>NC_032020.1:14471080-14605759 GCF_001865875.1 Lupinus angustifolius | reverse complement strand
AGGTAGATTTTGTGAAGTAACTCATGCGACGCGACGACTTCGACGAAACGCGTGCGATTAAAATCATGCTCGAGTATTGTCGGCCAATATTCGAGTAGCCAAAAATGATCGCCCGATTTTACTTTACGGTTGGAACTTCGAATTTTGGCATTCCGAGTGAAAATATTTTAGAAAATAGTTATGGACCAACTCAGGGTCTATCTTGACTCGAAATGAAATTACGAAGCCAATGGCATGATCGAAATTCGATTCCGAGTTATGGAACTCAAAAACCACTTTTTGAGCCGTACTGAGTGGATTTCGGCCCCGACAGTGGTTCAGAACCTACTGTCTCTGAAAATTACCAAGATTTACCAAAAAATAGGAAATAGAATTACAAGACTAAAACTCAACTAGAGTTTCGTCTAATTCTTTACCGAAAATTCCCAGAATTCATTTTCCAAAATATAATTAATAAAAATATTAATAAAATCTTATAATTCAAAATCGTAAAATTTGCGGTGTTACAGATGACATGTGAATTACATTAAATAGATTATAAAACTTGTCTTTTCATATATATATATATATGAGGATAGATCTATTTACACCCAAATTAAGTTACATTAGTTATATTCAATCTTGGTGATTCATTTTCTTAAATTCAATTAATCAAATGGATGAATGCAATAAATTATTTAAGATTTATATTTTTCTCTCTGATCATTTATTACACTCATCCATTTGGTTCGTAGAATTTAATAAAATAAATAATTGAAATTGAGTATAACTAATATAACTTAACTTATATACAAACTGGTCTTTCCTATATATATATTCGTTTAGAGTTGTCATTGTTCTAGCTATTATAACCAATGCATTATATAGATAAACAAACAATGGAGGAGTGAGAATTGTAGTTTCTTATAAGGTTAGGAAAAAAATATACATATCTAATAAATATTTACATATATTTTTATATGGGTCAATTTTGTATGAGATCGATCATTTTCGTACTCAAGGCCTGTTAATTTTATGCTAAACAAAATTATTGTCATTACTAAAAATATACATCTAATGGTGATTATTATGCTAACCACTACAAATGATATGACGATTCCCTTTTTTTAAATACCAGCAACTTATCGTGTATTCACATGAGGCGATATTTTTGTCACGTGAATAATAACACATATTTATATGTACATTCGCATCGTCAAGAATACACATGTTACTCGTTCATTCTCATGATTAAAAACACGCATATCAATTGCGTATTCGTATTGGTAAAAACACACGTGTGACCCGTGCATTCGCATGGTTAAAACATACATGTTGCTCATACATTTGCATTACTAAGATGTTACTCGTACTGTATTACCCGTGTATTAGTATGTTCAAACATGTAAAGAAAATAAATGACAATTTCGAATTTGAATTTTCTAATGAAAATAGAAAACCGAAACATGATACTATGTGATATTTTTTGAAAATAAATATTTTAAAAGTTATAGAAAATGAAATGATTTTTTTAATAAAAATTTGGAAATTAAATTGTGATACAATCTTTATTATTAAAAAATATTTAAAATTTATAAAAAAAAATTAATTTCCAATTTGATTTTTTAATTATAATAGATAAAAATTAAAACCCAATGAATCTGAATTGTGATATTAAAATGCAATGGGGAAAATATCACAAAACTTTGATTAGATGAAAAGTACAATAATTCTTAGGAGTAATAGTAAACGTATAGATTGATACAAATATTGAATGGGGTTAAACTATGTAGTTTTTTCAATTTAAATTAAACATAATAGAAGGTGAATGGATTATATTAAGGTTTTATTATCAAAAGTAAATTCATAATATTTATATGATTGCTTATCTGACTGCTCATCCACCAAGATTTATATGAAGTTACACACTTGCACCCCTATGTGAAAGATGAATAGGTATATGAAAGACGAAGATGTAGTAATAGAAATGAAATGAAACTGAAAAGGGAAAGAGAAATAGTTTGAATGTGAAAAAAGATTTCAATCCCGTGTAATGTTTAATAATTATTATTTTTTAACATAACAAACATGGAAGTCAATCAGTAATTAGTATTAAATTATTAAAATATAAGATGTATAATAGGTAAGGATGTAGTGTGAAAAGAAGGAAAGATACATGACAATAGCATAGAATCTTAGAAGAGAAAAAAGCAAGGAGGGGTATCATGTGACTAGAATGAGTTTTTTATTACATAGTTAATAGATTTGTTCTAATAGTGTACGAGTTCTATTCATGTCATCCGATCATTTATTATTCATTTTGAATCATCATTGCCCTTTCAAAAAATAATACAAATGAATGCCAATTGATGTATTGACTATGTATGAATCTTTACACTTGCGATGTATAAATAATATATTTTTTCCTTTTCTCTCTCCCAAATGTAAGAATTTTTAAAGAAAATAACAGTATGAACCACAATTCATTTTTTTTTTCATTTTTAAAATGTTTTCAAGTACTTTTCATAATCATCATTTTGGTTGGGGTTGATAAAAGAATTTTCTTGATAAAGCCAACAGTGTCCTTTTGGGGTCCTCTTCAGATGCCAAGTAAAGTAGTTTTTAATATTATTTTATTGAAAAAATAATTAACAAGCTTCGAAAGGGAATCGGGTTAAAATTTCTGAACTGGGACGTGACGGCTAATGGCAACGTTAGGGAGTCCAGAGACATCAATAGTAGGGGTGTTCGCAGTCCATTTGGATCGGTTTTTAAGCAAAAAATCACCCGATCCAAACACGTAACTAGTATGCGGTCCGGTCCGATCCGATCCATTTATATTAAGATGTCCGATCCAATCCAGTCCAAATATTATATGCGGTTTTGTTCCGGTTTGGATCGGTCTATTTTTTAGATATAAACATATAAATTCCTTCAATTTTAGCCTACAACACCAACAATGTAATAACTAGAACAATGAAGAAAATTTTGATTATTTTAATAGCAAGATTAGAAGCATCAATATTCATATTGTTACGACAGTTTATATGCGTTTTTGTTGTGTTTAGCTTACTGCTTAATGCTTATGTGATATATTTTAGTTAACTTAATAATATCGGTCCGGTCTGGATCCCAGACGTGAAACCGAAGACCGGACCGGACCGATTGGTCCTTAAAAAATAAATTCAATACGATCCAAATACAATCAGTTTTTACGGTTTCGGTCTACTTTGGATCGGTTTGCGATTTTTGTTTTGGACCGGTCTGGATTGGACACCCATAATCAATAGGACCCACGAGAAGAGTTATCTTTTCTCTTTAGCCCGATCATACTCATAACCCCATCAGGTCTCTCTGATGAACAACATATGGTCAATGGAACAATGTACGCAAGGGAAGTTTGCAAAATGAATATGTAACCTCGGGAAAAGGAATGGCTCTGAGGTCTGGGCACGAGGTCTCAATCTCGAACCCGTCTGCACTGTCAGTTGGACCATAATTTTTTTATAACAAGTTTTAGCATATCTAATAGTAGAGATGGTCCATATTTATTGTTCACTTTTACAAACATATAATATGTAGAAATAAAAAAATAATTTTTGGTATCCTTTTTAGCACTTATATTAATATAGATAATACTTTATCTGATAAACTTTATCATATGTAAATTATACAATGTATCTAGCACTCTTTTCTTGGCACTTGTTTTTGTACTTCATTTTTTTTTTGTAGACTACAAAATTAATATATAGGAAAGAAACAATTAATGATTTGAAGTTTTAGAAATTAGAATATCTATATATTAATTTTGTTTTCTATAAAAATGGATATACCTAAATAGGTTTTATGTAAACAAAAGAGTAATAATATATCATCATACTATATTCTCATACTAATTATCCTAGTCATAAAAAAGTGACCTATGTCACTTGCAAACCAATCATTAATAAATAAATATCATATTTTGACATATGTCATTTTATTATGGGTAGGACCATAAGAGGATTAATATAAAAATTTAGTAGTAGAATATAACATTTTCTAAAGAAAAAATGTAGGAGTAGACACTATATGTCAAAAAAAATTAATGGGCTTTAAATAATATCTTTAAATGTTTCATCAATGGTTTTCATTCAGGAGGGAAAGACACGTGCACTATTGTAAAGTTTTTATAATGTATATTGTTTGTATAAGTGTCGTAAGAACCGACCGGACTGGACTGGACAGTTTGACCATTGATCGGACTTAAAAATGGTCCTGGTTTGCAGTCTTAACTGAATGAGAGTTGACCATTTTGAACCGGAGAAAACCTGGTCTAATCGTAATAAACCCGCTGAAACCGGATAAACCTGGGAAGCAAATCTACTATAATATTTTATTTTCATACTGTCCAAAAACAATAAAGATGTATTACTTTAATATATAATTATATATAATTTTTAATTATATAAAGTTTTACATTGATATAACTATATATTTATAAATAAAAATATTAATTATGTATGGAATCAACCGATCAAACCAAACAGTTTAACCGTTTAAACCTAATACAAGATCTCTCCCGGTTTGACGTCTGACTTGGATTTCACAAAATTGATTTGTATATCATTCATATTCAATTATAATTATCTTTTAAATACAAGTGACATATATAAATGGTGTATGGTATAGTATTTGTATATAATCTTTACATTGTATATATATATATTATTATTATTAATTTATAGGGTTTAAGTAAATTCATTGATTGAACTATGACGTCATTAGATTATCATGTGTCGTACTAGGTTAAAGATTTGATTTTTGAGACTAACGCTTATTTAGAGATATAATCACGCACTCCTAGATGAATTCATTCCTTAGTGAAATGGTAAAGGATAATCTTAACTATACTAATTAAAAGTAATTATTAATTATTTTATGTGTTGATTGAAGTATGCATCTTCGGTAATATAAATGATTTATGATACCAACAAGCTCACATGAGTAGAGATAGACACATGGATTCGAGTAGGACTCATCAAAACAACAATTGTAATAAAAACAGAAAATGAGAAATCACGCAACGTTGACAAACGTTATCCAAAAACCAAAAAATACAATATAAACATCAAACCAATTTGTGTCATATCCAGTTAAAGAAGTTGAGGAAGATTTTAAATGAAGAAAATAGTCACTCAAAACAACCATGTATTTACCAAATGAAAGGCGTTTGAAAAAAAAACTTTAGCCATGGAATTATCTGTTTACATTGTAATTCCAACTCCAATTCAAACAAAATTTGAATTCACTTGAACTTGTAATTATACGTTTAAATCGGATACAAATTTGAATTTGAATGTGAAATTGGACTTCGAAGCATTATTTCACTCTATTGCTTGGAATAAGATCCATAATTTGAATTCTTCATTAAAGTTTATTTATTTGAAGTTGCACTTACATAACAAAATTTACTTACCTCAATAAAAATTATGTATATATATATATATATTAAAATAAATATTTAATTATTCAACTATTAATTAAATAAAAAAAATATTACACTCATAGTAAAAATATTTATTTTAAATTATTTATCATAAAAAATAAGATGCATAAGAATAATAAAAAGATGAATTGTTATTCAGCCTGGTAAGTTTTTTTCTTTCAATTTGCTTATGGCTTTTTCTCTCACTTGATCTCTTCCTTAACTTTTGTTAGCATGTTAGTCTAGATTTTTGTTATGTATTTTTTTTGTCGTGTCCCATATTTTTTTTAGTAAAAGGTATACAAGGAGGATAATGTGAAAGTGGAAACAAAATTGGAGGACTAAGTTGAAAGAAAAAAGATGAGATGCCAAATTGAGAAAAAAATAATTAAGTTAAAGAGATAAAAATGTATTTTTGTAAAAAAAGAAAATGATTTTTCTGTAGAATAGTTAGAGATGAAGAACAACAACTATGCAAAGATTTCATATTTTTTACTAATAAGGCGTTGATTTAGTTGTGTAAGACTTTACTGAATCTCCAAAGTTGATAATTCGATTCCTGGAAGCGACACTTATTGGGAAGGTCAAAATCAATAGCACAACAAATGATTAATTTCTTATCAAAAAAAATAAAAAATACAGTTAATAGTATAAAAAAAAACAATTACGGAGAGACTTGCATCCTACATCTGTTTTAGAAAGTTGTGAATGAATTTTAAGGGTGAGAATAGTTATGAGAAACAAAAGAGAACATTGTTACATAGTTAAACCAAGACCACTCTTATATATATACACAATCCATTAAGCATCCAGTAAAAGAGAAACAATATGTACATTAAGTGTAGTAGCAAAAAATAGAGGAAAATGAAAAGAAGTTATGTTTGAGAGAAATGTGTACTATCAAAAATAATAAAGAAGAATTAACTAAGTTGTATTAAAAAAAATATTGAGTATCGATTACAATGGTTAAAATACTAAGTGTTATTTATAGCTTCCAAATTCCAACTAACTCTAACTAATTTTTTATGCTAGGAAAATATACAAAAGACTAAAATAACCCACAAGTCTCTTCATTTTTTGTTATTAGTGCTAAAATTACATTATTTCTAACAATAACAAGCACATGAGAACTTTTGCTCCGCCACTAATGTGGACGGGTGTGAGTCATCGGAATTTTCCACCGCCATTGATCTTGTGTCTGTGTCGCTAATGCAATGGGAGGTTTTCAATCGAAATCCATTGAAAAACATGTTTATGAATGAAAATGTATAAGATTGGAGAGTTTTGCCTTTTGAATGCAGATGGAGGAGAACAACTGCAAAGAAACATTAGGGGGAGGAGAAGATAGGAAGATGAACATACATTCGTAAAGAACATGTTGGACTTATACGAAGGAGAGGCAAGGTGATTTTATTGACAATTTGAAATTGCAATTCAATACCCAAAGTGCAGAATTCAATTATTGTAAGCAACATATTTTGGGAGGTTAGACGTTGCGGATTAGATCCCTTAAGGGAATATGCTTAATTATAATAAAAATAACATATGGTAAGTTTTAAGTGTTGGGAGGTGAGAAATTTTAGTTGTAATAATGTAATTGAATGCAATATTGTTACATTATCGGTCTAAGGATTTATACATAATCATTATATCATTTAATATTAATAGAAAAATATATATATACAGACAATGAATGAGTTTTATACATTGTCATTGTATTATCCACCATTAATATTTAATTATGATTGACTTCTCAAAAATGTAACTCAAATCAATGGTGAATGATATGGTACATGTGTATAAATATTTACAATGTTAGTATATAGATTTTACACTCATATTTATATGTATTACTTTTTTTTATTATTCAATGATTTTTGAAAATAAATGGTAAATGATAAACTTATATTATGTAAATTTACACTATTAATAGATACATTTAACAATATGATTTCATGAGATTAATAAGAATTCATGATTCTGATTCCAAGTGGATTTTTGCACACAATAATTAAAATGTCAACAACCAAATTAAATTATAATCCTCCAAATCCATGTGCCAAACGATTTTATGGTTATTTTTATGAACATTGAAAAACTTTAATAAAATGATGACAGAATGCATTTATCAAAATAATAAAGAAAAGCTTAAAATCACTCGTCCTATCACGATTTATTTATACTATATATATAGAGAGAGTCAAAATGAGGTATAACTACTACCATATTATAATTTTTATTTCCTATTTTGTTTTTAATATTTTTTAAATTCTACAATAAACCATATAATTATAGGTAATCACCACTAAAATACTAATTTCAAATTAAAACTATCTCTCTCATCTTAAATTGAAGAATCTAATAAAACAAAAAAAATATAATTTAAAGTATATCCAGTAATAAAAATATAGTATAAAATACACAAAATATAAAAAAAAAACTATTATAATTACACAAAATAAAATATACAAAAGTTGAATAAAATAAAATAAAAATGTAATGAAGTGCATGTTGACACTCTAATTCATAAGTGTGCAATTTGTAACATTTGTATTAATTGTTGATTAAAACCTCATTCTCAAATATTTTTATCCATAATCTCAATTCCTGAAAAATCAAATTGGCAACATACTCCTTGAGACATTCACAGTATATAATATTTGAGAAACAGAGTTGGTGGTCATCCAAATTTAGTAGAATGACATTTTCCTTCTAAAATTTATAAAGTAACCTATTTCCTTTTTCTATTTAGTGTGTTCTACAATTTAATTATCTAATTACCATAATAATAAAATTAATTTAATATTTTCTAAACTTATTATTGATAATATATTAAAGGTTATATAAAAGGGTTGCTAAATGTTAGTCTTACCAATTTTTTATGTAATATATTGATTTATAATAATGATTAAATAAGATAAAATTACATATATTTTCCTCATAATATATGAACTAATTTATATTTTATTAATGCTTGTTCTAATAAAGTTTAAAAAGGTCGACTAAAATCACTCCAGGCATGATGCTATAATAAAGTGATGTGAAGTTTGAGAAATGGAAATGTAAAAAGCTTTACCGATAAAAACTATTTTAAGGATTTGAATTTATGATTCATTAGTTATTAAGAATAACCTTATCATTACAATGAGACTTATTATCTTTATTAAAGTATAAATTTAATAGAAAATTGATGAATACCTTTATACTTAATTACTTAGTAATAATATGGAAATATGAAAATAAAATATCTCTTAAAATTATGAGATAAAGTGTTTCTTTTGATCATTAAAATTATGATATGTTTCCTTTTTTTTTAGTTTTTAGAAATTTTTTATAAAAAAATGTCAAATACCTTTATACTTAATTATTTAGTAATAATATGGAAATATGAAAATAAAATATCTCTTAAAATTATGAGATAAAGTGTTTTTTTCGATCATTAAAATTATGATATGTCTCCTTTTTTTTAGTTTTTAGAAATTTTTTATAAAAAAATGTCAAATAAATGATTTTAGTAACTAAATTATCTCCTTATGTGATAATATATTTTACTCTCATGGTAATAGTTAAGTAAAGTTTCTTTAAGAAAATAGGTAAAACATATCTTATTAACGATTATTACCTTTTTTTCTAATATAATTATGTTAATTATTAAATATAAGATAAGTACCATATTTTTGTGATTCTAAAATATTAATTACCCTATCTTTATTGACTTATTGAATTATCATGTTTATAAAAAATAAAAATTATAAACATGTTTTTAGTAATCAGCAAAAATATAATTCAAAAGTCAAAACATAGACAACTACCTATATACTCTCATTAATTTTGAAAAAAATATGTTTGTATAATTTTAATTAAAAAAAGACCTAATATATACGTAGGTTTCTCTCTTTCTCTGTCACAATAGTTTAACTGTTGCGTTGTTTTGTCTGTTCTCTCTCTCCTTAACTCCGGCGAGCTTTCTCCCTCGCCGGTAATTCGCTTTTTCCTCGCCGGAATCTCATTTCCTTTATTTTTTTATTTAATTTCACCTTCGATTCCTTGTTTTTTCTAACAAAAGAAGGAAATTCAATAATTTTAAAAAGTAATATTCTCTTTTTTCATGTATACATTACTCTTTTGCTTTTTCGTTTGGTGATATTTTCAGGAAACAAATGCAGAGATAAGAGGCGAGATATTTGCTAAATTTTATGAGATCTTTTCATTTCTGAATTATTGATATTGTAATTCTCCAACAAAATTCAATTTTTTTCCTTCTCTTTCTCTTGTGTTTCCTGTGAGAGTAGAAGCTGAAGAAGAAAGAGTTTTGGGGTTTTGAATTAAGGTTAGATAATTTTGTTATGGCTAGTTCATGTTTTTGTTTAAAGTCTCCTTTTTCGTGCTGATTTTTGAGTTTTAGAGATTGTTTATGTTGATAATTTTTTCCTACTCCTATGAAAATTTGCAATTTTCCACTTGATCTATTGATGTTTAAGGCTTTTCCTGTAAAATTCAATTGGTTCATGACAAAACCAAGGTGGGGGTATTATTGTAAACTTAAGCTCAGATGCCCTTTTTTTTTGTTTTTCGTTGCAAAATTTGGATGCTCTTTGTGTACAGTTTAATAGGAATATCCTAATTTATATTTATATGGATGGTTGTGTTTCAATTTCCTAAGTATTATTTTTCTTAGGTACCATTTGGTCCAATTTATTAGGTACCATTTGGTGTTTTGTTGAAGATGCAACTACTTTTTGGGTTAGCTTCTGTACATATCACTTTTGCAATTAGAATATAGGTAGCAGAGTTTCACTAGAATCTAACAGAGTTTTAATAGTTCTGAACTTCAGATAAATGACAGCCTCAAGTTTTTAAAACCCTATTGCCAATAGCAGTTTTGATATGTGATTTCCATGTTCATTGTGATCTCCACTTTACTTTGTCAAGCAAATGACCATATATTTCTTACAGATGATGGTTAGTAAGCCCAAGGAAGGTAGCAAGTAACAATTTTTCATTGATATATTTCTTTTCCAGATATTCCGGAGTCTGAGCTGCAGGATGCCTTTTCAAGTAATGGATCAGAGGGGTGTTTCTGCTCCATCCCTCTTCTTTGATGACATTTCCTTTCATTCTGAGGTATTTGTTATCTATCCTATATAGCTTAGTTTCGTCAACTTCTGTAATAATGCACAATGAAATTGGTATAGAAAGCCCGTGTGTTTGTTTGTTGGTAAATGCTTGACTTGTTGTGTGGTCACACTTTAAATGCTCGATCTATTGAATGATCAATGCATATGCATTGATTCTCATTTGGTTATTCAATGAAAATGAGTGAACTGTTGAATGTTCACAAAACTTTTCTTGATTGGATATAAAAGAAATTTGGACCCTCATGATTTTTAGTGATCACCAATGCTAACACCATGTCTTTGAACGCTTGAGCATGTTCCTTAGCATCACCCTTTGTTGCTTTAGACACAGAGTCTTCTTTATTCGGAATGTTATTCATTGTCTTTATGACCTCTGGGTTTTCTAAACCTGTCTTGAACTTTTTTGGGCAGAGGAATGTTGGATTACAGAAGCAAAAATCCTTTCATGATCGATACCCACAAGGTGAGGTCTAATCAACCCTTTATTTATCCAAAATGGTACTATATGTTGTGTTGGTTTGCTTGCTGGTTCCATCATTAAATCCTCAAGTTTTTTATCCAACATATAGAGAAAACATTGAGTGATCTTCTGACACTTCAGTTTAGAAGTTGACAAGTGACTTTTGTTTTGACACTGTAATTTTTTTGATGTTCTTTTGTATTTCTTTCTACATACTTTGTATTCCATTTTGGGCCTTGTCAGCCAATATTCACCTTCTGTTCCCAATTTCATGCAAATGTTGGAGAAACCTGCAATAAATGACTACCAAAGTATTTGTGGTGATAATATTTCGTACTTGACTATCTTTGGAATTTTTAGTCATTGCTCTTCTCACTTTCTGCTTTCAACAACATATAAATGTTTTGTTGCTACTTGAATGAAAATTATTGCTTATCAATGTCATAAATATTTTGAATGAGCGATTGATGTCAAGCCAAAGACTAATACTTCCTTTTCAGTCTTGTAAATACCTAGTTGCTACAAATTTTACTGAAATAATGCTTTGATAATGCATCCGTAAGTGTTTGCTATGTTCTCACAACTTTTTAATTGTGGTGATGTGGTATGGCTGGGTAATGATGGTGTCTTCGTGAGTATAGATGCTGCACTCTGCTGGATTTAATATCATGAATGTGTTTGTTCCTTTGTGGTATAGATGTTATTTGTTTCATGGCTTTGAACATTTTACCATGCTAATTTTGAACACGTAATACCCCCTTCAACTTTTGCATGTGTATCCATTTCTGTGTTTGTTCATTCATGTGTATCAATGACAAATTTAACGGCACTAAAAGTATCTTACTGTTGGATAAATAAGTTGTGCTATAATGATTTGTTCAGGAAAGAACGGAAGGGTGGCTTCACCTGGCAGCATTTTTAGTGATTCATCACCCCTTGGTAGAAATGCAAAATCTGGTTTACAATTGTCACAGACTAGTCTACCCAGAGAAAGTATGGAAAATCTACATTTGGGTGGAGAAGAAGGCATTGTTGATGTGTTGAAAGATTCCAAGGAATCATCATATTATCATCCCAGATCATGGTCTGATCCATATATGCAGCCAGCACGTACCTCATATGGTTTAATTGGGAGCAAGATTGTCACCAACGCGGTCCCTTGTGAAAGTAGTCTATTCTCAAGCTCTTTGTCTGAGATATTTAGCCAAAAGTGTAAGTATTTGTTTCATGCATACTTAGCATGCATGTATAAAGGGTATTACAGCATAATAAGTGATCAGTACTGACACCCTGTTATCTTTCTAATATTTGGAATCAATTATTCGTTGCATTAGTTTGTTTGTCTATCATCATTGGATATCAGTTAAATGTTTTCTATCTTGCCTAATGTAGTAGGGAAAAGAAAGGCACCTCATCCCAATCCACACCTAACCCACCTAAAAGAATAAACTCATAAAAGTTATATTTTATTTGTTTAATGTTTTCTGATTTTACTTTAGTTGAAGTGATATCCTTACTCTGTGTCTTTATGTGAATATCTTGGTGCAGTGAGGTTAATGGGGAAGGATGTTCTGTCTGATCAGCGCATTACTGTTGGTTCCCTTCCCAAGGAAGAACCTTATAAATCTATTGAAGAAGACATTATAGGGAATATCCTTCCTGATGAAGATGATTTGTTTTCTGGTGTCACTAATGAGTTAGGATACAACACTCATGCCAGAACAAATGATGACTTTGAAGATTTTGATTTGTTTAGCAGTGGTGGGGGCATGGAGCTGGAAGGAGGTGAACATCTAAATTCAGGAAAGAGAACAAATGGTCAGGATGGAAATTCTGTTTTCTATGGAGGTTCTAAAGGAAAACTTCCTCTTGGTGAACAACCTTCTCGAACACTTTTTGTGCGAAATATTAATAGTAATGTAGAAGACTCTGAGCTAAAGTCTGTCTTTGAGGTACATCTTTATGCTTCTTTGCTGCTTCATGTTATCTTAGATCTCTCTGAAAGTAACCTTAAAATGAAAATGTACTATTATGTTTGTTCTGGCAGCAATATGGAGATATCCGAACCATTTATACAGCCTGTAAGCATCGCGGTTTTGTTATGATTTCTTATTATGACCTAAGAGCAGCACAAAATGCAATGCAAGCACTTCAAAACAGGCCATTGAGGTCAAGGAAACTTGATATACATTATTCAATTCCAAAGGTATGTTTCTAATAACTTATGCTGTATGCTTGATTTGGTATCATTTGGATAAAGTTGGTTGTAATTTTCTTCTTATCATCGTAGTATTATTGCTATGTGCTTTGCTTTTTCTATTGCTTCACGTTCCTACTCCTTATGTTTTTCTTATAAAATTTTCCAAAACTTGATGACATATTAGGCCAATGCTCCAGAGAAGGATATTGGCCACGGTACACTGATGCTATCTGGTCTTGATTCATCTGCTTTAAATGACGAGCTTAAGCGGATTTTTGGCTTTTATGGAGAAATTAAAGACGTAAGTTTTAATTGTTGCTTTTCATCCATTTTCCGTTGCTTGTGTTTTATGAAGATGATACAAGCTTCATTAAATGTTATGTTTTTAATTGCAGATATACGAGTATCCAGAAATGAATCATCACACATTTATAGAGTTTTATGATGTGCGAGCCGCAGAAGCTGCTCTTCGTGCACTGAACAGGATTGGCATTGCTGGGAAGCAGATCAAGCTTGAACCTGGTCATCCTAGGTTTGCAAAATGGTGGCTAATTCCCACTGCTTTCTAATTTTATATTTATTGTCTTTTCTACTTTATAATAGCTATTTTTACTGTTTTCTATATTTTATATGTGGCTTTCTAAAAGATGTTGTGGAAGAAAATTTATTTTGGATATGCATATTAATTCTTTCTACCTTTAATAGTTATTTCCCTTTCAGTTGTTAATGGAGTGCAAAGTTGTTATGGATAACCTTAATGGAAAAATAATAGCACTTTCATGAAATTATTTTCTTCTGTTAACATCACAAAATCTTTGCTTCTGTAGTCTGATGCAGCAGTCTCATAAGGGGCAAGAAGAACCAGGTCTTGGTCAAAGTATTATTGACAACTTATCATTAACACAGAAGGGTAAGGTTTTGTCCGCCCTAACTTATTTCTTACCCAGGAACGAATGCTCTTTTTGGTCTCACTAGACATCATTTACAGCAAAAGTATCTTATGGAGCACTTGGATCTGGCTGCTTGGGAAATGGATATAACCAGGGATTTCAATCTGCAATGCGGCAACCTTTGAATGCATTTGTTGATAATGCTTTCTTTCAAGCGAACTCTAGCATTCACCACACAGTGGGAGGGGCATCTGCTGCAAAAGTGTCTGGCGTTCGTGAGTCCAGTAACATTGCTGATGCAATGAAATTTGCATCTAGTCCGAGATTTCATCCTCATTCTTTACCTGAGTATCTTGGTAGTTTACCTAATGGTAGTCGTTATAACTTTTCAAGCACCGTTAGCAACATGGCTAGCAATATTGGTACTGCAACAACAGAAGCCTCTGACGGCAGGCACATCCAGGGAATGGTCTCAAATAGGAAGGTAGCAGAGTTTAATGCAGGAGGTGAGTGAAAAAATGTTTGTGTTAAGGAAGCTTCATGCATAACCTTTCCTTTTGTGCAACAGTTTTGAAATGATTACTGTTTATAGATAATTATGATAGGAAGGGCAATATTATTACAAAGGATAAAATTGTTTACTTGAATAACATCCTTGAAATTTGAAATCCTGATATGAAATCTGTTTTATTTGGGCCATCAGGAAATGGAATCCCCCCAAATAATGGGCTTTATGATATGTGGAACAACTCCAGCTTGCATCAGCAACCTTCATCAGGTTCTGTGCTCTGGCAGAAAACACCATCATTTGTTAATGGTGCTTCTGCTCCAGGCCTTCCTCAGATGCCAGGCTTTGCCAAAGCATCGCCTCAGATGCTGAGAACACAACATATAGACCATCACGTTGGATCAGCACCAGTTGTTACAGCCTCACCCTGGGAAAGGCAACATTCTTTCTTGGGAGAGTCCCCTGAAGCTTCTGGTTTTCGCTTGGGTTCTTTAGGAAGTGGAGGTTTTCATGGTTCCTGGCAATTGCATTCACCAGATTTATCTTCTCACATGTTTTCTCATGTTGGTGGGAAAAATACCGAACTGGTGTCAAATGCTGCACATAGCTCTCCTAAGCAATTGTCACATGTTTTCCCAGGGAGTCATCCTACTTCATTGTCAAAATTTGATTCTACCAATGAACGGATGAGAAATATTTATCATCATAAAAGTGAAGCAAACACTAACAATGCTGATAAAAAACAATATGAACTCGACCTAGGTAGCATATTGCGTGGGAAAGACAGCCGAACAACGCTTATGATAAAAAACATTCCCAACAAGTATGTCATTTTCTTCCCAGGTTTCTGGATCCATTTTGCTGCTTTGTTACCTTATCATTTTCTGTTTACAACTGAATGTTTTATTGATAAGGTTGCTGGTTATCTTAAAGAAGTTATCATATATTTATACATTATTTTAAGGCGTGGCAAATATTAAATTTTTTGCATTTAGTGATTCTATCCAGGTCGGCAGCTGAGTTTTGGCTCGTTTTTTCATTTAACTGTCAAATATAATTATATAAAATGTTATATCTCTCTCACTTGCTAAAACACTCTTGGACACACTTATGCTTGCTTGCCTACGCACATCTATAACATTGTTTTTATATCAATTTGATTTTATAGGGAGCAAAGAATTCAAACTCTATCACTGGTCTTTTGATTGTCCATTCTTTTTTTCATTGCAGGTATACTTCAAAGATGCTTCTTGTTGCCATAGATGAGCACTGTCGGGGAACTTACGATTTTCTGTATCTACCAATTGACTTCAAGGCAAGTATTTACTTTTTTTGGCTGTTTGATTCTTTCCCCAAGAGAAATAATTCATAAATGTTTCTAAAGTAATTATTTAAATGTTTGCAGAACAAATGTAATGTTGGCTATGCATTCATAAATATGATCGATCCTGCTCAAATTTTCTTCTGTTTCTTCATGAACTGATGAAACTAATAGATATGCAACACTGCAGGCTTTTAATGGGAAAAAGTGGGAGAAGTTTAACAGTGAAAAAGTAGCCTCACTTACATATGCTCGAATTCAAGGAAAAACTTCTCTTATTGCTCATTTCCAGAACTCAAGCTTGATGAATGAAGATAAACGCTGCCGCCCTATTCTCTTCCATACAGATGGCCCAAATGCTGGTGATATGGTAAACCAGCTTGCTCTTTGATTGTAAACTTTTTATCATTTCCAGTTTCTAAGTGTCAACTGCTATTTACAAAGCAGTTAAAGTAGCCTCTCTGATTCCCTTCAGTTTTGCTGAATAGATCTGGTTTTGCTGGTATTTATGTGAACCTGTTGGGCTCATACAAGTAAAATGCAATTAACACGTCACATGTTGTCTTTCCCTCAATAAAGTATATGATTTCTTATTTATATCCAAAATCTTTTCACCATTAAATTAAGTGCAGATATTTAATGTTAACATATTAAATTAAGTGCCTAGTTTTCAAGCATGTAGAGTGGTAGTATCTAATAGGGAAGACATTTTTTACAAAATGATTGGCCGAAAGCCCGAAACCAATTCCTGCTATATTTATTATCACTCGTCTCTGCTAGAAACAACTTTTTGCAGGAAATGGGTTTAAGATGATTAGGTCTTGAACTTAATAAGTAAGCATTAATGGTTTTGTTTCTTCTAACTTGAAGCTGGTTTTGTATAAGATGCTATCCGCTTTTGGTGGTTTAAACCTTTTTATTACATAATGTGTATTAACAGTGTGAGCTTTACATTAAAAGGCTATGATTCCAATTTCCTATTAGAGGGATACCATAATTTTCAATTAATCAAGCTCCTTTGATATCAGATTCTTTTGGTTATATCTTACACTGGGACGAAATTGACCTATTCTGTATCTGCAGGAGCCTTTCCCTGTAGGTGCCAATATTAGAGTGAGACCTAGAAAATCGCGCACCGGCAGTAATGAGGATAACCGCAGCCAAGGAAGTTCTTCAACTTTAGCAAGTGGAGAAGAGTCTGCTAATGGAATAGACTCTTCAATCAGCTCTTAAAAAACTGTCTGATTAAGCCTGGGGCACTAACTGTTATACTTCAATGTTATGCTTTAATGTTATTTCAACCCCAGGTCTATTGTACATCAACATTTTCTTTTTGTTGAGAGATGAGTTGAAGTCAGTATGAAAAAAGGTGGCCTATGCATGAGGCTCCTACCTATTAGAGCATGTGGAAGGTTAGATGTATGCAGCCTTACCCTCACAAGCGATTTTTTCCAGGTGGAGCCAGGAGGCAAAGGGTTCACAATTTTTGCCTATAGAGGAGCCTCACAAAGTTTTCGGAGGCTGAAGTACATAAGGAGAATGAAGTTGCTGGTTCTAGTACTTTCTTTGTTTTCCTAAATTTTTGCTTGAAATCCTGATGCATCTATCAATTTTGGAGTATGTGGCTTAACTAAAGCTCAATTTTGGCTAACTGTGAATGATATCACAATTTTCAGAAGTTCCATATAATAAATAGTTCACATCATTGCAGGGTTCATGAGGACTTTGCTGATTTTGTTTTCATTATTGTCTTGTTCATGTTTAATTTCTCCTCCTTTTAATATTAAATTCTTGGCATTTGTGGCCTTCTGGGATATGTTTTTACTATAAGAAAGTTAATGTAAGGAAAGAGATTTAATTACCTCATTAAGTTATGTTACTTCACTACAGATTTTGTCATTTCTTTTGCAATCAGTTTTCTTAGGCTTGAACCTATTTGCTTGCAACTATGCTTGCCTTAAATGCAAAACTAGCAGAATACCCATGCTGTACTAGTTATTTTGTATATTCATATGATATTATTTCTTGACAAAAGATTAGATTTGGTCTAATATTCATTTATCTAAATTTGATGTGGATTTTAATGTTAATAAAGATGTAGAAATAACAACTTTTTTGGACATGGTAAGGAGAAAAATGATTTCTTTCTCCTTGTAATTCATATTTTGATGAGCTAACATGAGAGAATAGGGTTATTCTATCATATATATTGTTTACTAATTACATTTAAAATTAGCTAACATGATATGATAATGTAGTTTTTGTTTGCCCCTCATGCTCCTGAATCCAAACACCATTATCACCATTACTGTCTCAACAACCATGTAAATGCCATTGTTTTTTGCTACAGACCTAATGGTGAAAGATAATCATTTTGATTATGAATCAACTTGAATTGGCATTACATGCAATTGATTCTCTCCTAAACAAATCTTTGATTGTAACTTATAAACTTGTACAAATTTTCCAGTTGGTGCTAACTGTTATTTACAAAGGAGCTATTGTATATCACCCTCCATGATTCTCCTTTTGCTTCATAGATCTGGTCTTGCTGGTATTCATGTGAATCAAGTAAAATGCTTTCTATCCTCTTTTTTATAGAGTCGTGCTTCCTCTTTTACCCCTAATATATAACATGTTTTGTGATGTAAACTAAGGGGGCAACCTATGATTCTTGGAAGTCATGTTCTTGCAAAGAATTCATAGCATAGTTTGGTTTATTTTATTTGTATTATTATTAATAAATGAGAATTTAATTCTCATATAGTCTTAGGATTTATGTTTATTTTTCATTCAAATATTTTAGGATTTAATTTGAAGTATTTTGGTGATTGGGAAATTATTTATTTCCTTGTAATTTGGCCCAGTAGTGGCTAAGTGGTGTAGCATAAACAAGGTGACATGAAAATAGGAAGAATGTAAGAGCATAAGAAGACACAACTACAAATATGCAACACTTAAAAGATAAATAGGGAGATTTGTTAAATTTCCTTGGCCAAAACAAATTGGTTTAATCAACATATGGTTACTCCTTGGGGTAAGGCAAGACACAAATTAAGAAGATGATAAAAGGCTGATTAGAACAAGTCAAGGCTCTGCTTGGCTTTCAATTTCAAAACCAACTTGTAGGGACGAAGATAAGATGATCAAGTCTACTCAAGCAAGGAAATTCTATGATTAAATTCAGCCATATTAATTAGAGGAATTTTCAAGGCTAATTTAAATCTAAATCTTCAATCATTCAACAATTCAATCCTATGGAAAATGATCAAATCAAATTAGATTAGACTTGTTAGGATTATGATAGTTAGGATTTTATCTTCAGATTTCAATTTGTTAAATTAGATCTTATCTTTATCTTTTCAGCAAGACAAATCTGTCTATTTATAATTTTTCTTAATCATTAATAAAAGTTAAGTTTGTTTTTGAGAAAAATTGGATTGAATTTCTAAAGTTGAGCCAAAGCTCCTTAATTCGAACTTATCAAGATCCTTATTCTTGTGACGTTCTAAGACTTATCACTCTCTCGGTGTGACATCTAAATTCTTATCAAGGATCCTTCCTTGTCGTGAATATCATTGACTTATCAAGCTCTTAAGCTTGTGGCGTCTCTATCTTCGTATATTTTCCATTTCCCCCCCACATCCTAAAATTGGCCTAAAAATCTCTATCAATACCAAAACCGAATTCTAATTTATAAAACTCTTAATTTCAAGCTAAAACGATCTTATAATCAAAGGCATCCCCTAGAGGTTGTCATCAAGTGGTCATGAGAGCTAGTTTTAGCTTGAAACCCAAGTCATGGCCGATGAGGCCAACCAAAGGACAAACATCTTCCATTCATTCTAGGTGTTTAATCCAAGGAAATGTCTGCTTATTAAGTATTGATGGTGGTTGTACCAACATGGTTAGTTCAAGGTTAGTTTCAAAACTAAACATTGCGACTAAACCACATCCCACTCCTTACCAATTACAATGGTTAAGTGAGATTATGGAGATTATTGTGAACCAACAAATGGATGTTCCCTTTTCAATAGAGAAATATGAAGATGTAGTTCTTTGTGATGTGGTTCACATGGAGACCAACCATATACGTTTGGGTCGTCCATGACAAATGGATAAGAGGATCATCCATGATGGATTCTCAAACAAATACACTTTTTTTTACCAAAACCGAAAGATAATGTTATGTCTCTTATCTCCTGCACAAGTGATTGAGAATCAGAAGACTTTGAAGAAAAAAATTGAGGAGGAGAAAAAGAAAATTGTGTGTAAAAAGGAAATTGAAGAAGAGGGAATTAGGTGTATTATGGTTCCAAAAGAGCTCCTACCCCCACTCCAGGGTAAAGAATTTTTTTCTACTACTGACAAGTTTTTGCCTAGTTTTATTCACAAGATTTTGCAAGACTTTGGAGTGATCCTTATTAAAGAAGAAGCACCTATTCATTCATACTTTTTAGAGGCTGACTTTTACATTGGGCAAGTTGTTCATATGGATGTGATTAGGACAAGCCTTGATGACTCAACTCTTACGAAATTTTCTAAGGATGAACGTTTCCTCAAAAAATTAATTTTTAGTGCATGTCTTATTGTTAGACTATTCATCAAAGGTATAACCAATGATGAATATATGGAGAATTGGTTCAAACAATTCAAGAAGGTGGTCTTTGATCCAGGAGGTGATGGTACCTCAAATTTGAGGACAATTTCTTTTTCAAGAAGGGCGACCTATGACTCTTGGAGGTCATGTTCTTGCAAAGAATTCATAGCATAGCTTGGTTTATTTTATTTGCATTATTATTAATAAATGAGAATTTAATTCTCATGTAGTCTTAGGATTTATGTTTATTTTTCATTCAAGTATTTTAGTATTTAATTTGATGTATTTTGAGGATTGAGAAATCATTTATTTTCTTGTAATTTGGCCTAGTAGTGGCTAAGTGGTATAGCATAAACACGGTGGCATGAAAATAAGAAGGATGTAAGAGCACAAGATGACACATCTACAAATATGCAACACTTAAAAGATAAATAGGGATATCTATTCAATTTCCTTGGTCAAATCAAATTGGTTTAATCAACATATGTTACTCCTTGGGATAAGACAAGACACAAATTAAGGAGATGATAAGAGGCTGATTGGAACAAGTCAAGGCTCTACTTGGCTTTCAATTTCAGAATCAACTTATAGTTATACTTAAGAGATGAAGATAAGATGATCAAGTTTACTCAAGCAAGGAAATATTATGGTTAAATTTGACCGTATTAGTTAGAGGAATTTTCAAGGTTAATTCAAATCTAAATCTTCAACCATTCAACAACTCAATCCAACCGAAATTGATCAAATCAAATTAGATTAGGCTTGTTAGGATTATGTTAATTAGGATTTTATCTTCAGATTTCAATTTGTTAAATTAGATCTTATTTTTATCTTTTCAGCAAGGCAAATCTGTCTATTTATAATTTTTCTTAATCATTAATAAAAGTTAAGTTTGTTTTTGAAAAAAATTGGATTGGATTCCTAAAGTTAAGCCAAAGCTCCTTAATTCGAACTTATCAAGATCCTTATTCTTGTGGCGCTCTAAGACTCATCACCCTCTTGATGTGATGACTAAATTCTTATAATGATCCTTCATTGTGGTGAATATCATTGACTTATCAAGCTCTTAAGCTTGTGGCATCTCCATCTTCATATCTTTTTCATTTCCTCCCACAAATCTATCCTAAAATTTGCCTAAAAATCTCTATCAATACCAAAACCGATTTCCGATTTATAAAACTCTTAATTTCAAGCTAAAACGATCCTACAATCAAATGTATCCCCTAGAGGTTGTCATCACTTTCTCATGTAAATTTTATTAACTATTTATCATTAATAATAATATAGGTATTTACATTTTGTTTATCTAGTTCAGAACTACTTGAGAACTCAACACTTTACAATTATAATTATTATTCAACTCATATAATTAAAGATGGTAACTTGATCTCTATTTTGATTATGAAAAATATTTGTACTTAATTTCAAATACATACATAATGAATAATAAAAGTGATGAGTTCAATTCCAATTCTCTACATGATGATCCCCTTGTTAAGCGTTCACAGGATCTACTCACAAAAAGGCATAAACATTGCAATCTCATCATTTTACTTTATGTAACTACAATGGGAAAAGCAACACCCAATAGTAATCACTAATAAGAGGAACAAGAGTTAACGGTGGAAATGGAAACGTAATACAAGAAAACAGATTATCATGTCCCAAATTCAACTTGTGAAAGGCTTTCACAACTTTATTATTTATGGAGCTGTATATTGGTTTATTTTGAAGCGAATTATTTTATAGTTGTTGAATGAAAAAATTAGTAACCCGTTATCGTTATAACTATACTAGCTTTTAGCATGTACCATGCAAAACTATTAAAATTTATTTTGCATTTTTAAGCAATTACATTACATAATTTCTTTAAGTTATAATATAATATTCAAGTTTTATGTGGCACGTTAAATAATAAAATTGAATTTTGAAAATCTCAAGTCAAATAAAGCAATTTGGCCGTTACCATCATACATTGACCATGTTTTGGATGTTGAATAGGTGACATTTTGGTATGCTAATCAGTAATCACTAGCGTGATCCATTGTATATGTCAACACTCAACATGCTCTTTATTCAGCATATATTGGGTGTGATGAACAAAAACATAATTTTACCATACCTGAGTTTGATCTAATTTTACCATAATTCTAGTAGGAAACATCACTCTATGTAGGGTTAATTAGCTTTTAATCCAAATGAGGGCTCGTATAAGAGTAGAACTTGATATAGAAAACCATTCAAACTTTTCTAATTAAATCTGCCGAGTAATAAATAAGTCACCATTTTCTAATAAGATGAGTATGGCATTGATACCCATGCGCATAACTATGACAAAATATCAAATAAAGTGGTAACTTCAAAATTCAAATTGAAATCTCTTGCTAGTAAAAATCACCTAAGGATGTATTGCATTTATAATGCGACCAACCATATTTTGAATCCCTTCCACTAGATTTTACTGCTTGGATAAAATATTTAGAGATACTAATACTTTTGTGTTGTTGTTTTTGCTTTTTAATAACATTAGTGGCAATAAGGAATGGTGAACGTGTAAAGTAAGGGAAGGTGGGTGAGTAGGACCGTGGAAGAAAAGGATGAGACACGAGACAAAAATCATTTGTCCTAAATAATATCTTATTTTTTATCTTAGATCAATCAAATATTGTTATATGAATAAAAAAAATTCTAAAACAAAAAGTAATATTTTAATCAGTTTGTGCAATAATTAGATATTGTTCAGAATGTCTAATTTGGGTAATAGAATAAGTTCATGAACGTGGAAAACCATAAAAATATAAAAAATAATCGAACACGTTCATGTATAGTCATGCATGCTGTTGTACTTTTAGGGGGTCAACAAAAAGCAAGTCAAGCATTGCAGCTTATACATGCTCCTTAGCTTTAGACATGCATGGCCCTTTGATCATCACACTTCGCTATGTCACAAATCCCAAGACTGAAATGTTCTTCCTTTTAGAATAATTACTTTGCTATATGACTCTATCCCGTGAACATTAATAACATACTATGATCAATAATGATGCCTAAATTAGTAGTACATTGATGTAGGGGTGCAGGCTGGCCCGACCTAATTCAATTCGTCTTTGTCCCGTCAAAATATGGGGTGAACCAATTTGGTTTTTATTATTAAAAGAGCTCAAAATGTCAACTCAACTTATATTTGGCAGGGTTGGTAGGCAGACGAGCTTATATGTTTTTTCTTTCAAAATACACATTTATAGTCATCACGCTTTATATATGTCTTTTAAAATAAAAAATCAAAAACAAAAGTTCACAATCTCACAATAATAACATATCATCTTAGTTTAAAACTTATTACTTCTAGACAACAAGCCAACACAGTCTTACATTTTCAGACTATTGGTTCACAATAAAACTTCTAACTACTCAGTTTTAAACATTAGATGTTGTTGGAAGAAGATGCCTCCACTTTTTTATTACTACCACCATCAACATTTTTCAAATCTTCTTCATCATCATCTACATTATCATTAGAACAAATAAATTATAATTACATTCTTGATCATGGGTTGATGAAATTTTCATATGTACATTCTTGTTGATGAAATTTAATGTATTTAAATAATACTTACATTCTTCATCATTGGTTACGTTTCATAACAAAATGAAAATCATTAGAATAAATAATTTGATCATGGGTTGCCATGAAGAGGTACCACAGATAATCATCTCCAGCTTGATGGATCCACATGCCTTGTTAGAAATGGAACTTTAATGGAAACAACTGCGTGAGATGAAACATGATCTATCTCTCTAGTACGATGTTCCTATTTGACAAAAAAGAGACACATTTATGAAAGTCAGATTGAAGTTCTAATACTATGTGGCACATCAAAAAGATACACATTTATGAAAGTCGGATTGAAATTTACTAAACATAGTACTTAATATGTGGCCCATCTAATATTTAAAAATGTCCATAACAAAAGTAATGATAATGCATCTCAACCCTTAACAACAATTGGTGTAGTTGAGCAAAAGTACATACTTTATCTAGTGATCACAAACATGTATTTCTCTTTTACATAAATTCTTAGATAAACGTGGAGATCTAAGGTTACGGGTTGCAATATGGGTCAGCTCGACCCACCTTTGACCAGCCAAAATATGGGTTGGTCAGGCCAACCCTAATTACTAAAAGAACTCAAATTCCAAATCTGATTTGTTAAAAATATCAATCCAAATAGCTGACCCGTCGAGCCAAGCCCATATTGTCATCCTACATTAATTTGGGATCAAAGACGCTTGAGTGAGGTACTTTTAGCATTTTACTACTTGTTGTTTCCTGCTAGAAACAATATTATCAAGTAGGAGATATAAATTACTGGTTTTATTTTTGTATTTAAAGATAAGAATCTCATTACATTATATTTAAATGACAAAAATGTCACATATATTTCCTTAGTTTTTTCATGCATTTTCCTCTTCCGTACTAGAGAGAATCCTAACTCGTGCTCAACATACCAGGATCCTATGTCTCCAGAATTTCCTATCATCATGTCTCAAAACAATCATATCTCACCAAATAATATAAAAATGTTATTTTATGTTTTTTATTTTTTTTTCAAATATGTGACAACTTTCCATTAGATTGAGATACAATAAAATACAAAATGTGAGATAAATGATCCTCATTCCTTCTCAACTAGCTCACTACATGAAAAAAATCATTCACCTTCTTAAACAAATAAATAGTCCTGTATTTTTAACTAGTAAGCTGTAACAGGAAAACCCATCCTAATACTCCAACTTTATGTTTGTAGTAATATATAGAATATCTGAATTTAGATTACAATATTAGTAATTAGTGCCAGACCCAACACCATTGATTATAACAATCCATGTAATCCAATGGGGCATTACTAAAAAATATATCTGGCGAAGTCGTGCAATGCACGTAATATAATGTTACAACATCATTTCTTTAACGAAAAATGGACTTTGATTATCAATACACATGATGGTGGACTGGGATTTGGATTTCATTGGATACAGATTTTTATTGAGTTTGTTTATTTTTCAAGCTTGCATCAAACTTCGTAGCCACTGAAACTAAGTTTTTTATGCATTCATTCATTTTTTATGACACTGACAAAACTTATTTATCAAAAGAAAAGAAATACAAATTAAAGTTTGTCATCCCCGAATATAATTATTTACAATTTAAAAAATAATGGATATAATTACTAAAAATGTCAAAGCCTATTAAATGATCGAATCTTTATCTGTAGTTTTGATAGAATTAAGTGCATATTAAACAATTAATGTATTTATAGGATGTTTTTGCAAGTAAGTATATCTTCTGTCTGTCTTATAATGAGTATCATTTCATGTGCCATAAATTATCAATAGTTTCTAAAATACTTAAAATTTAAATTTATTTTTCTCAACCAATCATAAAATTATAATACATGAAATAATACTCATTATGAGACAACATATATACACATGTTTGCACTAACTTACTCGAAATTTAGAAGTTAGAATGACTAACCCTGAATATTTAAGTTGTGGAAACAAAAGGCAACATGGATCTATAACATTAAAAAATAATATATTTGTTATAAATAAATATATTATCTAATTATGTGAATACATTATTGAACCCTTACCTCTGAAACTTGAACAAAATAATTATAGTGTCAACTTCATTAATATACTTCAATCTTGCCATAAAAGTAAATTAAAAAAAAAAACTTTCATATATTAACCTTAATGTTAGTTGGGTAGGATGTAATTATATCACATGCTCCAAAGTTTGTCACTCTAAGACCAAATACTTGTGATCAATAACAGAATTAATCAAATTGAGTATAAAATTATAGAATAAGGATCATCTCCATTAATAGAAAGTTAAGTGATTGTTTTTGCTTATATTTTCAATAACAAAAAAATGATTTCATAATAAATAAAATGATAAATATATCATTATATTGTGTATTTTGTGTGTTATTTGTCTCTCCATTAATAAAAACGATATTTACTCAAAATTATATAATTAAAATTATCGTATTCTGTTCATTATAAATATTTAAGATTTGAAGTAATAAGGTACGAGACAAACCAAGAATGTTGTTTTGATAAATGATGCATGTATGATAACTTTTAGTTGTCCTTTAGTTTTTGGATGAGTTTTTAGTGATTTATATGGAAATGGAAGATAAAATTTAAGAGATACAAATATTTTGATTTATTATAAGAATAAATGTTAAATTTAAGTTGTTCAAATAATATTACTAAATACAAATAATAAGAATCAAAATGATATAAAAAATAAGTAATGCATATAATATTATCAAACACCCGGAACGAGTATTTCTTGTTATAACAGAAAATATAATTAATCTTAGTAAGGCAAGTGGCCCACTATCCTTATTTTATGTTTTTGTCATTAGTTACGAGTTGAACAGGGAGAGTGGATTGAATTAAAATTGTTTTATAAAAATATTTGGCATGTTATTAGTTAATAAATATAATTTGAATTAAGTTTTTAAGATATACAATTAAACTACTTAAAATAGCTTATCAAATATAAATTTATAAGCTTATTACTTATTAAAATAAATCCCCATACCAAATAAACCGCAATAAATAACAAAATGTTTTTTTTTATAAATTATAAGATTACTATTATCAAATTGCCTAAACGGGTTTGTTGAAGCCCAATAGCATCTTTCGTAATATATGAATGTTCTTATTCATGACTGAAAGGGTAATGTTGTATGGTTCCTGGATTTCAACATGTTCATAAATAAGACCAATTATCAGCTTTGTCTTATCAATTAAAAACAACATAAGAAATTATTCCATGAGATACTTTGAACAAATAAAAATTTATAAGTAGCAACTAGCAAGACCTATTAAGGATAAAATTACATTTGACTCTGGAAAGAAAAAAATCCAAGTTTTTACCTTTCCTTTTACATTTAAGCTAAAGTGTATTATATTTGGGGAATGTAGTATCTTCTGGTATAAGGAGATAAATTATCTCCTTCTGCCAGTGAAATCATAACATGTGTCATATTTCATCATTTTCTATAAAAATATTTTAAAAAATAAACAAAATAGCACGTCGCATTTTTACATATGAGGAGATACAATATTCTCTTATATTTAAGGATAAAAATATTTTTGGTACATGATTTCAAAATATTAACTCGTCCCCAATAAGATGATAGTTAAATAGTATAAGACTTAAATGACCAAAAAGTAAAGAAATTGATATAATTATTAACTCCATGTAAACAGTAACAGTGGAGGGGAAGTGATAAAAATAAGAATAGGATATTCAATGTCTGGTCTTCACGATGCATTTTATTTGTCTTATTTACTCTTTCCATTCATTTTCTTCTCAGCAATTTCCTTCTTTTGCTCTCAAGTCAATTCAGTTTTCCTCAAATGGGTAGCTGCTTCTCCTATGTCGCCGACGGCCGTACAGCTATCGGCGGCACCGCCATCAATCACCGTAACCCAGGGGACGCTGCCAACGATGCCGTCGATTACTTCCTCAGGTCTCGCGGCCACAACGGCCTCTACTCTCAGATCGAGGTTCTTCTCACTTTCTACATTCTCTTCCAACTTCTTTCACTGGATTCCACTTCAATTAACTGTTCTTTGTCTTTTCTGTTGCAGTTGTCGTTTTCTGCTTCTGGTTTGCGTGATCGCGATGTGCTATCCAAGGTTTCTCGTTTTAACCATTTCAATCAATTTGAACCTCACTCATTGCATTCTATACTTGTTTATTTACTATTTAGTACAAAAAAAGTCCAGCTCCTTAATTTCAAATTCAATAATTCTGGTTTCATTTTTTGTTTAGTTAATTTATGTTAACCAACAGTGTTGGTCCGAGTTGCAAGGTCTCGAATTCGGGTCTTCTCAATGGAAGTGGTAGAGCTTTGCCCCTTTAATTGTGCCTTGTTAGCTGGACTAGGATTAATTGGAGTCTAAAGTGATTTTCGGATACCAAACATCTCAAACTAAAATCTGAAGTTATTCTCAATTTTATTCCAGCTTAATTGCCTATAGTTTACTATCTCAAACCCAAAGATTTGATAATATTGGGGGGAAATCCATAAAGTTAATAGAGGAACAATATGAATAGGGTTTTGTTAAAAAGAGAGAGGATATGCTTTATTGTGAATGATGCATTGAAGGATCCAATAGATTTATATACTTAGTATCCCAAAAAAAACATATCCTCTTTTGTTTCTTTATCTTCAAGCCTATGGCTGAGTTAACAAAATCATAGGAAATATACTGTTATATTCCTTGGTTTATATGGTTTTTGTCCTTTCTAAAAGTAGAATGTTAGATATGCTTGTATTAGCTAATATTGTTATCGTGATTATTGTGTAATTGTTCCTTGTCGTAGAGCGATCCAATTATGATTCTTTATGCCAGAGGAAAAAATGGTGTGCTCGAAGAACTTGGACGCACAGAAGTAATTCTTAATTCGTTGAATCCTGCATGGATTACGAAACATGCCATCATTTATCATTTCGAGGTTGTTCAGGTTTTAGTGTAAGTTTAAAAGTTGATATTTTATATTTCTAACAGTACAGATGAGAATTTTTGTTGTTTCACTAGGAATTGTTCTGTAATTTTTTTTTCATCACAGGTTTCGTGTCTATGATGTTGATACTCAGTTTCACAATGCAAATGTAAAGGTATAGTGTTTATGAAGCCATGCATGCTTAAATTCTCTTAATAAGATATTGTTGTGTATGATGGCTCATAAGTGTGGAATTGAAACACGATCCGGTCGTGTGGGCATCATGATTGTGTTCTCGAAGACCCCTCAGGAAGCAAACTTCCAAAAGTATCCATGGTTGGGGCGTGGTGGCAACCATGGCCACGGATCGGCACACACACATGTAGTTCTAATATTTATTTTATTATCAAATTAGATAATAGTCTACCAAGTCCCATTTCTGTGAATTTTGGATACATGTTCAAATCTATGTATTAAATGATTAAATGTTTGTTGCTAAATGACAAATTTCTCTGTCAACATTTTTATGCTTGGAGTGTTTATAGAAACAAAGTATTTTTATATCCAAAATCATTATAAGCCTCCCTGGTCTTGTTGGTAGTTTCTATCTACCTTGTTCAGGTTCAAATGTTAGTACCAATGAAACAACAACCAACAAAATCATTATAATCCTCAACATACGTCAATGTATGATAGTCAATGTTTCATTTTCTGATCTCAGAGATTCTTACCTTCACTTTGCATTTAGTTCAAGATTGTATTTAGGTGAAGATAACTTATGGTTATATCCTGCAGTGCTACCCTTTGTTTGTGTGCCTGGAAATTTTACTATTTTTGCAGGATATTAGGAAATAATCAAAAGTTTTTGCATGCTTGATGAACATGGATCACTGATTGATACTTTTTGAGTAATATTATTTAGACATTCAGAATCCTCACACTCTCCTCATAGCCTTCTTTGTCATTCACTATATAACAACTGAACCCCCACTTTTTTTTTTGTTGTTGAAAAGGTTCAAGATTCTGCACAGTCTCCTTATGAAGTTTGTCCACTTGTCATTTCCATGTTTTTCAGTCTCCAGTCTCCCCATATCCTTCTTTGTAATTCTTTAGATAACAACTAAACCCCCACCTAAGTTTTTCGAAAGCGGTTCAGACTCTGCACATTCTGCTCATAATATTTGTGCAATGGTCATTCTCAAGTTCTTTCAATGACAAGATATTAATTTGCTATGTGGACTTTATTTTGTTTGTTCATTAGACGTGATAAAAGTGTAGATTGTAAATATTTGGTTAACTAATGCAGATGCTTAAGCTAGAAGAGCAGCAATTTCTAGGTGAGGCGACCTGTGCATTATCTGAGGTAATGTAGAGACTGTTCAATTTTTTGCTGACTGATATTTGACAACTAAAAGAAAGTTCAATATATCTCCAGTCAAGCAGTATCTTCGTGACTCATCACTATCTCACTCTAATTTTATTTTTCTCAATGTATGGTGCTTGAATTTGTATCAATTAAGTCTTTAGGGTTGATAGTTTATTAGGTAACTACCAAGCATGTTGGAAGTTTTTTAATCCAAGAATTGCATACTCAAATATGCTGCAGTGCACTACACATTACCGAAAATAAATTAGCATCACAACAATTGTGCCCAACAGAAGTAACAATTTGGCTTGTGCAGATAATTACAAAGTCTGATCGATCATTGACATTAGATCTACACAGAGAAGATTCTATGAGACCTACGAACTCTCAAAACTATGGAAAGCTCTCTGTACATGCTGAGGAATGTGTTACCTCAAAAACTACAATAGAGATGATATTTAGGTGTTCAGATTTGGAATATAGGGATCTTTTCTCCAGAAGTGTATGTCTTTATTTTCTATTTTTGTTAGGAATTATGAGGAGTACCGATTATTATATAAAATGTATTTTGTTTGTCTTGCAGGATCCCTTTTTATTGATATCGAAAGTTGTGGAGGGTGGTGCCCATATTCCAATTTGCAAAACAGAAGTTATAAAGAATGATCTCAACCCAGCATGGAAGCCAGTGTTCTTGAATATCCAACAAGTAGGAAGCAAGGTATAAAGCTCACATACAATTACATGTCTGTTGAAATTTAAGGAGTAGATGGAAAGATAAAAGAGAGAACCATTTACTAATAGAACTCCAAGTAATTTTGAAATACTTATATTCCTATTTATACTTAAATAAAATACTACTAGCCTTGTAACATTCCTCAGAATAATTATTTCTAGTATTCTAACACTCCATCTGAAGCTCGTTAAGCTCTTAGGTTGTTACAAATAAATACACTAAACTCACCCAAATCCATCAAAACCCATCATTTTTGGGAAGATGGAAATGCATCAGATGCTTGCGGTGGTGCTTTTTGGCCCTAGTGGAGACGTCATTTAGGGTTTGGTTGACTGGAGGGTTGTGAAACTCCTGGTAGTGGACTTCTGCATGAGGCTGCAAGTCTGCAATCACCATGGGGCCTGGGAAGGTTGATGTACAATGCTTTGATAACCAACAACACATGCAGCAACCTTTGTGTTGCATCAAGGATTACCCTCCTCATTTATTGTTACTATAAATATAAAAATTTGCCCATATTTTATTTACATTACTTTATCTTCTTTTGGACTTTATTGTGTATACATGGTGGAAACGGGAAGCTATCTCATTTTCATTTTTATTATATACAGGATAACCCCTTGATAATAGAGTGCTATAACTTCAATAGCAATGGGAAACATGACTTGATGGGGTAATCAGATGTTTCTTTTTCATGTGTCTGTTCATTTGTTCTAAATCTATTTCTGGCTGAAATCCATATTTGGGTTGTTTGATCAGAAAAGTGCAAAAATCTTTAGTGGACTTGGAGAAGATTCATTCTGGTGGCCAGGGAGAAAATTTATTTTTGTCGACTGCTGTGGGTCATAATTCTCATAACAAGGTTTTTCTTTTTTGTTGGTGAACAAAGTTTTATTCTCTATATGAGAATAAAGTATCTCCTTATACTAGGACATTACTTATCTCCTTAAATCTATATAGTGTTTGACATATGTCTTCTTTCTCTTCCTTCAAGTAGTTTTCATTTTAAAATATATTATAAAAGAAAAAACAAGACATATGTCAAACACTATATGGGTTTAAGGAGATAAGTTATTTCCTGGTATGAGGAGATACTTTATTCTCTATATTAAAATAAGATTATTCATTGATGAATTCTTTAAATATTTAACTATAATACAGGTGTTAATGAGCCAGCTATTTGTGGACAAATTTTCTGAAAGTGTCCAATATACTTTCCTGGATTACTTGGCTGGGGGTTTTGAATTGAATTTCATGGCGGCAATAGATTTTACAGGTATACCACTACCCTCAAACTTATTTTACCTATTTTTTTTCTGGATTGCAATGGATATCTATATTTGTGTTCTGTAGATATAGGTATATAAATAACTAGTGATGGGGGATGTGATAATTGATGATTATCATAGTATAAAGTCATTGGAATCTATTTTTTATTTTATTAGTTTTTCCAATAACTTTAGTCCTTCAATTACAAGGATTGGCCTTGGGAAGTTATTATTTTGACATTATGAAGCTTACAATAGTTGTTTATTATGGAAGAGTTAAATAGGTTTACAATGTTGCTATGAGTCTGTAGTGCAACTCAAATTCATTATTATTTAGCTAATACACTCTATGGTCTCATTATCTAATTCGTCTAAAAGTTTTTCGCTTAGGGTTCCAGTTTCAACTGGTGTGCTAGGTAGTGTGGAGGAATCAGTCTGTGTTCAGCCTTCCTTAAGGGACAAATTGTGATTCCCCTAAAATGTTGACCCTGAGGCCCAGTTGTCCATGTCTACAGCTAATGAGGTCGATATTCCCCCGCTTCATCTTCTCCATTTTCCTTTCCCAAACCCCACAGCACCTATTCGTTAGGATTATGAAAGAATATAAACTTAATAATACATGTTTCACACTTTCGTCCAACATGCTAGTTATGTAGGGTTAACTGATGACAGGGATGCAATGTGTTCTTATGGATTAACCTCCTATTGTTTACCAGCATCAAATGGAAATCCACGCCTCCCAGATTCTTTGCATTATATTGATCATTCAGGACGGCCAAATGCATATCAGAGGGTGAGAAATGATTCTTGGTTTGAGTTTCACAACTTCATTTGTTACTGATCCACGTTCTATGAATTGCCTTTCTAGGCGATTGTTGAGGTTGGGGAAGTGATACAGTTTTATGATTCAGACAAACGATTTCCGATGTGGGGTTTTGGTGCACGACCAATTGATGGTCCTGTATCTCATTGTTTCAACTTGAATGGAAGCAGTAATTACTGTGAGGTAGAAATTTTGAAGTCTGATATCACTTTTGTTGTCATATTGAAATATTTCTTTAATAATGGTAAGTTTTGTACTTTGCAGGTGGAAGGGATCCAAGGAATTATGATGGCATACACAAGTGCCTTACTTAACGTTTCTCTTGCAGGACCAACTCTTTTTGGACCTGTCATAAGCAATGCTGCACTGGTTGCCAGCCAATCTGTAGCAGCTGGCAGAAGAAATTACTTTGTTTTGTTAATAATCACAGTAAGAATTAAAAGATGCAGTTTTTAACGTCGCTACTAATTTATCTATGAAAGTATGTTGGTTATAACTTGGTGTTTCTTTAGTTGTCTTTGTATTTTTCTTTGTAATGTGTCTCAATGTATTCATATTATGCATCCCAAAGCACAACACTCTAAATTTATCTTTTCATATGAAAATAATCATTCATCCAGAATCCTGAGTACATTTTAAGCACAACACTCCATATTCGTATTTATCTTTGTATTTTTCCACTGCTGCTGCTGAAGTTTAACTGATATCTTCCTAGGATGGAGTAGTGACAGATCTGCAAGAAACAAGAGATGCTATTGTTAAAGCATCTGACTTACCATTATCCATCCTTATTGTTGGTGTAGGAGGAGCTGATTTCAAAGAAATGGAGGTATTAAGTCCAACGTGTCTTCTCTTTACAAAGTTATATTCCACGGCATAATATGCTATATAAATTTAGACAAGTGAGTTTGTTTTATTGTATTTGTCACTTTTAAAACACCAAGGCAATACTTATATTATATTTTCCCCTCAACCCCATTAGGTGGGAGCCTCATGTATTGGTTTGCCTTTTTTTTATAATCCTTGTCTATTGGTATCTCAAACCAAATGGAATGAAAGAAAATTAATGCTAAATTAAGGGTATTTGATACATTTTTTTTAATTCTTGTGCAAAAATCTAATAGAACAAATACTATGAGATAGAGGTACTAAGTGTTTGGCATCTGAGGCACTTAGCTCTGTGACTAGGTATACCATACCACCAGAGGGCTTCATGTAGTTTTTTTGTTACTCAATTATGTAGGTTTTGGATGGAGACAAGGGAGAGAAGCTAGAAAGTTCATCAGGGCGTGTTGCTTCGCGTGATATAGTCCAGTTTGTTCCATTTCAGGATGTTCAAAGTGGGTATTAGTCTGCAAATTATGAATGAAATATCCAACCTATCATTCTGGTCTAACTTATCCAGCATTATAAATTTGTTCCTATTGCAGGTGGAGAAATTTCAGTAGTTCAAGCACTTCTAGCAGAATTACCTACTCAATTTTTAACTTACATGCGGATCAGAAATATCCAACCGAGTCTCTAATCATGTGAAGAATGTACGTATAAAAATCTTCAATTCATTGATCATAGCGTAATTTCCTTGCCCCTTTTCATTCTCAGTATCTTAAATCGTTAAATTTGGCGGAAGAGCTGAAAGCTGATGGTTTTGCTAAATGCTAATTCCAATAATGGAACACCAGCCAGCTTTTGGGATCTATCCGATCATGTTTTATGGTTAGAATTTCCTTATCTTTTTCATTTTTAGTTTTACTGAGTGTTTAGGTCGGCCTGAAGAACATTATACTACAGAGTGAAATTTATGTTTTCTCCTAAGCTGAGAGGGCAAAATTTTAGGCCAACTGTATACAACAACGCTGTAAATCCTATATAATAACTGCACGTTTATGATTTTATTTACAAGTTCAAATGCAAGTCGATAATTTATGAATGTCTTTACATGGAAAATTCAAGCCGTAGCTGTTTATCATATCAGCATTACTAGAGACTAGTATTTGGTTAATTCATCTCCTTGGAAGAAGTATCTTTTATATGGATGTGTGGTACGCTTACGTATTAACGAACCACGTTCTTGATTTGATACCTAGATTTGATTGAAAATCAGTTCGTGCTGTCGTTCATATCACATGGCTAAAAATTGCTTGGTAATAATTATTTATAAACTTATTTGCATGATTCATCCTGAAAAATTCAATAGAAAATACACCACCAAGTAGTATAGTCAACTGAGATAACTAATTAAATTGACAGTCTTTTATTACTCTTCAAAGCTTTTAACGACAGCTTTATTTTTGCTTATTATTGGAATTTTGGTTATTTGGCTGTATAACAGAACTGAGGCGGGGTTAGTAAAAAGACTAATGACAATGGTTATAAATTTCCTGACCCATGGTTTGAAGAATGGCTGCATAACCGAACTAACATTTTATTATTCTAAATGATCCCAACCCTTCTATTTGTTCCATCATTTTGGGACAGATTTCTAGATTCATCCAAAGGGACACGAAATGAAGGGAAATGGTTAGAACCATGAAATGCATGTCCCTCCATTTTGTCAAAAAAAGCAAACCCGCAAATGAAGTTAAGTCCAATATTGCAGACATAAAAAAGAAACTTTTAAACATAAGTTGTCGCATTCTATAACATATTATAACACTAACATCTTAACGATAGAAATTGTCTCCAAACTGATAAATGCTGAACACAACAAAAGTACAGCTAAATAACTGGGTGACTCATACGGCACATTAAAAAAATTTAAGCCAACTAAATAGACCCCATGATTATCAAATGTTCTATAATTAGTCAGCAAGTCCTAAAGCTTAAACATAAAAAGTGCAAGTTTAGAAATTGGGAAGATGGGTAGTGCCGACAGAAACAGAGGTAGAAACAACATCGGTGTTCCTTTCAGCATGACAAAGTTGACGGAGCTTGGTAGGGACATACCATATGGAAAGACGAGGATGCGCATTGAAGATGGAATCAATGTCCCAACCTTGAAGACCTGCTATTGTCACAAGGGGCTTGTAACATGCTTGTCTCCAAGCCCCTACGTTCTCCCCTCTCTCCTTAAATTCCCTTCTCAGTTCATTTGATACTTCCTCGTCAAGACAATGCAATGCGTAACAATGCACGTAGTGCCGCATTTTTGGCTTGTTAATGTAGCTTGCTCCTGCTTTCTTCGCGTACCTAAACACTTGGTTTGTCACCTGCACTTTTTTGGACATGTCAGTACCGATTCACAGTTCATGTTTATACCAATCTTTCCTTTTTATTATACTAGTGATCAATGAATAAATAATTAGCTAATAACATGCATAAAGGAATAGATTAATATTTTAATTTCATGATTGTTCAAGTGGATAGTTGAAGAGATGAAGACTAATTTTTCGAGATCTAATGATCACTGGAACAATTTTTATCTTTATCAACAACAAAAATTCTATTCAAATCCAACTCCAGACATTAAATTGAAAAACTCGTTCATATATCAATTATATTGTGCTTTTTGTACTCAAAAAAATTGTATTGTGCTTTTACTAACGGTGGAAACAGAGCCAACTTTGCCTCAAACAATTTATATAGCATATAAATTTAAAAAATATGCGACTATTTATCAATTTAAAAAATATTATAATATAATATAGATTTATCCTGTTTAAAAGCCTGGTATAAAATGTTATACTATAAGGTAGTGAAATAGACAAACATGCTTATATTTAAAGAGAAAATGATGTATACCTTAATGGTATAAGAGTTTTTTTATAGTGTCATTGTATCATTCACCATTTATTTTTTTGAATAATCCTAATTCAAACGAATTATTAATAATACATTGACTATGTATAAATCTTTACATTGTCACTACATATATTATATTCTTTTTATATTTAAGTCACACATATAATAATATATATTATGAATATTATTATATAATATAATTAATTAGGTTTACTTGTTAAACCTAATAAATATTTTAAATAACCTAAAGTCTCACATATTCCTAAAGTTAAAAAAAACTTAAGTTTAAGAAAGAAAAGTTCGGCCTAACCTGTATAAAATTAGAGTGACATTTGTCGTGGGATTTCTTTTGGTAGTTCCGGATTCTGGGTATAAAATTAGGATTTAATCCTAATGGTGATTTGCGGTTTTCATGTGGGTTTGTTCGGGGTTTGTAACCTATTTGAGAGAGTTTCTTCACAAATTATCTTTCTCATCTATTAATCATATTTTTCCTTTGAAATGAGATTTATTTATAATCATTCCTTAAGAGTGATTTGTAAGATTTAGAGGTGGATGAAATTGGGAAGGACACGTAAGAATTCAATGGGTGTAAGGTGCAATTGGGAACATGCATACCTTTGACTCGTGGAGCTTAGTTAGGACTTTGGTATCAAACTCTATCTGGTTTCATATTGTTGACTGGACAGTTCCGCCGTACTGTACGGACACAAAATTCCAACTTAAAAAGATGGTCCCTGACTTGTCACTTGTTACTTCCACCATCTTGCATCACTCACTGTGTGTCTCATGGGATATTTATTACACATTTTTCATCATTAATTTTAAGTATTAATATGAGATGAAAGTTCAAGATATTTTTGGACGATTACACATTATAATAAAAAATAAAAATAATCACTATAATTTAAAGCCTAAACATGTATTACATCATATCTGTATTTACATTTACCAATTATATTTATTTCTATTTTATGTGTGATATTTTAGTTTGACTCCTATATAATATTTTTAATATGTTTGGAAAATTACTATATTAGATTGGTTCTAAGTTGTTTTTTTTTTCAACTTCATTTATAAAAAAGTTATTTTAAGTAGATTCTTCAAGTTTTTTATTTATTTTTAAATAATTTTTTTTGAAGCTATTTATATTTTAGCATTATGACTAGAATGGAAAGAAATTACTGGCCTAAATTAAAAACAAAAGGTAATTTATAGACCAATATAATAGTTCTGCTTATATGTTTTACACTATGTACTCACTAGATTAATATTTACTTTGTTCTTTAAAGATTAACGTTTATGACATTCTCTTTTGTTAGACATATATTATTTATGTATTTTTTTACAATTATATCACTATTTACTACATCTATTTTCTATCTGTTATTCATTGCCCTCTTAGTCATGAGAAGTAAATAAATAATATTTAATAAGATTCTATAGTAAAAACTTATTCAATTAATTATATCATTCAATTGTTTCTTAATCTATATGCATGATGTTGATTTAAAAAAGAGTAAATTACACTGAGACCCCTGAGGTTTAGCGAAACTACACAAACTACATCTAACTTTTTATACTTACACAAACATCTAATTTTTATACTTTTATTACACTGTCCATTTCTGCATGCAAAATAAATGTAATATTTTAAACAAAAAATGTGATAAAGGCAATTTGGTTAAACAAAACATGGTATATTGTGATGACAAATCTATATAATATATGAGTCAATACATTATTATTTTTGGTTCGTTACGATATATTATAAAATCGATTTAAACAATATTTTTTAGAATTATTGCTGCATTTTGTAGCCAAAAGTAATAAAGATACATTGATTTGTATATTATTTGGACTTGTCTCTACAATATATCATGTTTTGTTTAACTTAATTGCATTTATCACATTTTTTTTAGAGAATACACTTATCACTTATTTCTCATATGGGAATGATCAATATAATAAAAGTATAAAATTTAAGAAGTTTACATAGGTTGGAAAAAAGTGAGAGATAATACATATAATTTCACTAAAACTAAAAGTGGAGGATTTTTTCAATGTAATTTAACCTAAAAAAACGGATTACCATTGCCTTTAGGGAAGAAATGGAGTCATACTAGCTAGCATTCAATGTACCAAAAAGAGCTAGCATTCATGAGCTAGCGTCATAGCCTCAGAGTGAGTGTTGGCTGGTGCAAATGGGTCATCAACATTAATCCAAATCTTTTATACAAAATGTTTTTATATGTCTGTAGTAATCTAATGATATTTTTGGTAAATCCCTTAATGAATTAGTAATGAAGTATGATATTTATTACTAGGCAAATTAGAAAAAAACTTATATGGAGATGTATGTAATATATCACATTTAAAAATAAATGCATTTTATGGTTTTAGTAGATGTTATCATTTAAATTTAATTAAAATTAAAATATTAATATGTTATCAAGATTTTATTAACTATCGCTATATAATTTTGTCTCTATACAAGTATTTCTCCATAAACTATCTAGTTAATTGAAAACTTTGGACAGAGAATTTGGATTCCATGACCATAACTTATCAGTGACTCAGTACTTCAGTAGTGCAAAGCCAGGCAAGAAAGAAAACAAACAACATTTAATGAAAATATATTTGATTTATTTTATGATATTTTTGGACAAAAATGTCATACCTTGGTAGGGCATTTTTCACCACGGTCCTTGGCGATGTGCTGAACCTGGATCAAGAACTCACGGCATTGTTCATATAGATCAAAGAGATAATCCAGACCGTTCTTTTTTCCACGTGCAACTTCCCCAGGTTCTGTCACTATGAAAGGGTGTTCTCTTTGTCTCTCACTATAACCTCCACCACCGTTATTGTTCCCTTCATCATCTTCTTCTCCTTCTTCATCTTCAGGATCTTCATTCTCATTATGATGAAAATGATGATGATGATGATGATGATTCACCTTCGTTCTAGTTCTCCTCCTTTGCTGTGGTTGCTTCCTCCTCTCCACCGCAGCAACCACTTCTTTTTCTTGTTGCACTACCGGCTCTTCCGACAACCCTATATTAATAGTTTCTGCTTGTTATGTAGACCAGAATTTAACAATTTTCTTAATATGCTACTTAGCTATTGTTTTCCCTTTACCACACAATTTTAAAATATGAAAGGAAAAGTTTTTGAAGTATATGAGATTTGATCTATACATAGCTATAGCCTCATTAATAAAATAAAACAGTGTTCAGCCAAAAATCGGTTACGAGATGACTTTAAGAACAGTAGCTTACTAAAACAGTGCCATAAATTAGTCCAACCTTGTTTTGAAAATTTCACTGCATGTGATTTTCCCCTTGCTACACAGCTAGCTAGGAATACATAGTAGTCAAGGTCTTCTTAAATTTAGTGCAATAAACAGTGAACACTACACAGGCTACATCCTTTGATTATTACTCAATATATAGATACCAAACTTTGAAAATAAGTAGCTGACAATGTTTGTGCTAAAATCAGCTACATGAAAAGGGTTTTTTTGTATGGGGAAGAAATTAAACACACTTCAACGTTTTCTATATTTTGAAAAGAAACCCGTTTTATTAGTAGATGAATTAGAACAAACCAAATATACAAAAGGAGTGAAGCTTACTTGAAGAAATGGGAAAATTAAACTATAAATATGGAAAATATTATATAATGTATATAAATATGAGTACCTTCTTGAGAGAGAGCATCAAGTGTGTTGGTGGTGGTGTCGGCGGAGAGAAGGTTGGGCCGCTTGAGTTCATGGTCGTCAATGCGTCTTCGCTCGGCCCTAACGGCAGCTTTGATGCCATAACGCTCTCCAACGAGGAGATCCCAACGAAAAATTTGTGACAGACTGTTCATCATGTCGTCAAGCTCCTCGTCCTTCATGTCCAAAAGGGTGCTCGCCGTGAACCCCAGCTCCGCCACCTTTGCCGCCGTGTAATATCTGACGCCGTAATCGTGGAACAGCTCCTCTAGTCCACCCAGCAGCGCTCTCGCTGGATGAGCCACCGGCGGAGCCACCGTGTAGTCCAGAAGCTGGGGGCGATGGGAGGGTGGAGCTGTTGGAAGGAGGGTTCGTGGGTCCCACTTGAATAGGGTGGAGTTGAATGCGTCCGGTTCCATTTCTCAGTTTGGAAAGTGAGAATGAATGAGTCGTAACTTGTGACCGGTGAGACACTATTTGGGTGGAGATATATAAAAAACCATTATTATTTGAACAACCTAAATTCAACTATTTCTTTTATAATAAATTAAATCATTTCAACCTATCAATTAACATTTAATATTGTAAATTTAAAAGTTAAAATAGGTGGTTATTGAAATCATGCTCTTCAAAGGGAATCATCAGAGGAGTAAAATCATCTCCATTAATGAAGAGATAAATATTACAAAAAATAAAAAAAACATAATTTGATAATACATTTTTATTATTTTATATAATGAAATAACACTTTTATTATTAAAAATATATATAAAATTAAGTATCTATCTCTTTATTAATAGATAGCATAAAGAGCATATAATATTAACTAGTTAAAATTGTCAAAAATGGGGCTTAAGCAAGTGATTTTGGTCTCGAATAATGTGCATGATTTTTTGGCTGACCATGGCTTGAGCTTGACCGTGACTATGGCTTGAGCCTGAACCTGACTAAGTAGCCTGAATTGCCATATCCACTCTGGGGCTACATATACTGTACTACAATTTTAGGTCACTTTATAATTTTGGAAATACTTGATTCAAAGAATGATGGTAGAGTAGAAGTCATCCCCTCTAATCTCACCTTCCCCATAATTTTGGCTAATGGTTTTTTCTTTTTCGTCATAAGTATTTTGAGGACTATCTCAAATATAGCAAGGCTAACTTTTTTAACAGTTTTTTTTTTCCATATTCAAGACTTGAATCTAAGTCATTGTTTGATGGTATGTTTGGATGGATGAGATAAGTTATGGAATGAAAATTTAAGTGTAATGACAAGTTGCTTAATGGAATGGAATACAACTCTCCCTTCTAAATAAATAAAAAAATCCCACCTTCAATTTAGAGGACGTAATGGAATATTACTTGCAATAAAATACTAAATGTCACTGGATTCTTAGGTTAGTGCACATAGTAGTTACTAGGTCACAAAGCCACAAAGCCTTGCATAGTAATCTAAGGTTTTCTCTCCACATTGCAGTTGGGTAAAAATTGTATGAGGATACATGAGAAGCCCCAAAAAATTCAAACTAGCTTAGCTATAAGAAAAGTTCTCAATTTATACGAGGATAGATACACTTCAATTCCTATAGAACAAAATAGAGTCCCGGAGATATTAAAATTAAAATATGCATATTTTCAGTGAAAAGGACAACAAAAGCTATATAGACTATGAAGGACTTATGGGGGTAAGGTAGGTTGCAGCAGAGCTTCCATGAAACATTGATTAATTTACAGTGTTGCAGAATCATAGAAAATCTCACTCAGGTTCTTTGCTTTTAACAAAGCATGTGTCATCTTTCATAAATTAAAATGTTATTGGATACAAATTAAAATGTATATAGAAATATGGTTAGAAGGATTTTTCACACAAAAGAAGTAGCTAGCGTGAGAATAAGAAAGTTATGTTCTTCCTGTTACTTGAGGAAAAAGTGATACATTGAAAGTACAGAAAGGTTCAGGCTGTTTGAGTTGCCCTAAAGCTCTGTGAAAAAGCCTATTTTGTGTACTTTCAGGGAATGCCACTACTCCCCATTTAATTATAGGAGTGAATTGTATTGTAGAGACAATTACTGTGCAAAAACAAAGGAAAAAAATAGGATGTATCTCACTTTAAATATTTTGCTAACATTAAAATTTTTGTTGTTAAAATTAAAAGTAAGACAAGAACATGTCCACAAAAATCAAACTTTCACCTTCTTTATTTTTCTCTTCTACCCACAACCTCTCTCTCTTTACATTTTCTTTAGCTCTTAATTCCCTACTAATTGACTGAAATTGTTAAAATTCTACTTTTTTTTTCATTCTAAGATCTTATGCACTTATGGACATTATAAGGTGGCCTTTTTTAGTTTTATTGATTCAATTGTTTTTTCATTAGTCTTAGTTGATTCTCTTTGTTTTTGTGAGTTAGTTTTGTATCTTTGTTTTTGAAATGAAAAAAGGCTTCAGTTGAGAAACTTCCCATTTTGAAGAGGATGCAAAAAAATAATCGGATCAAAGATTGTTAGCTTACTCTTTTTAAAAAGATAATTCTCTTTGTAATAAATTATCATATAAAGACTATACAGTCAATCAGATATAATAGGAATGAGGGTTGTATATACCCACTAGTAATTATAATTCCAATTTCAAGAAGAAGAAAAATTCTTAACAAAAACTACTTACTTGATTATGGATTTTTTTATTAAAAAAATCTCATTGAAGACCAAACTATTGGTGTATCATTGATTCGGTTTAGTAAAAAATATGTTTTAATATTATTGGAAAAACTAGAGGTGTAACGATCTTCCTTTTTAATAGTATTGACATGTTAAAAGAAAATTCTATTCAAACAATTAAATTACTTTTAAAAAGCTAACTTTTCTTGGGCTTTATGGGCCACTAAGTAGCGTCTCAGAGAGCAAGAAATGATGTCATTATCACAATTCACAATGGGTTGATGCCTGATGTACACAGTGGTTGTTGAAAGAATGCAAGGTTAACAAAAAGGAGTTCAACTCCTCTCCAGTACCGGAGAAACCACTACTGGAATGTGTGGTTAAGAATATTTTAAAGAGTTTTTATTTATTTTTAATAGAAAATAACATGTAATTATAGTCGTCAAAAAAAAATTTGGCCACATGTCATCATCCTATTCAGCATTGAACTCTTCAGTACTGGAGAGGATCCATTTCCAACAAAAACATGTACATCATCAGCCAAGACTACCATAAAATTGTGTTAAACTTGTAGAAGTTTAATTTTAACCTACTTTCATGTAACCATTAGTTTTCATGATGATTCTTTCACATTTCAAGTTTTTATTTGTCATTTTTTCACTATAGGCAAAGAACAAATAGAATTATGTACCTGAAATTTTAGATATTGTTATTATATGTGGTCGTAATAATATTTCAAATAGTCTAACAACACATGATTGCATAATATTGTACAGTGCAAATACACAATAACTGAAATTTAATCCATATTGGACAAGATTATTGGTAGAAAGATGGTTTTTCCTTCTTTTTTCTAACTTATTGGGTAAACAAACACATAAATTGGAAAGACAGACATCATTTGTTTTATTTTGTGATTGTCTCTCCTTAATTATATTAATTTATTAGATATGTTGGATAGGGACTAATGGCAGAGGACCTCCATATATCTCTGGGAGTTGACTTTCATCTATATCTTCCATCAGTGTTGACTTCAGCTTATTTTTCTCTACGAGTATTATCTGCATGGAAATCCATTTTTTTATAAACATTCTTCCTGAACATCACACATGCATAGATAATATAGTATAGTATATATGAATTGAGTTACAATTTTAAGATGTCACCTTTTTCTTGGTTTTGTCATCAAGAACGGGGTAAATCATTTTCCACACTTTCATAAAAATGTAAGGTGCATGGACAATAAGAAACTTCCCAAATCTTTCGGGGTAATAATCCTGCACCCAAAAAAATGATCATGAATTCATGGTTAATGCGTTACTGTTTCAGATTTCTTACTTCACACAAATATTATGCATGAGCATAAGTTTCTAACTTAAACAGATAAGAAATTGTGAAGAATGGAGAATTATACCTGCAAAATGTTTAGACCACTAATGTATCCTCGCACGTCACAGTTTGAATATTTCCATCCCTTAAGATCTGCTATACCAAAGAACTTTTCTTGCCCTGGTGGCATGCTGGCACATCAAAAACAAATAAGGGTATGTTATCCCTATTATTTCATGGTTCTAAGTTCTAACTCAACGCACAATTCTAACAACACCTGGTTCAGCATATCTTATTTTCTCTTGTGTTGATGGATTTAGGAAGGAATTAACATTGGAAAGAGACTATTACCTTGCACATAATTTATCAAAAGCATATACTACAAACCCTGTGACAAGGAAAAAGATGCTTGTCATTGAACATATATATCTAATGATTAAACTTATGAAACAAACTAATATCATATAATTTATAATATGAGGGGCTAATATCAAAAATATAATTTTGTGGGAACCAAAATATAAAATGTGCAATTTTCGGGGACAAAAATACCAAAATAAATTGTAGTGGCATCAAGCATAGTCGTAGTGTATAAAGGTACTTGAGTGAAAACATACGTTTGAATTCTTCCAGACCATTTTTGTTCTGAAAATGTTTTGCACCACAGATAATACCTATAGGTCGACCACTCTTATCATGTCCTTGTGCAAATACCTTATCATCTGCTAGTTCATTAGGAATCTCTTGCGTAGATATAGAACCATTGGGAACAAATGAATGTCTCCATTTCAAGTACTTAAGAAACATAGTTGAAGCCTTCTCAATATCTAAACCACGGGCACGCAGAAATCTTCTTAACATCAAATCATCCTCTTTCTGCAAGCAACAAAGATTCATATAAATTTGGCTATCAATAATTGAAATAGCTAAATAGTGGTGTGCAATATTTGGTTATCATAGATGGCCAATTGTTAGACCTAATCCTCCACTAACAGTATTTTTCTTTAAAAAATGCTCTTTAAAATGATTTGTTGAAAGAAAGGTAAAATTTTCTAACAAGTCTTTATCCAAAAGAATGACTTTTTAAAGTGATTTTAATTCTAATTAAAAAAATCAAATAGATTATAAATTAATTCATCTAATTTATTAAAGTGAATTCATATCAAGTTTATATATAGATAAATTTGATAATTTAAAATATGATTTGATAGGTAAATTTAGTCTACTATTAGGAAATGCGGGATAAAAAACTAAAAACCGCAAAGAGTGCTTTTAGCGAAAAAATATTAATAAAGAGATAAGTGGTTATTTTTCTTCATATTTCTAATGACAACTCTCCATTAATATAGAGATCCTTACTAGCTTTTGACATACTCAAAATATAGCATGAACGTGATGGTAATTGGTAATTACCTTAGAAGAAGGATCCCGTGTTTCAACAAAGTCTCTCATAAGTTGGATTTTAGTGATCTCACTCTCACTGCTATCTTTCTCTACTCCTTCATCATCTACAACCACTTGCTCTATTACTCCATGATTAGCCATTACACTCCAACCAACTTGTCTTTGAGTTCTGCACTTTCCCTTTAGACACTCCAACTTGGGGAGTAGTACAACATGCCAACATATATAGTACATTGAGTATACGTAATTTCAATACAAATTAAATGCTTCTTCTGCTTCTATTTCTAAATGATGGGCCATGTAATGGACGTTCAACTACTTATTTTGCCATCTCTTTTCGTTTTCAGCACTATTCAATCAGTTAATGACAAACGGGCAAATGACACTGTCAATGGTAATGTGGTTGTGGGAGGGATGTTCAGTCGGCAGGAAGAAGGAATATTAATAAGGTGTAACGTTCTAGTTTGGTTTTTAGTGTACTTTAAGAGCAGAACACAATAGAAAGTGATTCGGTTTGGTTTATGTTGCTTTTTAATATGTATAGTTCGGTTCATTTTTTTAAATAATGTAAAAAATGCACCATTTTAAATAAAAATCACAACAAATATAGAATGGGGTTAAGGAAAATGGAAATAACATAACACTCTTAGAATACAAATAAAAAGAATCATATGGCCGTGAGATGGGGAACGAAATTCTTAAGCAATGCTCAAAGGAGTAGTTATTAACCATTGAGATACTTAGAGTGTTAAGACCTTCAGCTTCGTGTTCAGTTGGATATGGAGTCAGTTTCTTCCATTGTAATTTTGGTTTTGGTGGTTTCCTTAAAAAGAAGGAAGACATGCTAATTAGGAATTGTCTGAAAGAAGTTTTGTGATAAACTTATAGGACTAATCCCATATATTATTGTGAACTTGCCGTGGGAACGTGTTGTGCTATGATGAGGAGTGTTTTGAGAATGTTGGGGCCTTGTTCACGTCACATGTAATGTAAATTGGGTAATTGATTTGTTTCACAAGAATTCAGAAAGTGTACAATCGTCATCCAAATCATAGTAAATGGTTGTAGGAAAAATAAATTCATGAAACTTAATTTTTAGGTTTGGCTCGGAGTTATGAGTTTTAAACTTAAATTTGCATTCGCTTTTACGTCTATTTCTCATTGTTATTTTGATGTACACATTGAAAATGATGTCATCATGTTTGCAATATTTTGAAATATGCCATTCATTTTATAAAAATTGGAAATGTCTCTTTTACATTTTCTATTTTTTAAGAAAATGAAAATAGAAAACACAACTATGTATACATTTTTATCATGAGAAAATGTTTTAAATGACATCTTATCATGTGTATTATGGCATGCTAAAAAACACTACCATGTAATTTACTCGAGAAGAGTAATTTTGTACATAATTGACCAACATATTTATTCATATAGATAGAGGATTTCCCTTTACTTATGGATAAGAAAAGAAAATGTGTAATTATATTTCTCAACAAGTGTTATTTTCAAGGATCATATTGATTTGACTTGGTACAATATCATAGAATTCAGATTCTCTATAGTATGGGATGAGGACTACGACACTTATCACAAATCAAGTTTCAACGAATATAATTTTAAATTATTTTTTAATAAAATAAAAACTTCGTCATCATCTTCAAGTAATGGACTTTTTAGTAGTGAAAATGAAATGTACTCAACATATATCTTAAGACTCAATGCAGTCTTGTAACATTGAACCAATTATTATTTATTTTTAAAAAAAATAATATAGATAAATAATAATTGATATAATGATTATGTATAAATCTTTATACTGTACTAGTGTATATACTTCGTGTCTGTCCATAAATATTGTTTGATACTACATATTCAATTTTTATATATTTCATTTTGTAAATTAAAATGTATTTGTTGTGTTCGGTGTACTTTGTATTATATTTTTGTGTGATTATGATAATGTTTAATTAAATGTGAGATATGTGATTAATTAATGTATTGGTGGTAGTTGCTTAAGATTATATAGTGTTTTTGTAAAAACTAAATAATGTTAAGGGCAATATAGGAAATGAAAATTACACCATAAGAGAAGTTATTTCAAGTTTTGGCTTTATATATAGTATAGATATAGATTATACGCATGTTACGCTTCAATTCTATTACGTTAAATTCTGTAATTTACATTAATGTTTTGGTGGTTGAACCGCTTCATGCTATTATGGTTTTCTATATAATATTTTGTGTTTTTAGTTTAGTTTTTTTTTTAAATTTATATATAATAATTATTTTTATAACAATTAGTTGATTTAGTAATATAAAACTTTACTAAATATTTAGAAAGATCAAAATTATCAATAGTTCGATTTCTGTGAACGTTATTTGTTGAGAGATACAATTACATACTTTGAAATAGATTAATTTTTTATTAATAGGATAGTACAAAAATTATTAATTAATTTCATTACTAATATATGTATTTGCAAGAGAGAATCACTAATTATTTGAGTGGAAATAAAAAGGAACAAGTCCATTAACAAAGGGCAATCTTAAAACCATTATGCCAGAATAGCTAAACAATAATGCTTAAAATTGTTATTTAATAGTGTTTCTTACGTGAGCGCAGTGGTACGTAAGGTTATATTTAACGTTTTTTGTAACGCTGTAAAAAGTAGACATTTAACCACGCTCACTGAAGCAAGCGTTGTTAAATGTATATTTTCTAAATAAGACAATATATCTCTCAGACATTCTATCAAACACATGACAAGCATGTCCAACTCTACTACATTTACAATAAATTTGTTAAATCACCAACGACTTCAACTACATTCAACCTTAACATATTGCAATATTATAAAATAATATATGAGTAATGAGATCTTACGCAAATTGTTCATTCTTTCTCTTTCAATGTTCACCATAGTCAAAAACCTAGAACATCATAGCTGCATAACTTCATAACAAATAAAGATCACACTATTAGTAAAGAGAGAATAAATGAGCTAAAATAAGATAATGATTTACCTTATGCTTATGCTTGAAAAGACAAACCAAAAATCGATAACTTCATCATAGTTGCATAGCTTCACAATAAATAAAGATCATATTATTAATGAAGATAGAAATAAATGAGCTAAAATAAGATAACAATTTACCTTATGTTTGAAGAGAAAAACCAAAAAATCGATAACTTGGGAGAGAAACTAAAAACAAAAGAGAAAAAATTTAACTTATGGAGAAGAAGAAAAGTAAGAGAAATAATAAACTGGGTGATATATATATTAGTACGTGAGGTTCTATTTTTGAATTTGAAAAGATTAACGCTGACTAAAGCAAGTGTTTAACATCGCTTATTGAAAAAGTGATGTTAAATATATGAAGACCTTTAACAACGCTTTCTTCAATAAGAGCGGTTAAAGATAACACTTTTAACAGCGTTTATTGAAGAAGTGTTGTTGAATATAAAAAGTATGATCTTTAATAGTATTTGTTTCAATAAACGCTGTTAAAGATAACACATTTAACAACAGTTTCTTCAAATAAGCATTGTTAAATATAACACATTTAACAACGCTTACTGAAGAAACGTGGTTAAATATATGAAGTATGATCTTTAACAGAGCTTGCTTCAATAAGCACGGTTAAAGATAACAAAATATAACATCTTTAACAACGTTTTCTTTGATAAACCCTGTTAATTATCTTCCACCTTACATTTAAAAACGTTCAACACATAATTAAACATTGTCGAATGAGTGTTGTTAAATATCAATCCTGTCATAGTGAAGACAACGTCGAGTTATTAATAAATTAATAATCTTATTTAATTTAGTGATATAAAAATGATTAGTATGGTTAATGTGGTCATCCACAAACAGGTAGCTCTTGCTATCAGGCATAATTAATACTGCACCGCACATGTTTCCTCCTAACTTGGCTTAATCTATTGCAACGAAATGTTGACTTTTATGTAATCGAATTGGCAAAGAAATTAAACTCTTGCTAACTAATGTTGATGTCTATGAAATAAAATAAGATAAAATTGCTCCTAGTTACTGCCCTTGCTTCTTTTCTCCATGATACATTGTTAGAAGATCAACTCTAATAGACTCGACTTACACCCTATAAAATGATCAATCTTGTATAATAAAATCAAAGTTCTTAGTATGGCTAATTTATGGGGGGGAAAATAGAGCTTTTAAGTATATATTTTTGTTAAATTGATCAATCTTGTATAATAAAATCACACCTTTAAGTATTAAAAAACGGAAGGTTGGTGGGTTTTGTTAAACGGCATACTAAAATACTCCTAAGGGCAGTTGAAGCCTCATCAAACATGTTTCCAGACCCCTGAATTTTAAAGTTATGAGTCTAGTAAATAAATATGAGGTTGGGAGAGAATTTTGTTCTCGTGAAAAGATCTATCTACTAGACCAAATTATGCTAGAATTGCACCTTCAGATTCATCATAGTTTTATAAATTATAAAAAATTGCACCTTCAGATTCATCATAATTTTATAAATTATAAAAAAGGTATGATAAATTATAAAGATATTATTGATTAATAAGAATAACAAATACATTTTTGGTATTAAATGGTAATTTGGGACGGAATAAATTATCACTCCAATGAACATATATTACTCCCAATATGTCTCTAAGAAACCCAGTTTTTGCTAAGCACATCGTTTTGCATAGTTAGGTTTCACCTTTTAGCTAATTAAATTGTGCTAAGCGCAAGTATCATTTTGTTTAGTAAAATTTTGTTTTGATTTTTGTTGGACGTCAGGAAGCGCTAAGTGCACGTCTGCAAACTGCTTCGTTCGTTGGACGTGAATTTGGCGCTAAGCATGACCCTCCTGTCTAATTCGGTAAGCGTGACTTTTGTGCTAAGCCTGCGTTGTTTTTGTCCGAAAATTTAGCCTTTCTCCATCATTCTTCCGGTTTTATTTAAGGGTGATATTTGACAATTTAACATATTGAGCTTTTAGGAGTAATTAGTCAACAACTTGGATTAAGTAAATAGTCAAAGTGTCATAAAATTGTTAATTAACATATGATATTTTGGTACTTAACACATGTCACCAATAATAATCTTCTAGTGGATGAGAAGAAAGTAGCGTTGGAAAAGAAACAAAAAACAAAAATGAAATGATTCTCATCTTTTGTTCTAAAGTCTACCAACAAAAGAACTTCCCCTCTTTCGGAGAGGATATAGTTCCACATAACACTCTTCTAAAGAGAAAAATACTTTGGAATTCCATCTTATTCAGTGTAGGTGTTTGTTGGTCCTCTCTGCATCTCTCTATTGCTGCGAAGAACTCTTAAAAATGCATCATTAGTAAGAAACCTTTTACAACTACTTTCCCTTTTGGCATCTCAACTAGAGATGATAAAATTATTCATTGTCCACACTCTATCAAAATCTATCCAAATTAATTTATCAATATCTATCCATTAGAGCTAATGAATTTAAATGGATATAATCCAATGAATAATATTGATAATGAATAAATTCAGATCCGTCCATTATATATAATGGATATACATTTGAATGGATATCCAATCCATCCAAAAAAACCAAAATTCAAAAATGATTTTCTTTGCTTTGGAATTTTATTTAATATTTAAGAAAGCTAAATTCAAATAAATTCATCTATGATTCTCACTCTCACTTTTAATATTTTATTAAATTGATGTCAATTATATGACATTTGTATATAGTTAATATTAAAATTTTATTCATAAGTATATAACGTATATATATATAAATATGAGAAAAAATATATACAATAAAAGTGCATAAGTTTTGTACATTATGACTGTATCATTTACCATTTATATTTAATCATAATTAACTATTCAAAAAAAGTAATTCAAATGAATGGTAAATGATGTAGTGGTTATGTATAAATTTGTAAATTCACAATGCATATATATTACAATCTATAAGTATTCATAAATTTTTTTACACATAGAACCATAAACATCACATACATGTAAAATATTGAAAAACATTTTTCTATAAAAGTTCAAAAAATCAATTTTTTAAAAAATTGATTTTTAAAAGTGCTTTATAAATGTTTTTCTAAAAGATAATTTAAAAAAATATTTACTTGAGATAATAATTTTTAAAATAGTGATTTTCTTCAATTAGATTTTTAGTTCCAATAATAAAAATCAAATGGATTAGATATACATTCAAATCAATGAAAATAAAGTAATGGATGAATTGGATAGATTGGAATTCATTGGATATGAATGAATTGAATAGATTGGAATTCATTAGATATGAATGAATTGAATAACTTAAAATATAGTTTAAATAAATTTATATGGAATGATGAATGACTTTCCATGCATGCATTAACATCCAACTTCGTCCATCTGCCACCCCTAATCTCAACCATCATATGAGTATGGAAAATCGGGCCACATGAAGCATCAATGCCCGAGCCACCTCAAGAAAGTCAATAACAAGAAGAGCAACTCTTGAATGTCCAAGTCAAAAGGAGCATACATTGTTTGGGATGATTCCAAGAAATATTCGACTTCAAGCTCATCCGATGAGGAGAAAAGTTCAAATGTATGCCTTATGGCACAAGTGCATGAGAAGTGCACATCTAGTGATGAAGATGATTCTATTGAGGTACATTCCTATACTTGATCATGCTCTAATGACTCTCCTCCGTTCGATGAATTATATGCAGCTTATCGAAATGCATGAGGAGTTAAAGAAAATTGTTAAAATAAATATAGATAGAAAAAGAGTTATCTCCTTGCATGAAAAGAAAATAATTGAAATGCAAAAGGAATTAGATGAATTTAAACTTGAAAATGAAACTCTTGATCTTATCTATGCATGTGCCTCATGTGATTGCTCTACTTCTAAATTATGTCAACCCTCTATATGTGATACTTGTGAGAATTTAAATGCTGAAAATTCTGTTTTGAAACAAAAACTTTCAAAGCTCACATATAGTCAAGAAAACCTTAACACATTGTTTGCTAATACAAGAAAGTTGGTAACCGATCTGGAATTGGATATAAACCTGAACCTAAGAAAAGACCATGTAGAAATCCAGTAGTTCATATGCATAAGAAGTCAAATAATAACATGCATACTTATTTCTATTGTGGTACACATGGTCACACATGCACTACATGCTTTATTAGAAAATTTGGTGTGACAAGTGGTAAATATGTTTGGGTAAAGAAGGGGCAAGATCTTAGTTGCTAACAAGAAGGGACCCAAAATAACTTGGGTACTCGAAAGAGACAAGTAAATTGTGTTTGCAGGTGTGTCAAAAGACATTTGAGCATCAATGGATAAATCAACAAAAGATATTCTAGGCACAAGGTTGGTGAGTAGATCAAGGTTATTAAGAAGAAAAGCTATTGAGAAAGGTTATTAAATGAGCTTCTGTATTATGCTACCTACCAAGAGTACTTCTCCAAGTAATAAAGGGGGAGAAGATAAAGGGAAGGACAATGAAATGGGAGCAGTGCACTTTGAATGTCAAATATACAACTTGGATCATATCATCAAACATTTTATCAAACAAGTGGTAATCTTGACCTATCACCAAAGGGTAAGTAAGGTAATTATATTAACAAGGTTACAAAATTATTTTTTAGTAAGCTCAAAATTTTGCTTAAAACTGTCAACTTTCTGTCATTAATCGACTAATCCTCAGTATAATCGATTAAATGAGTTCCAGTAGCTAAAACTTTTTGAAACAAATCATCTTAATCGATTAAATTTTGTGATAATCGATTAACTGGATATTTTTCAGCAAGTGTGTAAAAATCAGAAAAGTGGAACTTGAGCTCCAACATACCTATTCAACCCCTTCTAGGTGTATTCTGCCATTGATACCTAACAATAATTTCTTTTTTAACTTTCAATTCAAAAGAGATAGTATTCTATTTATCACTCATAATGTACAATTCAACACTCTATTTGTTTTATCTTTTTTCCCTTTACTTTAATAGTTGATATTACTCATAATATATACTTATTCTATTTATCACATATAATGTATATTAATTAGAAGAAAAGTTGATAGTTCTCAAATGCTTCATTTCCCATAATTATAAGGAATTGAGAGCATTAAATATGATGATAAAAAAGAATACAACAGTTCTGATTATGATTATAGTGATATGTGTAATGTTAATAAGGGTCAAACATTCAACTTATTAACTCATCAAGTTTTAAACTCCTTTACAATTTTTAGTCTTCCAAATCATAAAATCAAGTTATTTCACACTATTATATTGTATATATTTAAACTTTGTTAGGTTGAAGAATGAATGATATTGAATTTTGAAGGATATATAAATTTCAAAATAATTTATAAAGAAATTACAAGGAACAAACTTGGAGTAGAATAGAAGGGTGCAGGTTATGAAGATAGAATATTCAATAATATGTCCCTTCTTCTCTAGTTCAAGGGACACGTAACATCAATACTCACCAATTTAATTTTCCTTATTTGTTTCCTTATTTTCTTATCACTCATTCACAATCTAAGTTTTTATTTATTTATTGTATATTACAACTTAATTACTGCGATTCGGTTTTATTTTTATTTACTTGTTTACATTTATTTATAGATTATACAGAGAAATATTGAATCCATGCGAAAGTTGAAACCGTCCTCAACACCAATTACAAGTTACTCAATTCCCTTCTCAATTTCAGGTACCTTCTTCTCCGTCTTATTCTTCACGTTCTTTTTCGCACTGCACTCAATTCAATTCAATTGCTATTTGTCTTTTCAGTTGGTCTTTAATGGCTTCCAAATTTTGACCCTTCAAACCCCACAACGTTAAAGCTCAGATCTGAACTCAAAGTTAGATACTTTCCTTCAAATGCTTCATTGGGTCATAATCAAAATCATTTTTTGTTGTGATTTTTAAAACCCAAGTTTCAAAAAGGCCAAACATGTCTGGTGCCATAGACATGGACCATGTGGGGTTTTCAAAAGCCAAATCCACGGCGGCTCCGGCCGCCGGTCACGGCAAGAAAACGGCCCCGGTTTCAATGGATCACGTGCTACTTGCATTGCGCGAGACGAAAGAAGAGAGGGATCTTCGAATCCGTAGTTTGTTCAATTTCTTTGATGCTGCAAATAATGGGTACTTGGACTATGCTCAAATTGAAGCAGGGTTATCTGCACTGCAGATACCTCCTGAGTATAAGTATGCTAAGGAACTGTTCAAGGTGTGTGATGCTGACAGAGATGGGAGGATCGATTATGGTGATTTTCGACGATATATGGATGATAAGGAGTTGGAACTTTACCGAATTTTTCAGGCTATTGATGTCGAACACAGTGGCTGCATTCTACCTGAAGAGCTTTGGGATGCACTTGTTAAGGCTGGTTAGTATTCTTTTATCACCTTTCATGTTACTTAATGACATGTTCATTTTGATGTTTAATGGTTTATGTTATGCCTTGTAATTGTTGCCTAGGATTTATATATTTTATATATTTTTTATTTATAGGTTGTAAGTCCTATTAAAATAACTTACAACTTAACAACTTACCAATATGTGTAGGTCCAAGTGGAAGATGTTTAGGCCCCTCTAGCATGTGGTCCTGGGTTTGATCCCATGATTATGTGTATGGAAGAAAACATTGGGAGGGGTCCTTGCTTATGCACTTGAACTATCCAAGAGATTAGTCTCTAATGGTCTAACCTATTTGGTGAGAGATTTTCTAGAAAAACCAAAATGGAACTGAGTAGCCTTTCTTAAGCCTTGTTTATAATCAAACACATTAGTATTTGTTGATAAATATAGCCGACTCCACTTAGTGGAAAAAGATCTTCGTTGTTGATTGCTAAGTTACTATGCTCTTCACCCTTCTATAATATTATTACTTTTCAAGTGACATGAACATGTTGTTGGCTATATTGTTTACCCCAAGTAAAGACATATTATGATATTCCATGCATTGACTGTGGTTGTGGCTATAACAACCTTGCTCTCAGAAACTATAGAGCAAGCTTGTAGTTTAGGATCACTGTACTCTATAATTGACTAGAAGGTTTTATTTTTTAAGAACAGCACATTTGTTGCCATAGCAATAATAACAATTGTGTTAAAAATGTTTTGGTGGCTTGGAGGTTTTAGATTCTTTCATATCTTTGGTTTACCCTTGTGAATATGTGTCTCCTTCTAGGATATAGAGATATACTCCTGTGTTGGTTGTAGAGTTCTAAAAAAATGGCAATAATTCTATGGACCTGCATGGTGCTTGGTATTTGTGTATTCTGTTTCAACTTAAATCTTTGATGGTGGATTCTATTGTATTATTGTTAGTCCTTTTATAAATTATATAGATAGGTACTCAAGATGGTATTCAGATTCTCTTGTGCCATTTCTGGAAGCTTTTCTCATTCTCAAGTTCCAGTTTTTCCCATAGTTTTATCATAAGCATATGCAGCTTCTGTGCTGCAGGGATTGAAATGGATGAGGAGGAGCTTGCCCGCTTTGTAGAGCATGTTGATAAGGATAATAATGGGATCATTACCTTTGAAGAATGGAGAGATTTTCTGCTACTTTATCCTCATGAAGCAACTATTGAAAATATATATCATCATTGGGAGAGGGTGTGCCTTGTAGACATTGGGGAACAAGCAGTCATTCCTGAAGGGATTAGCAAGCATGTTCACAGGAGCAGATACTTTATTGCTGGCGCGATAGCCGGAGCTGCTTCTCGCACAGCAACTGCTCCTCTTGACCGTCTCAAGGTAGTTTTACAAGTTCAGACTGGAAACGCTTCTATTATGTCAGCTGTAATGAAGATATGGAAGCAAGATGGTTTATTAGGGTTTTTCCGTGGTAATGGATTAAATGTTGTGAAGGTAGCACCAGAAAGTGCTATCAAGTTTTATGCTTATGAAATGCTGAAAAATGTAATTGGAGAGGCTCAAGGGAACAATTCAGCAGATATTGGTACTGCTGGGAGACTATTTGCAGGTGGTATGGCTGGTGCGGTTGCACAGATGGCTATATATCCGATGGATCTTATTAAAACTAGGTTACAGACTTGTGCTTCTGACGATGGAAGGGTTCCCAAGCTGAGCAGACTTGCAAAGGATATATGGGTTCACGAGGGACCACGTGCTTTCTACAGAGGGCTTGTTCCATCTCTTCTCGGTATGATTCCTTATGCAGGCATTGATCTCACTGCTTATGACACCTTGAAAGATATGTCAAAGAGATATCTTCTTGACAGCGGTATGATATTACTACAACCACACTATCTCTAGAACCTACTGATTTTATTTTGTTCTAACAGTTTTGATTTTTAATGATAAATTGGCACTTCAAAATGATAATCTTTTATGACCCAAACTTTTTTCTTTTTTGCCCTTTGTAGAACCCGGTCCTCTAGTACAACTGGGATGCGGGACAATCTCAGGAGCTGTTGGAGCTACCTGTGTCTATCCGCTGCAGGTTATTCGTACAAGGTACAGTGTAGTATCAGTAGGGATGATATCAGTTTTGTTCTTCTAAGCTAGTTTTCTTGTAATTTCTTTCGATGCATTTTTGCTGAAGTTACAATATTGTGCTTCTCAGACTGCAGGCACAGCCCTGCAACTCTTCCACTGCTTACAAGGGAATGTCTGATGTGTTTTGGAAAACTCTTAAGGATGAAGGATTCAGAGGTTTCTACAAGGGACTTGTTCCAAATCTCCTCAAAGTTGTGCCTGCTGCAAGCATTACTTATATGGTCTATGAAAGTATGAAGAAGAATCTAGATCTAGATTAGATTTCTTATAGTTTTTGCCTAGACAACTGAACTGATATCAAATATTATAGGAAGTCTTTAATTGTTGATGATGATGAAAAAGAAAGGAGTTAACTAGTCATGTAGGCATTATTGCAAATAGTCATTCTTCTGAGGATAAAATCTGTAGTCAGAAAGTTTTTCCCATGTTTATCTACACTAAATGTTGAGGAAGTAGGGTTGTATTATACTATTATTATTATTATTCTTAGATATACTATTAGAAGAATATAGAAACAGAAAATAGAAGAAGAATAGATACAATATCAACGTGATCTTGACCAGTAAATTGTATTATTGCAGAAAATGTGTATACAATGATGAAAAACTCCTTCCACAAGAGAGTAACTTCCCTAACTGATTTCCTAAATCAGTTCTCAGTTACAACTTCTCCAAAAACTACTTCTTACAAGCTTTCCTTCCTCTATTTATACAACTAATCCACTAATCTAACTAACTAGTAAGGGTATTCTAGGAATTCTCTCTTTATTTAATTTAAACAACTCCTAACAACAAACCTCTTTTCTACTATCCTATGCCTACCCTATCAATACCACCCTAAAAGAACCACCTTGTCCTCAAGGGGAAAATTGGAAAAGTTCTCCTGAATCCAGGTTGTTGATTCCTAGAGAGTTTCGTACCCAAATTGTTTATCTAATGGATTAAATAAATCATCTAAGTAGGCATCTCTTGGAGGGTCACTAAATCTGTTCAGCTTATTTCCTTCCACATGATGCGGTAACTTCATTGTCTTGACAAAACCATTATCTTGACCTCTTAGTCCAAAAGCAAATGATTTAGTACCAATATTGATAGAACTATGTCTTCCTCCAAGCTTATTAGCCACCACCCCTAGTTGTGAGGCCTAACTTCTCCATTCATCGTGACTCCATAAAGGTATTTAGCTTTCGAAATCTCATTATACCTCGTTGTTGATGAAGTGACAGATTGTACACAAGTAACAGCAATTGAAAGACTTTCCTCCTCCTTTGCATCAACAAAAGGAGAGTTAACACTTGAGCATTGATTTTCAGATGATAATTTCAAAGGGATGCTCTGATTCGTAGCTTCTTCCAAACTCTTATTCTCCATTTGATTTTTTTGTTCGATCAACAGAACTTTTTGTATAATTTCAGATAAGGAATGTAAATCATACAATTTTACCTCTGCTTGTAGTTCCTCCTTGAGCCCATTCAAGAATCCTCCTTTCACAATTTCTTGACCTATAACCCTCAAGGTCCCACCGTACTTCTCGAATTCCTCCACAAACTCCTCTACTGAACCTATTTGTTTGAGAGATAACAACTGTTCGAATGAATTCTGAATCATATATGGTTGAAATCAGCGAATCACTGCGATCTTGAACCCTTCCCAATTGGGTCTCGGAGTACACTTCTCCCACCATTGGTACTAACTCAATGCCTTCCCCTCAAGTGCCATAATGGTCGCTTGCATCTTCTCATCTTTCGACAATTCTTTCAACTGAAAGTACCTTTCCAATCGGTGAGTCCGGTTGAATGCATCATTGCCAGCAAAAATCGGAATCTCCCACTTCCACCATTTCTCCCGCCGGTGCGCATCCTCATCACGTTCTTGTTTCCAACTATTACTGTCTCGTGCCATATTTCGTGTAGACACCATTAACTAACAACCAATCCTCGAATTCTCAACAAGAATTCACACAAATCCCGATCTGAATTTTTTGGATTTCTGACAAAAATTAATGAATTCCTAATTTCTGAATTTCCTAATCTAGATTTCTGAATTTCGAATATGAAATTCTTGGAATGCTTCGTCTTCTTCTCCTAGTGTAATTCAGCAATTTCCAACATCCAAACCTTAGCATTTAGATTCTGACTTCGTCCTCTCTGCGTCACAACTCGATCGTCTTCTTCTTCGCACAAACCCTAGCCTCACGAATTTGCTTGTGTCTTCTCTATGTCGCAAAATTCAGATTTATGTTTCCTCTTCAATCAATTTCTACTTCTGCGATTTCCCGTATTATTCTTCCACAAGTGCGATTCGTAACCCTAGCAGCAGAATTGGTGGATCTCACTTCCCTCAGGCACCAAGATTGGTGCTCTAAAACTAGTGTTAGAAGTGGTATCAAATGAGAATATAGAAACAGAAAATAAAAGAAGAATAGATGCAAGATCAACGTGATCTTGACCAGTAAATTGTATTATTGCAGAAAATGTGTATACAATGATGAAGAACTCCTTCCACAAAAGAGTAACTTCCTTAACTGATTTCTTAAATCAGTTCCCAATTACAACTTCTCCAAAAACTACTTCTTACAAGCTTTCCTTCCTCTATTTATACAACTAATACACTAATCTAACTAACTAGTAAGGATATTCTAGGAATTCTCTCTTTATTTAATTCAAACAACTCCAAACAACAACCTCTTTTCTACTACCCTATGCCTACCCTATCATATACCAAGGTATAGTTGTTACCCTCATGAATATGTGTACTTTGTGTGCTATATTCTAGAGTGAACAGTAAAAATACTAAATGTTCTCCCCTCTATTTTCATGCAATGAGTAGTACCACTAACATACAAATTGACTTGTGGATTTTGAATGAATAAAAGTGATGGATAGCATCCTTTTGAGGTTGAGGAAACAATGACAACAATGTTTGGAATTCCTGTTGGGCGAATAAAGTAATATATGACACTCTAAAATTGTGGGTTTTGTCTGCTCTATTATTGTAAAGGTAAGAAAAAATCTCTTGTTTAGCCATGTGGATTTAAAGTTGGAAGATTTGCATGTGCCCAAAGTTGTCACTGTCTTGTGTCGTCATTGGGTAGAAAAATCCATAATGAAATATCTATCCTGACATCTCAAAGTAAATCTTGACAATAATGACTTTTCTAGATTGGATTCCAACAAACAGTTTACCACTTTATTCAATACTTCCAAACAAAGAAAACATTACAATCTATATTTCTCAAGTCACTCACTACCTCAGTTTCTGCAGCTTGCCTTATCATGCATCTATGATCTATTGTAGTGGTTTCTAAGTCAAGCATTGAAAGTAATTAGACAAAATAATGGGTGAAAAGAAAAACAAAGAGAACACTAAATTAAAATTAAGATGAAACTGCTGACTATGTCTAGCACACCAAGCTGAGCACAAGTGCACCTTCATGAACTGAACCCGGAAGAAAGGCTTTGCCTTCCCTATGCCACTAAGACTTGCCTTTTTTCACGCTTCTCTCTTCAAAAAGAGAGTGGCCTAGTATTCATAAACTGAACTTTGTTATCATCATCCTCTTCAGTATCCTCTTTCTCCATATCCTTGTTGTTAACTGGCTTAGCTTGTAGATAAGATTGAACTAGGAATGAAAGGACAATTAGAGAAGGGTTTCTTACTTGCCTCACACTATTCAAGCATTTATATATATATCCTCTCCAAAGGGCAAAGACACTTGGAAGCAAAGCCTTCATTCTCCAATATATTGGGGGTTGAATAAGCAGACAAAAGAGGACAGATAAGCACAACCAGGACAAAAAAGACAAGATTCACATTTTTCAATTTTAAAAAGGTCCCTCTAATTATTCTGCTATGGACAAATGCTTATCTCCAATCTCTATGAGAAGTATAAACAATATTATTGTTCTTCTGCTTTATACTGATGCTATCAATATTTTACATAAGAGGAAGAAAGAGAGAGCCATTGAGCTACACATACCATGTGGAAAAAGATGATAAGAAATGGATATTAAAAGAATCAAGAGGGAGAAGAAGAGTGGACAGGATTGAACAACAGGTTTAAAGAAGTTAATAAAATGGTGACATGATGAGAAAAATAGTCATAGCAATAAAGGGTCAAAAACAGCCAACTGTAAAGAGAAAAAGGAAGCAGATAAAGATAATCACTTGCATTTTTATATATAGGGCACAATGGGTTGGCACCGTCCAATTAGTACCTATATGGGGATAGTGGACCAACAAAGTGTTAGTCTAGTGGTATAAGATCCCGCTAAATTCTTAGGATGACTAAAAAGTCAAAAGTTTGATTATTGAGGGCGACATTTATTGGAAGATGCATTTTAATTCCTTATTAATAGGGTAAGGAAATACCTTTAGTAATATAAAAAATTATGGGAATGGTGGGGGACCAAATGTGTCCAAACCCTAAAGGTACTAATTCTTAGTGGGACTACTAAATCCAGAATGTAATTGCAGGATAGGATAATCAAAGAGTAACCAAACCTAACTTTTTTTGTCTTTAGGATAGCTACTTAGTAGAACAACATAAGGATTAAAAGATATAGCTTAACTTAACCTGTTGAAGAATATACATATAGTTACCAAAAAATGTTATAGATGAGAATGTACTGTACTGGTATAGTTACATGCATGACTCATTACTTTATACAAGACTCTTTTATGATGAATTCATATGATGTTAAGTGAATATAGTAACTAGGGGTAGTAATATGGGCTTGGTCCGACGGGCCAGCCCGTTCGGATGGCTATTTTTAGCGGGCCGGACTGAGGATTTTAGCTCAAAACCCATATTCAGCCTGTTTTAGTAGCCCGTTTTTTAGACGGGTCAAGACGGGCCGGGCTGGCCCGACGGACCATTGTTAAAAAATAAAAAAAGTAAAGTGTGTGACACTGTGCTGTGCGAGGGGCGTGACAACTGATTTCTTCTTTAGAATTTACAAGTTTTAAGCTAAGATATTATGTTGTTATTGTAATATTCTATGAAGCACATATACGAATACGTGTATCGGATACGATACGTATCCGATACGTCGACACACATTTTTTCTAAAATGTAGGATACGATACGTTTAGGGATACGCGTATAAATTAATAAAAAATACATAAAATATGATAAAATTATAAGTGTAAATTAAAATATTCTCTCCTACCCTCTTTCTTCTCTTCTCTATTAAGAAATAAAGGTAAGCCATTTATTTATCTTCTCTGTAAATACTCACACATCCTCCTCTCTTTATAAACATACTAAGCGAAAAGAAACTAAGAAGTAAGAAAGGTAAGCCTTTTTCTGTTTGCTCTTCACAACATACCTATGGCGGTAGAGGCAGTAACACTAAGCACCGGCCGGCGACGTTATGGATCGGAAAGTACCAGCTATTTAAATAAGTGAGTGTTTATTGAAAACAAATCTATCTTATCATAGAAACGAATCTATATATCCTATATTTTATTGAAAACGAATCTATATATCCTATATTCTATTGAAAACGAATCCAATACGTGTCTTGATATTTATTTTTATTTTTTTATTTTTTTTATTTTTGGATACTCTTTGGACACGTATCCTTCGCGAATCTGAGCGTATCCGTGTCGGATACGTGTCGGACACCGATACGTGAGGGTATTTGGCGAATCCGTGCTTCATAGGTAATATTGTAGACTTATGTTTGTGATTTTTTGTTTTAAAAGACATCTATCAAGTTTGTTGATTATTTTTTGTCTAAAAGTTTTAATTATGTATATTTTGGATGGAAAACGGGCCAGACCGTCAGCCCTGCAAAATATGGGCCGGGCTGGCATTTTGAGCCTTTTTAACAATACGGGCCGGGCCGGGCAGCCCTTATTTTGGCGGGCCAATGGCGGGCCGGGCTGGGCCCACATTGCCACCCCTAATAGTAACTGTGTCCGGGAATCATTTCCTTTCCATACTAAGAGGAAGAGCAATTATTTGTGCTCCTCGTAATAAAATGATTCACCTTAGTTCGTCACCTTCTGCTTGGAAAGTTTACTTTGTTTGGTACATTATATCATGTGATTTTTTTGGGTACATTCTATATCATATGATTGAGCCTTGAGCATTTAGTTTGCATTTATGATTATATTATCACAAATGAGGCAAGCTTTTATAAAGTGCCTTTAAGAAACTACATGGTTTTGCTAGTTTGAACCAAAGAATAATGAAATCATTGGCACTTTGCCTTGCAAAAATCAGGCTTACTCGCCTGGTCATTGCCTCTTTGGTATAACTTCCTCCACTACACTTCTATAATTTTGAATAGCAACAACATTATCGTTTAAAAGAATCTGACAAAAGAATTAATAAAAACTTGTTGCCTTTTGATGATGATAAATAATGCATTATTTTTTGGCACAGATACCTTGTCCCAAACCATGTTTTAATCTAATAAAATTGTGATATATATTAAAAAAATTCAACAGTAGGAAATATACATGTTAATCTTTATTATATGTCAAAATTTTATTGAATTGATTGACAACATGTTTTTAAAACATGTGATCTTCATTATATTACAGGAAACCAATAACAAATTATTTGCAAGTTAGGTTGAGACACTACTTCTTAGTTAAACCAGTGATCCTCTAATACACTTTTCATTCTACCCTCTAATCAACATTATCTAAGTCTTCCCCTACCTTTGCTAATACTTTTCACATCCATCCACCAACATCACCAAAAGTTTAATTCCTTGAGAAAGCCATAGAAACTGCCTTTTTATTACGTTTTTGTTCCATTCTACTACAATCTCCAGTGCATGTTCAAGTTCAGCTGAAACTAGTTTGTTGTTGCAATCATGGGTCAAATGGGTTTCAGGAACCAATTTGCGGCTAAGAAAAATTATTTATACAAATTCGTTAACTAAAATGGTGCTCTCAAGAGTGGTGCCAAAAAAACGTGAGAGAACAAATTGAATGTAATGATTATACTAAAGAAATGTTATGTAAAAAAAAAAATAAGCAACTTAAAAGCTTAAGAAAGTTACAGAAAGATTTTGATGCACTTATTTATATACATCAACTATTGCATAGGAAGTGACTCAATAGCAAAGAAACAAAAATAATTAATATAAAATATCATACCTTATATGAATGATCAAGAGTACAAGATACATATGGATAAAATTTTCTAGTGATTTAACTAACTTTTAATTTTCACTCATTTTATGCTCTATTGTATACATAATTTAATGTCAAATACAAATGTTATTACGAAAAGAACAACAAATGGTGGACGTGCCGGAGTGGTTATCGGGCATGACTAGAAATCATGTGGGCTTTGCCCGCGCAGGTTCGAATCCTGCCGTCCACGTTTTTGTTTTTTCATTCTACAATGTTCTGCCTTACTATCAATATTGCAACGTTATTAAGCCAAAAAGTCATAAGCTTTTATCACATCAATGTGGACGTGCCGGAGTGGTTATCGGGCATGACTAGAAATCATGTGGGCTCTGCCCGCGCAGGTTCGAATCCTGCCGTCCACGTTTTTTTGTTTTTATTCTTTCTTCCTTCAAACTTCCTTCAAATCAAATCAATCATATAGAACCACGATTACCAAGCAGGTTTGTGCACAACACAAATCTCATTGCATGCATGTGTACCTTATATCTAATAAAACAGTGCAAATCCATCACACAACTACACCAAATTCATGCCCACACCATTACCATAGGACACCACACCTTCCCTATCTTAAACAACATTCTCTCCACATTCACCAACTTACTCACCTCACACCATTCCAATTCTAATGTAACTTCTTCAACTTCATTATTATCCTACTCACTCTCCCTCTTCCACTCTATCCATAACCCAACCACATTCTCTTACAACAATCTCATCCGAATCCACACCTTCCTCTTTTCACCTCTCTCTGCTCTTCACCTCTTCTCCTCCCTCCGCCGCCACTCTCTCCCCCCTGACTTCCACACCTTCCCTTTCATCCTCAAAGCATGTCCCCAATTCCCTCTCTCTTTAACTCTCTCTCTTCATTCCCAAGCCTTCAAGTTTGGTTTCTTATCTCATTTCTTTACTCTCAACTCTTTCATACGCGTTTACTCCTTTCACCGAAATACCCATCATGCCCATAAGCTTTTTTCTGAGTCTCCCCATAAGGATGTTGTTTCCTACAACGCTATGGTTGATGGGTTTGTTAAAACAAGTCAGATTTGTCTTGCACGTAAACTGTTCGATGAAATGCCTGAACGAGATTCTGTATCGTGGGGCACCATGATAGCTGGGTATAGCCAAGCCAATCTGTGTAGTGAAGCAATTCAGCTATTTAACGAGATGCTTGGGTTAGAAATGGTTAAGCCTGATAACATAGCGCTGGTGTCTGTTCTTTCTGCCTGTGCTAAGTTGGGGGAAGTAGAGCAAGGTTTCGTTGTTCATGATTATATTAGACGGAATGGTATTAGAGTTGATTCGTATTTGGCTACTGGGTTGGTGGACTTGTATGCAAAGTGTGGTTATTTGGAGACTGCAAGAGATGTTTTTGAATCATGCAAAGACAAGAATGTGTTTACGTGGAATGCCATGCTTGTTGCTCTTGCAATTCATGGGAAAGGTTCAGTTTTGGTAGAATATTTCTCTAGAATGATTCAAGAGGGAGTTCAACCTGACGGAATCACCTTCTTGGGAGTTCTGGCAGGGTGTAGTCATGCAGGTAAGGACGCTCTGACCCCTCCCTAAGGTTCGAGATCGCCGTTTTGATTGTAATATTTACTGTGATTGTGGACAATTTGATCACAATTGCAGCCTCATTGCGGTTACAGAAACTATCAAAACTACATTGTTGCGATGACGACCATGATTTAAAACCTTGATCATGTATACATATATATACTTTTATAAAACAATAGTCAAGTAAAATTATTTGTTACATGTGTACACAAGCCAATGCATCTGATGTTTTCTGAATCCATTCCTACATGCAGGTCTAGTTCACGAGGCACGAAAGTTTTTCAACGAGATGGAAACATTATATGGGGTTCCTAAGGAGAGCAAGCATTATGGGTGCATGGCAGATATGTTGGGGAGGGCTGGGTTGATTGAAGAAGCAGTTGAAATGATAAGAGGGATGCCAAGTGGGGGTAATGTGGGTGCTTGGGGTGGGTTATTAGGTGGTTGTAGGATACATGGGAATGTTGCAATTGCAAAGAAAGCTGCAGAGCAAGTGATGCAGATAAAGCCTGAGGATGGTGGGGTTTATTCTGTCATGGCTAATATTTATGCTCACAATGAGCAATGGGATGATTTAGTTAAGGTCAGAAGATCTTTGAGTGCTAATAAGAGAGCTAACAAGATTACTGGACGTAGTTTAATTAGATCGAATCACATGAGAACTTGTTAGGGTAAACTACAATTGAATTCTCCTTGTTATTCAATTCTGCAATTTCATTTGTTATACTATTACAAATATTATTCTTACACTATAAGAGATTAATTTTCTAAATACTTGAGGTGTTACGCGTATGAGAGGATAATCCCACAATTACATGCCAACAAAAGCTATTAGGATTGAGTTTATAGAAAGGTGTTTAGGTGATTTGCATGCTATAGGTTCAAATTTCATTATCACCATTATAACTATATAATATAAAATAAAACTACTACAAGCCAACGAGTTTTCCTCCCTCACTAGTCCTGGTGTTTTAGGCAGCGCCAATTCTTCCTGCATTGATATGTCTACAAATTCTAAGGTAACCCATGAGGGATAGGATAAGGCTAAATAAATAAATATATTTTGTTTTTTCGGGAAGGAAACAAAGAAACTAGATTAAGTCACATTATCATTTGTTTTTATTTTGAGTTTGTTTTCGATGATTAAAGTCACAAATAAATTAATATGATTATGATTCTAAGTTTTTATTTCTTTTTATGTTTTCGATGATTTTTTACAAGAAATAGTGAAAATAATAAAAAATTATTTTCACTACAGCTATTTAAAAACATGAAACACGTTGTTGCTGTTATAGTTACTAATAAAAGTATAAAATACAAACATAAAAATGTTCTCTCATCTTAAATATACCTTAAACAAGGTCTTAGGTTTAAGTCTTGTAGATGAAAAAATATCTGCTAGAAAAGTTAATCTCTGTATATTTTTAGCTCGGAAATAATTGCCTACGGTGTGAGAATACTAGTGGAAAACAAAAAAAAATATAACTTTACGATGTAATTGTGAATCGTTAATGCCTTTTATGACATTTCTTAACCTTTCCCTTAGTTACTGCCTTTGTAAAAAACACAAACAAGTCGTGGCAATTCCAGAGGCTTCTCTTGTTGTCGTGTCGGACGAATACAGAGACAAGTGTCACAAGTCTTCAGCATTCTGCTACGTGTCTCCAGAACTTTCTCTGTGTTGAGACTAACTTCGCTTTCAGTAACACAAGTACAAAAGACTTAACCATTAAACTACATATAAGCGCAGTATTAGACAACCTGGAATAGCATCTGCACCAAGCAACGAACTATTATTTGCTTTTGCAATAGTTTCTTTAACTACTCTACATTTTTACACACAAACCTATTCCTCCTTTGAGTTATTTGCTCGCAATTATGGCTTTCAGGCCAACGGTACGGTTTTCTTTTATGTCTCTTCTACGAGATTCATAAGCCTTCAATTTTACTTTCTGTTTTCTAAGAATATTTTAGGCTTGAAAAAATGTATGTGCACCATAACATTAGTCTATGTTTACATTTTTATACTGAAATATGAAATAATATAAGTACATAATACGAGTTTTTTTGTTTTTATACTGAAGTAGGATAATATTTATTAGAATATGGAATGAAATAGGTAGATATGGATGATCTTGTATTCTTGAAGTATGGATGTTCAAAGAGATCAAATATGGTATTTTTTAAAAATTAAATAATTGAAACATGATGGTCTTGAACATCAAATATAAGACAATATTGTTGTTACTATGGTCTTTGTAATCTATGTTTAGATGCATGTATATATATACAGATAGATCTCAAATATGATATATTTCATAATTGATATTACCTTCAACTAATGTTGTTGAATACTTGGTAATTGTTACAGATGGGTCAATGGGTAGCACTCCTAAACAAAGGATTCAAAGGTGGAAGCAACACTTGTACATTGACAACCTCAACAGCACCAAAGATGAAAGCATCACCTACTGCTACAGGTGATTACAACCATAGTCACAACCAATACCAACAACGAAATAATGCAAAGCCAGCAAACTTCGTACCAATCTATGTAGCCATTGGTATGATAGCCATGGCCACAGGGCTAGGCCTCCACACTGCATGGCAGCAACTCAGAAACTCTCCAACTGTGAGAGTTAAGAAGGAGAAAAGGGAGACACTTCCTGAGGTTGTTGAACCTGAACATGTGGCTGAGGAAGCTGAGAATTTCATTAATAAATCGTTTTTCAGAAAAGTGGCACATGTTCAGGATCAGAGCTACCCTGATAAGGATATTATTCCAGATCCTATTCGTAAAGATGTTTATGCTCATCAACCTCGTGTCGAGACTCTTAAGTCTGTTGGTGTTGATCCTGCAACTCTAGATCATGATTAGTAATTTTAGCTTCTTTTTTTTTAATTACTAGCTACTACTGCTTTTGTGTTAGTGGGAAAATAAAATGAGTATAACTTGCTTGTGACTTTTATTATAGATTCATTTAAAATTTAATGCTTTATGTATATATATATATATATCTGTGACTTTGGTGCATAAAGGATGCAAACAAATGTGAACGTGTATATTACTAGACCAAAAAGTGTTTAATGTCACATAATGAATCTAATTTCACTATGTTGCAATGCAACAGAACCAGTAGAACGACTGAAAAGGACAACACCATTTTGAAAAACAACTTCGATCTCTGAATAAACATTTTATTTTCAGGATTTGATGATATATATGTCAAAAACAGAAGTGCAATACTTAGCATATTACTTCAGCACTTAATCTGGTAGGAATTTTGTATAGCACATATTGGGCTCCATTGGACTAAAACTGTGTAAAAATGTATATCAGGTGTAAAAAAACCTTCAATGTGCATTTAAATTTGGTAATGGAATGGTGTAGGGGTGCAACGTGGTAAGATATAAATGTGTAGAATCACGTGACGCATAAAATCATTTGTTGAAAGAGGTGGATGCGAAAATGTCACATGGAGTGAAGTAGAACAAACCGCGAGTGTAGTCACCTCATAAAAAGAGTGAGATTCATTTACAACTTCAGATCAAAATTTCAAATTTCTTCACACCATTCTAAGTTAAGCTTTTCACTGTGACTGTAAAATACACATATATATATAGAGAGAGGTATGGGGGAGAGAAAGCGGATCTCTGTGGGGATCTTAGCGGTGTTCCTTTTGATTTCCGCATCTTCCTTTCAATTTCTCCACGCTTCTCATGATCATGCGGTAATTCTGTTCATTCTTTCTAAATTTCTATTTTATTAGAGAGAAAAAATGTATGCATCGTATAGTATATGAATTGTATATATTGTCACTTCATAATTTACCATTCATGCTACTTTTATGGTATTTTTGTGTTGGATCTGTATCTGATTGGTTGAGGAATTGTTGTGCAGATCTTCTATGAGTCATTTGATGAGAGTTTTGAAGGCCGTTGGATCGTATCACAGAAGGAAGAGTACAATGGTAACTAAATTCTTTAATTTTAAACGTGTTTGTTATGCTTTTGTCTCTAATGTTAGATGCTGTTTGTTTACAAATTGTTTGTTTGTTGAAGTGTGTGTGAAAATGCTTTTAAACGAATTTCATACATAATTGGACGAAATAGAATAATAAGCTTTCTTAATTTGTAATTTTACACTGGTGGTGGATATAATAGTGAATAATTGCTCTCCAAAGATAATAAAAGTACTATCCTTCCTTGGATGTCATTTTTTGAGACCATGTACAACACTTGTATTTATGGGTGACCATAATGGATGTTAGCTTAAAAAGATGTTGTGCCAGACTCACAGTGTGCACGAGGGTTTGCACGTAATGGAGCTCGGGGAGGGTTAGAAGTATGCAACATTATTTTCGTAAGTGAAGAGGTTGTTTCTAAGATTTGAACCTACCTATGTCCTTTATGTTAGAAGCAAGTAACCTTATAGTTGTGTTAAGGCTCCCCTCTGCTGCCTCTAATTAAAACAATGAGATTGTATAGGGAAAGTTGTTGAGTCCATTCTGAAGCTTTTACAAATAATAATCAAATCTGTTATGCAAACAGTAGTTGAATGAGTTGTTTATTGCTTATAAAAAATAAGAATTGACTCCACACAACCTAATGTGACAGTCCAATATAGAGGAACTGAGGAAGGGATAATGATAAATCATGAAAATTGAAAAGTGTCTAGTACTTCTATAAATAAGGTATGTCAGAATGTGCTTCACTTACTATTATTCTATGTGCTTATATGATTAGTGATTAGATAGTACTATAATCTGCGTTTTGATAAATTTCCCCTTTATACTTCAGTTCATTTGTTCCCTGGATGGGTGCGTATATGAAGCAATCGAGTGAAGTACATGCACTTTTATACAGTTTTGTATTTTATTACCTTTTGCATACTATCTAAATCCCACTCTGTTCATAGTGGCTAGATTGTATTCTCTTCTTCCAAAATTTAGTATGGCATTTGATTAGCCCATTAAATTCTAGGTGTCTGGAAGCATGCTAAGAGTGAGGGTCATGATGATTATGGACTTCTTGTCAGCGAGAAGGCAAGGAAATATGCTATTGTGAAAGTACTTGATGAGCCTGTGATTCTTAGGGACGAATCAGTTGTTCTTCAGTTTGAGACTCGCCTTCAGGAAGGCCTTGAGTGTGGTGGTGCATATCTTAAATATCTTAGACCACAAGAGGCTGGATGGAAACCTAAGGAGTTTGATAATGAATCTCCATATTCTATCATGTTCGGGCCTGACAAGTGTGGGGCTATAAACAAGGTGCACTTCATTTTCAAGCATAAGAATCCAAAGAGTGGGGAGTATGTTGAACACCATCTCAAGTTTCCCCCAGTTGCCCCATCTGACAAACTATCTCATGTGTACACTGCTATTTTGAAGCCTGACAATGAGTTGCAAATTTTGATTGATGGTGAAGAGAGGAAAAAGGCAAATTTCTTAACTTCTGAGGATTTTGAGCCAGCTCTTATCCCTCCCAAGACAATCCCAGACCCTGAGGATAAGAAACCTGAAGACTGGGATGAAAGGGCAAAAATTCCAGACCCATCTGCAACAAAACCAGAAGACTGGGACGAGGATGCACCCTTGGAAATTGTTGACGAAGAAGCTGAGAAACCTGAAGGATGGTTAGATGACGAGCCTGAGGAGATAGATGACCCAGATGCAACAAAACCAGAAGATTGGGATGATGAGGAGGATGGTGAATGGGAAGCCCCAAAGATTGATAACCCGAAGTGTGAAGCAGCCCCTGGTTGCGGGGAGTGGAAGAGGCCAATGAAGAAGAATCCTGCTTATAAGGGAAAATGGCATACCCCGCTTATTGATAACCCTGACTATAAGGGTATCTGGAAGCCTCAGGAAATTGCAAACCCTGACTACTTTGAACTTGAAAAACCTAATTTTGAGCCTATAGCTGCTATCGGTATCGAGATTTGGACAATGCAGAATGGCATATTGTTTGACAACATTTTGATAGCTAAAGATGACAAGATTGCAGCGTCTTACCGGGAGACTACCTGGAAACCCAAATTTACCATTGAGAAAGAGAAACAGAAGGAAGAAGAATTGGAAACTGGTTCAGTTGGTCTTGCAGGCTTCCAGGTAAGCTGGTTTTGCAGTTCCTTTCTTTCTCTTACCTCCCTTCTCTAAGAGCTTTTAACTCACCCACCTTCTCCTTCTTATGCATATGATTTTACTTCTTGACTTTGCAGAAGAAGATATTTGGTTTATTATACCAGATCGCAGATATGCCCTTCCTGAGTGCGTACAAGCTAAAAATACTTGTAAGTAGCCAAACTAATGTCTTCTATTGTAGTAACCAATGTTTTAAATTTTAGTTTGCGACCATTCAGGTTTTTAGGACTTGCCAAAACTATACCAGGGCTGCAATTGTGGCCGAAACGTAAGGTTTTTAGAGTTTCCAAAACCGTGACTCTCAACTGCTATTTAAAACCTTTGTAGTAACAACCTTACCACATGTCATGTTTCTCTTATTATTGACTGAAATTAACTCTGCTTCTCTGCAGGATGTCATTGAAAAGGGTGAGAAGCAACCAAATCTGACTATTGGAATTCTTGTAGCCGTTGTGGTTGTCTTATTTTCAATTTTCTTCAGGATCATATTTGGGAGCAAGAAGAAGCCGGTGAGTAGTGAAACTCTTATTTCCCCTGTAAACTTTAGCACACTTTCTTTTCTGGAGTTTTTGTTTGAGAATGTATATTCATCTGTGGGTCATGTATCTTGTTTTACAGGCACGAGTGGAGAAGACAAAAACAGAACCTGCAGAAACTTCCACTAACCAAGGCGGAGAGAATGAAGAAAACAAAGAGAAGGAGGAAACATCCGGCCCTGCACGACGGAGGACAAGGCCAGAGAATTGAATTGAAACTTGAAGGGGTGGCCGAACAAGAACATCATTACCACAGATAAATTTTGAGCTTAGTTGGATTATAGGTGATATAGCACTTTGTTTCATTATTCTCTTTCACCTCCTTCTGAAATGAGGAGTGTAAACCAGATATTGCTGGTGCTTGACATTTTGGAGACTTAATATTCTAAGCTAATTGAGTTTGTACAATTATTTTCTCTTAGTAATGGATTTTGCTTGCAATGCAAATATTGTGCCCAGATGATCAATCATGAAACAAATTATTCACCACCATTAAACAATCTTTTTTTCCAATTGATCAATTTTCAATAATGTTGACCAATCAATTTTGAACTAAACCAATTGCGGGACAAATTCTTTTATGTTGTTTCCTTATCTCAATGTCTTGGATTATCTTGTGATAAATTTGGATATGATTACGTAAAAGTCACATAATGCCCATTTTTGTATTTTTTTAAAATGACTCCCCAGCCAACAGAACTCCTTTCACAATGGTTCACCAAATTGACCCCAAGTGACACAAATACACAACATTAATGAAGTAACAATTTTTAATATATAATTTTACATTTATATATAATTATCAATTATATTCCGGCTTGTGATTAAACCCTGAACTCTTCCGGTTTGATGTCTGGAACCTGTCTTCCAGTTGCTCAAAGATGCAAAACCCTGGGAGGGTAAATAACAGTATGTGGATCAGGAATCTTATCATTTGGACCAGTATCATTGATAGGTGGGCGCTTTTTGTGGTGATCAGTGACTTCTTGGTAAGCCATTGCCAATGCCAAAGCCTGGAAACAAAGGAGAGAAAAGAAAGGCAAATAAGAATAAAGTTGTAGATTATGCTACTAAACATAGAATGCAGTCACAAGCATACAATGTGATCACGGTTAGGAGGAGCATAAATGCCGGCGGGTACAGTGGTTCTTCTTCTGGTGCCACCAGGTGGTGGGTTGGTGATATTGGTAAACCCTGCTGGAACTACTATGATTGGTAAACCAACAAGGTTACCAATGCAAACTTTTTCCCAGTCAGTTGCATTGCCAATGAATGCATCAACAGTGAAACTCTCTCTTATTTCTTTTATTAACCTTCCACGTGCTCTTTGTGCCTGCATGCAACAACACATTATAGCAAAAAAATAAGAGACTGCTATTGATATATGACTGTGATATGCAAACATTAACTTGAATACCTGATTTTTCTGTCACCTTGAGCAACATAATATTACAGGTCGTCAAGTTTAATATGAAGATATGCAATCACTCAAGTTTATGTCTATTCGCGACATTATTTCATTAGTTTTTATGGAGCCAAATAAATATGTAAAAATGCTATGAGTTAATGGAGCATATAAAACACCTGTATATAGTCCACTGCCGGAATTATGCGAGCACGGCGTACTTCAGTGGGCCACTGCTCTTGAGCTTCATACACATTATCCTGGCCTGAGCGTTGCCACTCATCAAAGTGAGCCAGCATATCAACATCCATTGTGAAATTTAAGATACCTTGAACAGAATCAACGGTGTAATTCAGTTTGAAAGGGACCATCTTGACACCCTTTGATGCAAGAACATGAACAACCTAAATTTGTCATAACAAAAGATGCTTACTTTCATGTATTATCCCAACAGAATTCGGCGAATGTAGACTCTTCGTGGGATAGAAACATTCAGGTTGAATCATATGTCATTGCAAAATCATTTTAACAACTAACCTCCATTTCAGCATCATCAAGATATCCAACTGTCAATTTAGTAATGTCAACCTGGAATGGATCATCAATGGAGCTATCTTTAGAAGAGAGGTCGTCGGGATCTCTTCCCCGAATAGCATCCAGAACAACAGCACAATCAGTTGCAGATCTACAAAAAGGACCAAGCTTATCCTGGTAGAAGGATTACATGTCAGTTTCAGCATTTACAGCATCCTAAAAGTAAAACAATAGAATCATAACAATTTGAGTTTTACCAAGCTTTCTGATAGGCTCATCACACCAGTTCGACCAATAGTGCCGAAAGTTGGGCGCAGTGCTGTCACTCCACAGCGAGAAGCAGGATAAGTTATGGATCCAGCTGTTTCTGAACCAATTGCAAATGGAACCATACCTGTAATGCAATACACAAAATCACATATCATATGCGGATTAAGAAAAAGGAAGAAATAAGCATACAACAGTACAAACATTAATGGAACCTTTGAAAAGTACCTGCTGAGGTGCTAGCTGCAGGTCCAGCAGATGACCCTGTAGAAAATTCCTCTATATTCCATGGATTCCTGGTTCTGCCACCAAACCAGATATCATCATATGCCAATGATCCAGAAACAAGCTTTGCAACAAGAACAGCCCCTGCAGACTTCAACCTGTATTCACCACAGTATCATCAACTAACACAAAATCTTAGCTATGAATATAATTTCTCACTGCAGATTTACATGTTTACGTAGACATTACCTCTTATAGACCCAAGCTTCCTGATCAATTACTTGATTTTTGAATGATCTTGAACCCCAAGTTGTTTTATATTCAGGCACTGCTATTATGTCCTTCAATCCATAAGGAATTCCATGAAGGGGTCCTTCAACGAAAGCCAGGATTTAATTTAAAAATGAAAAAATCTTCCAATGTTTCAGTGCTTATATAGTCATTTCTTAAGTAGAAAGTGAGAACTTTCTAAACTTAAAAACTTCATATTCCACAATCTCATAATTATGTTAAGAGTTACGGGATAGATAGACCTAAATTCTAGTCAATCTCGTAATTAAGTGATTTTGCTAAGGATGCGTGGGTATTTTATGTTGATCTTTCTAAAACTAGAAGTATATTAAGTCTCACGTAAATAAACTAGAATAAATCGTCGCTTATGAATGTTCTCATGCTAGTACAAAAACTACCTAGATACACTCCTTGGCTAAGCAAGTCATCGGCTTCCTTGGCTTGCTTGTGTGCCAACTCATCAGTATAAGTGATCACAGCTTCAAGAATCGGATTATACCTGGTGTCCATTCCACATGACATAGTTAGGAAGGAAGATACATTTCAAATATTACTGGAGTTCTCCTTATAAAAAGCACACTACATAAATACTATACAAATTACAAGAAACACTAGCATAATTAACATTGAAATACTACTTTTTTAATCTCCTCAAGAATATCTGTGTGAGCTCCTGAGAAGTAATTTGTTTTGTTTTGATGAGTTCACCTAATTCAAGAACCTGGTTTGAAACAAAGGGGAAAGACGTTCACGAAATAGTAACACTAAAATATGATAAAATGTAGTATATCAAATATAATAAAAATCAAATTAGTGGTCTGTCAACAATGGTTCACCTACACTCATAAAGGCAATGTCTTCTTCAGATTCAGGTCTCTGTATCCCAGAGATGGAAGGATAGTTGAACCTTTTGTTTGCAGTATGATCCAGTCGATAGTCCCAGTTAGCATTGAAAACTAAAGGAGACGGATAATGCAAGCCTCCATTCTCAGAAGCTACAAGTTTTCGATTGGTTCTTATAATTGGAATATTGAGCTCACTTGCACCCTTATCAATCTCCTCGATCTACGTGGAACACAATTAGTCACCACCATCACAGTAACACTAAATCATCACTAGTTAATAAAACTACCTGGCTATCATTGAAGAAGTTGGCATCAAGTAAACGTAGCACACGTCTTTGGCAGGAAATTTCATCATTCTTCTCTGAAAATTGAGATCGGTTCTTACTTCCCTGATTGATTGCCAAAAACAAAATCATGAAAGTACCACATTATAAGGGAATGCTTACAATACCCGTGCCTGAACCTAGTGCACTAAACCCATGCTACAGTTTATCACACTAAAGATTATATTGTTAAAGAAGTCAAAAACATTGTTGGTTAACACTGAAAGCACAGACACTTCACAATAGTTGTCGTATCCGACACTCCAACAGCCATGTATCCGTATTATACACATTTGGACACTCAAACTTATTCTAAAACATTTTATACATTTTTTGTCGTGCCCCGTGTTCATATCATATTGTATCCATGTCTTGTGTGTTGTATCCATGCTTCCTTAGTTAACATCCATGACCAAATGTAACATGGATTTGGTACTTGTTATGCAATCTTGGCACGGTACAAATGAAATGGAAAACTTGACTATAATCTAAGTCAGAACTAACCTGCAATTTCTCACAGAAGATTTTCCCTATTCTTTTTATGATTCTCGCCTGTTGTTACATTTGTCAGGAGGACAAAAATGCATAGTCTTTCTTTTCATACAAAAGTATAAAGGGATTTGGAATCAGATTATCTCTATCTGGGTTTTACTCACCTATTGTACATATATTAATATATACAATCATCTAATAAAACATGTAAGAAGTTAAAAGCGTGCAATTATTTTCAACAACAAAAATGAACTTCCACTTATGAATACCGACCAAGTCAACTACCTAGAACGTGAATAATGACTTTAAAGAAAAAAATCTCATCTGAATGAACAAAAGCTGATATATGTTATCATAATAATCAACATTAATAATGAAAAGCTTTATAATAGAAAAATTAAAAGAAATAAGTTTTACAAAAAGATGGTGCACTTAACAGAGAAGGGCTAAATCTGTAAATCTGCACTGAGTTCAATTAATTTCTGGTGAATAACTCAATATTCAATAAATGAGATACTGTATCTAAGTTTAGATCCCTTTAAAACAAGATTATTTTTAAAGTGGGCAACTGAGTTTATATCAAGTTGATATCATAAAGTCTGGTATCTAGAGACATCTCAAACTACTATATAATTTACCACAAACACACTCTTATTTACTAACTAAATAAACAGATCATAGTATTTTTCACCATGCAAGTATGCAAAAGTTCTAAAGTAATTTTCCTATGATGTTTGGATTGAAAAGTAGAGTAAAATATTGATACCATGTATGTGCAGTCTCCGTTTGAAGAATGAGGAAAAATGAGAAGCAGAAGATGGAAGGAAATTAGTATAATAGGTGCTGAAAAGTGAGTGGCACCGCTAACACTACGTGTCAAGTATAGAAGTGCTTGTAGACAGCACTTGTTGTTAGTCATGGCCTCCTCTTTTGCCTTCTCCATCCTCTCTTGGTCTCTCATACACTCTCCATATATAGGAACATGGATTCGTTTATTTTCCTCAATTAATAAGTCAACTCGATGTCTTTAGTATTATTATAGTTTGAGAATAAAATATAATTAATGGAAGGAATATTTTGGTATTCAAACGACTTATGAGCCCACATGATTCTATGCTGGAGGTTTGCCCTTGGTTGCTTGCGGCAAGGAATAAAAGTAATATTATAATTTTTAATTTGTTGGGTTTCGGGTAACCCAAAACTAGACCAGATGCAAGCTATAATATTGTTTTTAGAGAAGATAAGAGATGTAGAAAAGTAAGGAAAAATTGTATTGATTGATGTGTATTGAGAATACAAATAAGAGTTACTTATATACACAATATCTTGCAAATGTAAGTAAAGTAAGTAACTTAACTAACTTTTAAACAAACTAAAAGACAAATGCTAAAAATAATAAGTATTTGCTAATTGTGCTTACTAAAAGCTCTACTATATCCATCATTCAAAATGGAACTAAGGGACTTGAATTGTGAATTGTTCAATAGCCTTCCACAAGATGCACATACAAGGGTGACTGAGGTTGGTGCACCATTTACGTCTTTTTTGTTCGGGTTGATGCCTTGTTTTGTTGCACACCTTTCCTGCTCAACTTCATGCTCCAAGCATGATGCATTGCTCCCTTAGCCAATTCTGCAATTATAAAAATAAACTATAGCAATAAGATGATCGTATGAATAGTTCCATCTTGGAGAAAAGGAATATTACTAGTTCCATCTTGCAATAGCCTACTACCATGATGTGTTTGCCTCCATTAGTAACGTCTATAGTTATGTTAACCATAATGTGTTTTCAATACTACTTATTCATAACTAATATTATGTTCCTTTTTATGAGCAAAGTCTTCATTAATTACTTTTAATCTCTTTAAAAGATCATTGTATATATTTAGAAATTTGAATAACTGAAAATCATACAATAAATAATAACTCTTGCAAAATAAAAGATATTATGCCGTAATTTAATAGTTTAATTTATATCAATTGGATTTGGGGTCGGATATCAACTTATATTAAACTTGACTTGAAGGTGAAATTCGAATCTAAATCCAATCCTAGTCGCATCACGTTTCTCCATTAAATTCTTGTTAGATTGAGATGGGTAGTCCGTTTTCATTAGCACCCCTATGTCCACATCATTAATTTGTCATTTCCACATATGTAGTGCAAAAAGTCAAACTGCGTATACTTCTTCCCAGACGTTACAAACATTACCTAGGGTGGTTCACTTCATATGGCATGTGCTGCTAGGAAGAAGAACAAGTCATATATATAATAAAATTAGTCATGTTAGAATTTAGAAAATAATAAAATCAAAACATACCTAACTCCGCTATGACAGAAACAAATAAATTAATGTCAACCTTGTGTTGACATTGTGACAGATAATTAATTTAATATCTATGCAGGGTAAAAAATTTAACATATCATTCATCATTAGTACTACTTTTATTTGTATTTAAGAGTGAATAATTATTAACAAATGAATAATGAATGATATATTAATAATGTAAAGAACATTTACACGATTGGTATATACATATTAAATCTTTTTAATTTGAGGTCGGTACTAACGTAACGTATGTTTAATCGATGTTATTTTATTAACTTAAGCCCATCCAAATCATGATATTTAAATTAGCTAGCTGAAGCAAAGTTTAGTTTCGCTCCAAGGTTAAATTCCTCCATTTTAAGGCCCTTCTCATGTTTCTCTCTAACTTGTATGAACAAAGGAATCAATAAACATTATAATGGAGGGTCTTCTGCCTATGGTTGACAAAGCAATAAAGAAATACAGAACTGACATGAATTATGAGTGTCTTTCCTCAGAATCTGCAAAAGGTTATAACATGAGCATGGGTGAGATGATGGAGACTGATGTAAACTTTTATGATGGAAACCATATATAAATGGGTTTTAAGAATTCATAGTTTTGAGATAAAAATATAAGAATGGTTATGGATTATATCTACCCATGAGACACCTTTTTTCTTTATTGTGTATTTTTTTTGTCAATAGATAAATTTGTTTATCTCTTTTTCTTCCTTTTTATGTTCTTCCTTTATTAATTGTTAATAAAGACAAACTTTTTAAGCAGATATAGACAATGTTTCAATTCATTTTCTAATTAGTGTAGTACTTCCATCAAACACTATATACAGGTCTTTCCTAAGAGTTCTATCATTTCATTGAAAACTTTTTTGTCACAATACACATTTCTTACAGCTCAAACTCAGAGTCGTGGCTATCAGAATTCTTCATCGGAAAACGTGGCTAATTATCATGCTGATAAAATTCGTTATCGACGAATTATCGTTGGAGATTTATCTAAGGGGTTCTCATCATCGACTCAGCGGAGAAACCGTCCTGCTGCTTCTCTCTATTAAAAGGAACTTGTGAGGTTTAGGAGTCATAGACGAATATTTTCATGCATCACTGGTTTGTAAGGTGCACCATCTGCATTGATATCCAAGTTGTAGATATTTAATTAAAAGACAATACGGCTTAGGTGTGGGATGAAGATCAACTGTCTCAAATGGTGTCTCATACTCCATGTCTCAAGTCAATCAGAATGTTTCGTTTTATTACTTTTTTAAAAATTTTGATTTTATCCACATTAATATATGATTGATTGGCTTGAGATATGGAATGAGACACCGTTAGGGACAGATGATCCTCATCCTAGGTGTGGGATGTAGATCACATGTCCCATTTTGTGTCCAAAACAATGAGAAAGTTTCATTTATTTAAACAAAAAAATTATAAAAAATAAAAATTAATATTTTAATATTATTTTACGAAGTTAGATTCATTTGGGACATGAAGACAGATGATTTTTGTCCTTATAGCCATAAACCAAGAAATTAATGTTGTTGTTGTTTTGTACCAAGTGTCAATGACATATAATAGGAGTATATATCTATTGAGCTGAATGTTCGAAATATGATGAGCTGAATGTTCGAAATATGATGAGCTGAATGTATTTTCATAACTACTTCACCATTGTTAAACAATGAAACTAACTAGTCAAATACTTTTAATCTGCAAATCCTTATATAACCCACTCACATACATTGCAAAACACACTCTAACTTACACATTCTTTTTAGGCATCGGGTATATATAATTTAAAAAACCTAATTATAAATTAGAGCAAAATTAATAAAGCCCACTTGTGGACAGTGCTGGTCGTAATTACTAGTTACTAAGAGTGAAAACTTTAAATAAACGAAGTCTATATATCATAATGAGTTTGAGTCTCACCTCTTTATCTGTTTATTTTTTTAAATCATAGGTACTTGTTAGATTATTCAAAGGTTTATTATTTTTTGGGTACTAATTGTATCTCATTACCTTTTGTATGAAATTATTCTCTATCGCGGTTTGTGGTTGTCCCTTCTAATAAGTGTTGTTTCAAAAAATTGAATTCCTGACATTTTGATCATCATAAAAATCTAGCGAAACCTTACGATACTAAATTAACACTTATTAGTATTTAAATGTTTATTATATTACAAGGTCTTAAATTATACAAACATATAAATAAGCTAACAAATATATTTTTAATTAGTTTCATATATCCTTTACATTAATTTAATTTTGTGCAGATATCTTTATATTAAAATTATATATATTAGTGTGTACAAGCATTTCATGTCTGCCAATAAATATTGCATGATACTACATATTCAATTTTTATATATTTTATTTTTAGACTATACTTTATATATATTTTTGTGTTAATTATAATATTTAATTTAAGGTGAGACATGTGATTAATTAATGTGTTGGTGGTGGTTGTTATATAATTTTTTTTGTAAAAATTAAATAATATTAAGAGCAAAACATGAAATAAAAATTATAGCATGAGAGAGGTTATTTTAAGTTTTATCATTAAGATAACTAGTGTACGACACATTCGTGTCCGTCGAACGTCTGCCGGTCACGTTCTTATCTTAAAGTACTAAGTAATTAATTTTTATACACTTCATTTTGTAGAATTAAAATGTCTTTTTTGTATTACTTTATATTATATTTTTTTGTCTTTATTATAAAATATGCAACTTATAATTAATATGTTTCATGTGATTATATAGGATTATATGGTTTTTTTAATTAAAAATTGAATGGCAAAATAGGAATATATAAATTATACCATGGTGATGGTTATACTATGTTTTAGCTTTATATATAGTATAGATATAGATAATAATCTTACTATTAATAAACCATTAAGATAATAACATTCTTACGATTAATAAACCATTAAGATAATGTAAGGAAACTTTCACCAATATATTTTGATTTAAATCTCAAAATCCTTAAAGAAACTTCCAATCAATGTTATAATAATCGGATCGGACCGGCCGGTTCAACCGGAAAACCGGTGAACCGGTCTCCTAACCGGTACGGTACAGATGTTGAACCGGCCGGTATTTGATGAAACCGGCCGGTTTATACATATATATTTTTTTTTTTGAAAAAAAACCTTCAAAACTTAAAAACTCATTACAAGGTGACCCATTTTTTCAATCTTTCTTCAACACTTCAAGACACATGCTACCAATGCATACTTAGATTACACATTTTGGTTCCTAACATGAAGTACTGTTTGAAGATAAGATTTGGTGCAAAAATATAATATCGATATAAGACAACTTTGACTCATTGATATTAAATGTTAAAACTCCAAATTTATTTGTTTTACAAAGTGAGTTAGGAACTTCTGTCATTTATTTATATTTTGCGGTTGTAAAGTGAGTTAGGAACATTTGTTAAGTTAGGTGTGTAGATATTGCTATCATCTTTTTTCCTTTACGCTTACATTATGCTCGATGAAATGCCAAGTTAAGGCATATAGAAATGACAAAGTTAAGGCATATAGACTTTGGATTTGTAATTTAGATTTTCGATTTATTAAAGTTGTTTGTTTATGAGAATTCTTACTTTGACTATAAATATGGATTATAAATTTTAGTATCTACATATTAGATAATTTTTGTTACAGGTTTACACTTTACACAGATATATATATATATATATATAAGCATGTATGTCCGGTTTAACCGGTTTAATCCCATGCGGTTTAATTACTGAACCACTGGTTGAACCACTAAACCACTAAATCAGTACCCTCACCACTTTGATGACCGGTCCGGTTTTAATAACATTGCTTCCAATCCACATTTGGCGCCAAACCTCTTACAGACGGAGCGTGTGACTGAAGCGAAATGGTTCAGGTGTGTTTCGTTCTTGATCTTCGAAGCTTGGCACCTCCATTGCTAAGAGACTTGAAGAAGGTAAAGACCTTCAAACTTTTCATTTCAAATAAACTCCAATTATGATTTTTGAAATTTTGCGTGTCCATATCAGTCACTGTTTCAACTCGCTAATTTCTACGCCGTTTCAACTTCGACCTTATCGGACGGAAAATCCGCCGCTCTCGCTGATAAAATCGGTTTGTGCTACATCTTCAAGAATCGGTTATCTTCTTCCGACGAGGTAACTGTTTTACTGCACCGAACCATTTCCGATTGAATTGACAAACTTAGAAATGCACGGTATACTTTGGTACTGAATCTTTTTGTAATGTAGTTGAAGATCGCGTACACTCCCACCGCAAGCTTCAATCTACGCGATTTCCATCACGCTGTTAACAACTTGCCTTCAGATGCATTTCTGCCTCATACTGATAACAGCTCTGGTGCAATCTCTCTGTAGATATATGTATTTTCTTTTTTTCTGTTAGAAAACATACACTATTATTTAATTAATTGATTTGATGAATAATCTTCAGATGCGATGATTTCAAATGTTTTGAGTGATCAGGTATTGTATTCGTGGCAAGGTAAAGATATTGAGAAGAGAGTAATATTCATAACTTCGAATTTGCCTGAAGATGTAGATTCTATAATGACAAAAACCCTCATGGTGAGTCTGTAGTGCATTCATGGCATGGATTTTATACTTACAAAATTCATTTCCTAAGCATATTCACGAATGAAGTGTCATGTGTTTATCCACTCAGTTCTTCATCACATTTAAAACACCAAACAAAGAAAATAATAGAATTCAAAGTGGCATTTGTATTCATGTGTGTTTGTACAAAAGTGGTTCATGCTGAATAGTATTTTGATTTTACAAAATTACATAAGGAGTTTAGGCAAAGCATCTAAAAAATTGCAAACTTCAAAGTGTTCCACAGCCTGGTTAGAAGATGGCTGCAGGTTTTGAAAGATGACATGGAGGAGCCACTACTAGCTCGTTTCACTTTGAAGGACAATCTTTTGGACTCTGTGGACCATATATTCTGCAACCTGTTTGCATTAGTCAATCCAATAACCAACAGCTTCAGTCATTGTCAGGTAAAAGTACTCTGAATCCATATTGACTAATGACTTAACCAATTTCGGTAGACGTATAATTTTGCTTTTTAATTTAGAAGTAAAATGTTTCTTAGTTGTTCACACTAGAATCACAAGCAGTCATGTACTAAGTTATTAAATGCCCCAAACTATGTAACATTATCACAGATAACTAGTATATGCTCTAAAGGAATGAGCCTGAATGGATTTCCCGTTTTAAACAGTTTAACCTATTTCCTTTTCTAAGGATAAGAAAATTTATTGTTGGCTCATGGAAATCACTTCTAGGTTGTTGATTGCTCCTTATTCTAGTATGTTAAAAGGATTATAGTCACAGGGTACATTCTAAAGAGCGCGCTTTTATGTCAAATTTGAATGTCGTGTGATCTTTTAGATTCAGCAAAAATGTTAAGGTTGTAACATCGTTGCAATACAACGCAGAGTCAAGATAACATGTCATTCACTATATTGTACTAAACCATTTGTACACAGCTACACGTATTATTGGAGCAATCAGCTCCTTCACTTTGATTTTGGCTTCCATAAATCCAGCACTAAACTGGGGAGTGGGGACACTATCTATGTATGTAAATAATTTAATTAGTTTTAGAGATTTTGATAGGTTTATGCTGAAGGTAACAATCAACTATCACAATTTATTTGGATTTAGGACATACTATATATAACGTCCATCAAGTTAACAAGAGAATAAACTCAATTACTCAACATAGCAAAATTGATAATTTTGCGTTAGATGAATGAGTACACTAGAGAAGATAGCAATAGGAATCAATCCATTAGGAAGAAAGTTGGATAGCTCCTATTGTAGAGAAATGGTAGAAATACACTTTAAGTGGTTTAGGCATGTGAGAAGACAGTTAGAAGCCCAAATAGTAGAGTAGAAAAATATAAGATAACTAAAAAAGATGCAAAGGTGAGCAAAACAAGAGATAGACAATAAGATGAGTTATATAAATCTCTAGGTATTGTGGGAAGAGAAATAAGCGTCTATAGGCTTGCGAAGGGTAGGGGAAGAAAGACAAGAGACTTGGACAAAGTGAAATGCATTAAAGACGAAGATGAAAAGTTATGGTAATTGTCAAAAATATCAAAGAAAGATAGGAGAACTATTTTCTAAAACTGTTCATTGATGACATGATCCTTTACATTTAGATAGGCTAAATAGTAAAGAAGAGGTTCACAATTACATTTGGTTTTCATTTATTTGGAGAAGACATGAAAATCTGCGTAAAGAGATAGTGTGGAAAGCTCTAGAGAAGAAAGGAGTTCGGATTGCCTACATTCAAGCATTGAAAAATATGTATAATGTGGTCAAAACTGGTGTGGGGACATAAGATGATGTTTCAGAATATTTCCCTATTGCTATAAAACTACACCAAAAGTCAACATTGAGTTTCTACCTATTTACATTGTTATTGGATGCGCTTAATGAGCATATCTAATCTGGTGCCATAATGTATGCTTTTTGCTTATAATATTATCATAGTTGGAGACTCGATAGAGGAATTAAATTAGAAGTTAGAAATATGAAAACAAGCTTTAAAATCAGATGACTTTCATAATGTAGAAATAAGACAATATAAAAGGAATAACATTAATTATTGAGATTATATAGACATGCAGATGTCATGGCATGCCTTTGAGGGATGTTGACAAGAATTTCAACAGAGTTTCTTGTCCAGCCACTGGCTGCAACCTGGAAGCGCGTGATGTTATTGAAAATTCTGTCAGACTTGAGGAAAAGACAGTTCTGTTTCTTTCCTCAGCCCATAAATCCCTGAAGCCTTTGAAAGTTGCTTCACCAATTGACATGACTGTTACTGCAAGGATAAACTTGGCATCTCTTGATGAAGGTAAGTATTTTGCTTATGGCATTTCATTTATATCTTCACTTCATGTCATTACGCAGCAACATTATTATTTATCATTTTAATTAGATTGCAAAACCAATCTACAAAATGTGACCTAAGTTCTATGCAACAGTTTACACAATTTCGAAAGCTAGGAACGGTGTAATTTCTCAAGTCTTAATAGTGCTAGTATCTGTTTTAATGTTATTAATGACCTTAAGGTACATTGGAATTTGATACGAACCCATGTTAAAGATCTAGAAACAATAAGAACAACTGAACAAAATAAAGGAAATCTGTATTCATTACCGATGGTAATTACAGTGGTATAAGTACCAACTCCATCAAAGAGCTAATGCTCTATCCATATGTTCTCTATCCCATTCACTATTGGGGAGAGATTTGGTATTTTTTTATGTGCTGAATATATTTTCACTTCTCAAATTATGCACATAGGGAGTTTAATGAAAATTGCAGTAACTCCTGCTTGATTGAGTGATTGCAAAATGAAATTGATGAGTCTAGCATTTAAAGAAATGACCTACCGCAGAGGAAGAAAAATTCTTCTTCGTTCTTTCACATCCCCTCTTTCTCTTCTTTCAACTTAATTTTAAAGTGTATTTCACACCAAATTTATTAATCTTTTATGTCATTAGAGTGACTGAATAAGCAACTTCGGCGTACATTGTATCTTGTTCAAAATTCCTCTCTCCGGTTACACCTTTAAGATATCCAATATCTGCATTTTAAATTTTTATGCAGGTCTTATAATGGGTGCTCCCTTTATTGTGATTCCTTCACCTAATCATGTTATCCAATCCACTTCAGATGATGTTGACCAGTCAGATGTGAATTCTCAACGTGCGTTGAAAACCCCTCTCCCAATTTGAAATTTGTTTTAGCAGTGTCATCATTATCATGAATTATTGCCTTTCAGTGTACATTGGTTAGAAATTCTTCAAATTTTTAATTGTTTAAGTTTCTATCATTACTCTTTTCATGGCTACAGTTTGGCAGTTTTTCAAGCCCTTTCTAATCTTCTACATTCAATGGACCAAGGTTTGATATGCTCTTCAAATTGTGATTTAGAAACAATCGCAAAGGCTCTTTACCGTTGCTATTATATTCTTCAGTCATCAGATAATGGGCCAATGCTTCTGAAGGTGAGAAGAACAAACCCTTCTTGCTCTTTAACTATCTTAATCTCTGCACAATCAACACAGTTAGAAAAACAGTAAATCGTGTCAGTGCCATTCCAGTTTTTTTTTGTAATGTGTGTGGTATAATACTAGAATGTGTGTATTCTGGCTTCTATATCCTGATGATAGTTTGTCACCTGCTATTCTAACTGTAGCCAATAACCCAATAAACATGCAGCGGCTTGCAGGGGCAGAAGTCCTACGAGTTCCTGACAATCATTTAGTTGATTCATCAGTTAGTAAGGAAATTGAGAACTCTGTCCAAGCCTGCTTGTTAAAGGTTTGATTTGAACATTATCCTGAAGATATATATTTTTCTTTTCTTCCCCTCCAATTACAGTTTGATGGAGACAAATGCAATTTTTGCTGGCATTATTTTGTGAGGATAATTGTGGAGAATAAAAATGTCCCTCACACATGAAATGGTATGCCAGGTTTCTACTCAAATATGCTGAGAGTTCTACTGTCAGAATTTCTCTGAGAAAACTTTGGTTGTTCATTATATAAAATTTTCAAAATATGGGGTTGATAAGTGGCCTGTTTTTAAAATGAGTCCTTCACAAACTTCTGCACAACCTCGAACGATTTATCCAGTTATAGATATTGAAATTGAGCGATATAAATATTTACAAACTTGACAAAGTTCCTTGTATTTTGGAATGTTGAAACGTGAAACCAATATTTGCTTGCAGATTGACCTGACAGATTATGATCCTTTGCTGCATGAATGCGGCTTTCACCAAAAAATAAATTCGCTGGTCAAAGAAAGCTTACAATTGGGGTGAGTTTCTCCACCAAGCTGGACGTGTGGCAGTGCATGAATTTAAAATTTTGCCTAACAATAGATTTCTTTTAAGAAAATAAAAATATTAAGAATGAAATAGCAGACTTTTTAGCAGATGCTGCCAAATATACTTGTTTGTGGATGAACATTTATTATGGCATCGAAGAATTCCTACATTTACTTCTTTTTGAAGAAAATGATTAGCTTATATCTAAGTTAAAGGCTGTTTTTTTATGGTTCATGGTTCTAAATTTATCATTGTTGCAAAGGAGTTGCTTAATTGAATGTTCAAAGTTCTCCCTATGTTCTTTAATGATATAATATATTGTAGGTCAATATCTCCTAAATTGAATACTGAATTTTCTGAACTAAGCCCAAGTCCAAAACCTTCGCCAAAGGTGATCAGGAAAGCAAGATCAGCCACGGATGTCATAGTTGTGGATGAGGAAACTATGCCATTGAATATCACAGATCAAGATGAGAAAACCATGGCTTGTATTACAGAAGAATGGAAGCAATTGGTTGTGAATGAAGACCACAAGATAAACTCTCCATCTTCTATGTCCAAACCCAACTTGACTCTTTCAATTGTATCACCACGAAATGAAAATAGGCAGGTAGACAGGGAAACTTCAAAGATTTTAGAGAGATTAGAGGTTCCAAGGTCATTGAAAGCAAAGGCTGCCTCTCCTGTTTTCAATGAAAGTTGCATGAAAAATACAAGTCTACCCACAAAGAAGCCTCTTATACCATTCCAAGCTACTCAAGGTACAGAACAATCCTCTCTTGGCAGCCAACTAATCAAACCATCTTTCCACCGGCAGAGAAGGAAAATCAGATGAAAAGAAGGCAATTCCACACATTTCAGAAAATGGTTCTTCAAAATTTGATAAGGTCAGTGTACTTCCCCATCCTTTTAATCTCAAATATTTTGTCACGTCTGATTTTTCTACACAGAACGAGTCAGCTAATCTTGAAACATGTTTTCACTGGGGCTAGAAGTGTGAAGATGCTTAAATATTCCTTTCTATTTGTGTATACATACCTTACCAAGGCTTACAGTAGAAGCACAGATACTGAGCAGAGAAAAGAAGACATGAGTGAAAGATATAGGAAGGTAAAAGAGAATATATCAGCAATAGCTAACAAAATTTTAGTATCTCTGTTAAAAAAGTTAGTATCTTCATACTAATTTCAAAGCAGATTAAAGATTTTATCATTTTTACTTATCTAATTCATAACCATCGCACCAAAATAATGGCATTGAAACAGTTTTACTACAAAACACGGCAACGAGTTGTTTCTATCCTCTAATATTAATTAGGGAAATGTTAAAAAGTACCTAAGAGTACTTGTTAAGGAATTTAAAATAGAAACTGTGCAAACTAAGTGATGCATTCAAGACTTTAAAAAGTCAAGTATTACTGTTTTAAATTAACGTCATTCACTTCTTAAGGTTTGAAATATTAGTATATTATTACAACACAAGTCTACCCAATACAATAATCATGTAATAAAATAAGAATCATGATATTATAACAGCGTGTGAAGACGAAGTTTACTAATCTCAACCGGTTCACAAATAAATATATTATAACTTAAAAATGTAATATGCGTTTCATAAACTACGTATTGTGCAAGTTAACCCAACCACTCCTGAAGGAACATGTAACAGAATCCGGAACCCCTCTGTTGGTTTTTGAGTGTTGGACACTTATCAGCTGGTGGACTGTAAGCGGCCCAGTAAGAAACATGAACAAAAAATTCTGTTATTATTTTTATTTCCAATAAAAAAACACATACCTCGTTAAAAAATAAATAAACTTTCATTAACAGTAGAAGTTAACAGAATTTATAATGAAGTGTTTATTTTTCATTAGTAACAACAGAAATAGATTAAAATAATAGGTATAGTAGATTACTGTGGGAGAAACATGGATCACGCCACAACTTACTTAGACAACTCTAGTGGTAGTGGTGTCAAATTGTCAATTGTCATCAGGAAATATTTGTCCCTGATATTTTTCCAATGGAACCCACAAAAAGAGAGACAAGCCTCTTATCACAAAAAGTATGATCAACCATACTATACCTACAGGAATGCTCATCCATTTTGCGATAAATCAATTGAAAGAAACTGGGGTTTAAAATAAAAACTTATTGCATTCTGACTGGACAAATTATTCACTGTCATGTTTTACTCTATCCAAGGCTGCTTCTCCTTAGATTACAATTTACAAATAAAAATATAATAAAAACCATTCCCGTAGTATTTATTGTGGAATTTACAGAGGCATGACGACACACTTCGTAATCATGTTTTTTTATACATCCTTTAGTAGGTGACCAACTCACAACTTAACCTTTTATTCCAATCTATAAACGACGAATTAGTAGAGACATAAAAGTAGGTTATAAAAATAGGACTTTAGATGTACATATTGTAAATAATCTGGTATTATGGTGGGGTAAAGGTAGCTCCTTGCCGCAACTTCTGCTGTTCCCTTCATAATTTTCCATCTTATCAGAAATTTTCTTTATGGAAATCGAATTTTGTGGATGTGTTGTGAGAGAAATCTAAAGCAAACTGACGAAGCTGTTTGGTGAGTGCAGCTGGTCCACAGTAAAATACACCTGGATTACAATAAACAACGCTGTCTCAATCTATCGCAATTACGTAATTAAGATGATAAGCTTTAAATTGCATGAAACACTGAAAATAATAAATGACTGATATTAATAGACACCTCCACAGACAGCTTTTATTAAAAGTACTTATAGTCAAATATGCACCACATAAGCATCTTTGGAAAAAGTGTAATAGCATGCATTGATTAGCAATTATTAAAGTGTTTTGGATTTTCCCTTGAGTTGCTTAAAAAGAAGGAAAGAAAGAAAAGAAAGCAATAATAGTTCAAAAGTGTGTACTCACCAACTTGAGAATCTGGGTGATTAAGAGCAATGCGTTTGTAGACACTGCGCCAATCGGGTTTGGCAAAGTGAGACATAACACGTGTTCCAGAGACTATGTCCACGCCATTCTTTGCATGGTTTATAGACTGCAACATAGCAATAAGAGCAGAACGAGCATCACCCTCTTCATAAACGCTGGTGCAATAGCTGTGGAGTTCAATCACTCCCCTCTGGTCCTCTTCAGCTACCTCATTCATTACCCCTTTAAACCAGTCAAATGAACTTTGCTCTCTAGTCACCCAGTAGAAGTAGGCCCTCCTTGTCTTGAAATCGTTGAACCTGGCTTTCTTTTGATGGGTTGATGATAATGGTGAACCTCCTTCCTCTATTGTGTCCCACTCATCCTCTTCCATGGCCTTGAAATTATTCACCATGTCTTTTAGTATGCTGATCATTGGGGTAGCCCCAATTCCCAACCCCACAAGCAAAACCACCTCGTATTGTGTATAGTCTTGTGCTGGCGCTCCATATGGACCATCAACCATTACTTTTGGGAGATTACTGCATCATATCATAATCACAATAAAGTTTTCTTTTTGTATATAGACTGATCCAGTGTCTCAACTAAATCTTCATCATCAATGACATATTTATGATTTAAGATTAAAGGAGTTTATTTCAAATTAATAATGAGACCGTTGTTCTTAAAACATGTATTAACTTATCGCAGATTAAAGCATACAAGTTCACTAAAAAAACTAAAACTGTAGTGAAGAGGAAAAGAACGATCTGCAACTACAAGTTTGATGGTTGGTTCCAATCAAAAGTAAAATTTATTTCACTTTCCCAAAGGAGGTCTTTTTGGTTACGTATTTCTTTCAGCTGACCGCACTTATCTTTGCATACAGCAATTGTCAATAGTTGCCCTTATCTCCTTCATATCTTTTTTTCCCAAGTCTGAATAACAACCACTCTTTCCCTCCCCACGTAAACTTTATTATTTGATAATCATAAATCATAAGCATGTGACTGATATGAGAAAGTGAGCTGGGAATCTAAGGTAGCAATTATTGACACCGAAACTAAAAAGAACAAAAAAAGTTACGCCTAAGTTGTGACCTTCTGTTAAATAATTCCGCACCAATCGGCTAATGGGTTATCCATGCAGTGGTTCAATTATTGGATCCCTAATCTGATAGGACCTAAGCACATGTTGGATCCTAATATTGCGCTGCCCCTTTTAAGGGCCAGACCTTCACATAGCTTCACTCACCTATCAGTGCTTAGTAATGTATCTTAATTCAATTCATATGTAGTCATTTAATGGCACAACTCTCGATGAAAGACACCAATTGTGAGGACCTAAGAACACGAGGAGAGTCTAACCCAAATCTATTAAGTGGGGAGCCTCATAACTTAAACATCACATTAAGTTTGTTATTCTACTCAATTTGAGACTCCTAATATAATCCTCAAAAAATATTTTGAAGTTTCTTCTATACACGTTGTACCATGTATGCATAGAATCTCATACTTTGATCAAAATATGTACTCTACAAATTTATTCACTTTTCCCCAACAAATCCTCACTGTTTGAGTAAGGGCTTAATTCCCAGTCATGTTCGGTCCTGACCATAGGTGTTTCCAATTGTCTTCAAATCCTTACTTATCCACACAACTATATTATTGTGAAACTTTAATTAATTATATTAAGTTGGTATATAATTTAAGAAAATGAAATTATATTTAACATTTACTTTAAATTTGACTGATGGTGGTATTGATACAATTGTTCACTCCAACTTTGTAAAATACCAAACTACTACTGTTTTGGCATGTTAGGTATCCATGACCAAAGGTGTGACATTAATTATATTATCCTCTCATCAAATTGGACTTACCTTGGACTGTTATCTCCTTTGCATTCAGCTCTTAGAAGTCCACTCTGCCCATTTAGGGGTGCCCGGCACGCCTTAAAGGAACAAAACCAATTTTCAATGATATGATAATAAATTGTTTATGTCATTTCAATTGTCAAAAATTTCAGCACATGATAGAGATAAGCTTATGTTGTCGATAACTTCATTGGAAAAAAAAATCATGATGAAGTCACCTGTGAGAATTTAGTTTTCAGATTTCTAGTCCAGTCACCAACGATTTTAATGTGGACGCTAAGATAATCATCATCAGGGGCTGAGGTTATAGAAAATGGATGCCTGTGGAAGGATAAACAATGAATAACAGTGTAGAAATTAGATATAGAGAAATAAAAAGAGAAAATGGGAGATGCCCCTTTGAAGATTATAATATAAAGGTATTATATGCAACATTTGCTTATAGAATATATGAGTGATTTGTGTTTCTTCAAATGTGTACCATTCAAATGGAGACACAGCAGCACAATTGACAAACATATATTGTCCACTCTTGTAGGTAAACCCCTGAGGCTTTGACATATTAAGTGCTAACACATTTCCAGGATAAACAGCCACCTTCAAAATTAGAAATAAAAATGTGATGAGGCATATGCATATGGATAATATCGATATTTATTACTTCACCATGCATTCTAAGGTTAGCCGATAGAAAAGTTGGTCGAACTATATGCTGTTTATATAAAAGTATTAAATGAAAAGTGGGTTTTTATTATTTGATACCAACCTTTAATATTTTCACAGACTTAGTGCTCGATCTGAGTGCTCTAACCAGTCTTTCCAATCCATAAATGGTGATTGGAATAGCCAAGTACATCCAGGTCTAAGAAACACATAACATTAAGTGCATGTTAATCGATTATAAATGAGCTTTAAAAAGCTAGATATAGAGACAAAAGGTTAACTGAAGGTGCTAACCGTTCTCTTGTACCATTCCTTGGTCAAGTAAAGTTTGATCCCATGCACAACCAACAGGGCATAGACAATAACTAGAAGGTGGTGAGAATACCAAAAAGCATTGAAACCTGTGAGTTTTTTTAGGGATTTGGGTAAGTTGTTTTGGCCTCTCCTTAACCGAGGGTTGGCCAAAGTGAAGGCTATTGCCATTAGCAGAACCATTATAATCCCTGTTACTCCTTCCCATGATATGACATAATGCCAATAATTTGATGGTTTATCTCCAAAGAAAGGTTTCATGAGCTTGTACTTTTCATTGCTTGCATGAAGAAGGCGAGGAAAATCACAAGTAAGATGATAAATACCATGTATACCAACACCAATTGCTATTGCCACAGCTATCACCTGCAGAAATATTACCATTTGTTTAATACAGCTATAGTTTTATATGCCTTATTGGTTTGTGAAAAGTGCTACAAATCAGAACTGAGGGATAGAGTAGATATGTTTTCCTTTCTTATCACTCCTGAAAGAACAAGCAAAAGCAGAAAATGGTAAATTACCTTGTGGAAGTTGAGGTTGTCATCAAAAGGAACTGCAACCCCTAGCTTGGTCTTATTCCTGAGCCAGGTGATGGTGTTTCGGCAAACCGGTAATAAAATAAGAGCCATGTTCAATTTAAGTGTCTCAGCTGCACCTTTTGCCATGCATACACAATGGCCCATCACTTCATAGGCAGCTTTTCTCCTATATTGCACAAATTTGTAGGCAAATAGACCAAACATCACACCAATCCACAGTGCCAACACCCAAACTCTCCGCCAATTGTCCTGCAAGAAGTACTTGGTATCTCTATACCACCTCCTAATAGGATTTTCAGCAAATGTTGGTGTAAGTTTTTGGCTTAACATTTGACTCAGATACTTACTGTCTCCTCTTGTGGTTTGGTCTGGTCCATGCAATAAGAGTGTCTCCAGATTGTCTATCTGTTTTTCAAAGTCAAAAAAATATTACAACAGGGCTAAACAGGTTAGGTTGAATTGAGATGAGAAGTCTGTAATATGGAATTTTTCCAATTTTGAGGTCAGAGGGTAGGCTGTGTCATTTACATTGATAAATCCTGTCTCATCAGGGTCTAGTTCTTCCATGATCAAAGCTGCATATTCCTCTGCTTGTTTCTGAATATTCGAGAGTTTGTTGGCAGTTGCACTCAAGCATATAATCTGACAGCAGAATTGAACACATAATCAAGAAAGATCTTAATTTGATGAGGGGGTAAGAGGGATGCAGACTAGAAAAAATTTCTGGTAAAACTGCTTTACAAGTTTTGTCTGCATATGAAACTTGAAAGTAAAGTTCTGTTCAGATAATATTTGGATCCAGAAATAATGATGCCGTACCTCCTTAATTTCTTCCTCGGTGATTCTTCCATCTGCATCTTTATCAACCCTGCATTCCAAATTAAGCTTGAAGATATGATATAATTCAGGGCATTCAGCAAATACTTCATGATTATACTAACAAAACCAAAGCATTACATGTCAAAGAATGTTTTGAGCCTAGAATCAAAGCTTTGGTCAGAAATATTGTCCCAGAAGTCCCTCAACTGGACCTTGTTAATAGAACCCCCTTGAATACCTCTCTGCCTAGCAAGAGTATCAAACAGCTTTTCAGCAAATGCATCAAACCCCTTGTTCATTCCTACAATCAAATCCAATTACATACATAGAAAAATTACTCTTTATTCATACATCTCTCATTTGAAGCAAGATGATGAGGCATAACATAAGGGTATCTAATACCTATACATTGGGCAAATAGATCTCTAGAAAGATAGCCATCAGTGGAAGCAGTAAGCTTGTTAAACTCTTTCTCAACTTCAGCCCAACCAGCACCACTATCACCAGTTTTGCTGATAAATTTAAGTCCTGTAAGAGCATGTGTTGCTGCAGCTTTATTCCTATCATAGCGTTTTACTGGCTTTGAAAATGAAGCTAAACGCTTCAGCTGCTTCATCCTAATGGTAGCATTTTGCATAGCATTTGCACCAAAAGAAGCTTTTTTCTCCAGCTTCTTCCCTATCAAACCCACTTTCTCATCACCTGCAACAGTTTTAACACTATGTAATGCAATAGATCCACCTTCAATTTCCATAGTGACCTCAACATAGTTCTTTTCATCTTCAGCTTTTTGGTTGTTCAAAGGTGCTTTCAGTGAACCACTGTGAGGTAGTACTCTTTCAGTACTTATGAGTTCTATATCTGATGCATGATAATGAACAACTGGAGAAGCTTCTGCTACCTCTTCTGCTACCATTGTACTGCTTTGTTTTGAGTTTTCTTGTCAGAATCTGCAACAAAAAAGCACTTTTAGGTCTCTTTTGTTGAACACATTTGCTCCTTTATCATCTGTGTTCAGTACTGTCTTTGCACTGTGTGTGTATGATGCATTTTATTTTTGTAGAATGTAGCTTTATTTGTAGTAGTGATGAGACACACTACAAGTTGGAATTGTGATTTGTGAAAGGGAAAGTTAGTAATAATATATTAATGATAAAGGTTTTCTAAAAGCATTTTTATAATGATGAAAAGATTAGGTAGATAATCAATAATGGATCTAATATCTAAAACAGTATCCTCAAGAGAAGACTTCCTAAATATGCTAATTATTAATTAACAATAGTGTTTGTTTCTCATTGTAGCTTACAAGCTTAGTATGCACATTGTTAATCTTTAGTCAAATAATAAATTTTATTCAATAATAATAATTAAGTCAATGTTAAGATTACTATTCAATAATAATAATAATAAAGTCCTATTAGATCTAAAAAAAAGTTAAAGATTTAATCTTAGAAATAATATTTCGAAAATATTAATAACTTAATTATAAGGTCGTGCTTGATGAAACCCTTAGTTATACCAAATAAAAAAGTGAAAGTATAATTTTAAATGTAAAACAGTGAAAAGCTAAATTTACTCTTATAGATACTGTAACTCACTTATTTCTTATCAAAAACAAAATTTGCTCACTTAATTGTGAGACAAACGAGGTAAGATTGGAAAGAAATGTTAGAAGAATCCTATGATACTCATAAGAGTAATAATAGTAACCGAGAATTATATAACTCTTCTAAGGATAAAACCACCCCAGTTGCCCCATGAAAAATAATTCACGATGAAAAGTATCTTGAAATATGGGGTCCAGATTATTATTAACTTTCAATCTTTCATTACTGCAATTGCTTATTTTTACTATCTAGGGATTTAGCAATGCTGCAAGGCTCATCTTAAAGTCTAGACATCCCTTATTTTAAGAAAGTAAAATGGACATACATGCCAATGAATTTTGGTATTAAAACACAACATATACTTTCACATAGATACTTCTAACACTCTTTAAAACCTATATTGGTTATTTGAAATTTTTGCTTATATCAATTTGGTTCTTAAAAAATGAAAAACTTAAAATAATTCTAAACATATCAAAATGTAAGTTAAATTAGCCTATTTAAACATTTTTAATGGCCTGAATATCTTGAGTCATATTCACATATACTAGTTTGATTGTTTTACTTTTTTTAGTATCAAAATAATACATGTAAAATTTTAAACATTATTGGCTATCAAAATGATTTTTCAATTTGCAACAAAAATTAATAACTCGATTTGTCCCAGTGGATCAACCCTGGTTTCTACCAAATGTAGAAAAGATCATGAAACACTGTACTGAGAGGAAGATAGCATGTGTTACTGACCACTTTGATCTCAACGCATGTCATCACTGATGCAATATCATACTTTTTTCACTGATCACTTTTGGACCGACGTGACGGCTGCTACGCTATTAAATTAAAATACTGTCTCCATAGATCAAAATACTACAACAACATAACTAAATCGGTAATAATGTGAGAAATTGTTTTTTTGTATTACAAAGCTATTCACCTTTTATGATAAAGAATTCAATATTTTGGGGTTTGTGATTGTTTCTTTCAACAAATATCATTTCTATGAATCGAATCGTTAAACTTTTAGTAAATTTATGGATTGACCTTACACTATTAGACCAACGTTTTATTGGTACCGGAGAAATTGTTTGGCATAGTTTAAATTGTCATAGCTCTTTAACAACTAAATACTACACAAGCTTTGAATTCAAGAAGGTGGCACTAGAATTTTGATTGGTCCTTTTTAATTTCTATGATGGGTGGCGATGACACACTGGTGGGGTGAGGGTGTGCATGGATTTTTTTACCTTAAACCCAAAGACTTACTGTACTAATAACCCAACACATATGTTGTACTCTTGTTACCGAGTCCTAGATTTGTCCTTGGTGGGAGCATTGAACTTTGTAAAATTATTACATTAGAGATTGTTTGAGAGACAAAAATGCATATCAGGGTTAAGATATGTGCCAGTAATTGCGTAGTCAAGCAATAGCTGCATAATTGAATAGTCTCCCGGACTTAATAATTAATATGTCTGGTTGGCATACTTAATTAATGATTCAAAACCATATATAACCGATAGATCACTTATTTTTTCAGGGTGTCTAATTCTATGTCCTACGGAAATCAAATTTAAACAAATAATATAATTTTTTTTAAATCTTTTTATTTATGTAACAATATCTTATTGTTTTTGGAGAATAAACGAGTCATCATGGAGAACAAGTGCTATATGTCACATATATAACCCATTAGTAAGTTTTACTTATTTGATTAAGAGTTGTATATAAATAAGATGATCAGATCCATATAACAAAACTCAAGAGATATTATTGTTAGAAAAAAATGTATACACCAATAATATAAAAGTTTTTTGTAGTATTATTATATCATTTATCTTTTATTTTTAGTTATTATTGATTTTAGAAAAAGTAATTGAAATGAAGAATAAATGATACATTAACTATATATAAATCATGCATAAAGATTACACTCTTATTTTTATGTTTTTTTTCACTTTAATTGAGAACATTTACAAACAGAAATTTTTACATGAATTTTTTTCGCATAGGATAAATTATCTTTTATTATACTTGTTTGAAAGAAAAAGAGAATGAAGAAATATTGGAATGATGAGGTGATGTGTCCCTTGTCCTTTGCAATTATCCAATTTGAATTTGTTTTATTTTTCGATCTAAACAAGGAACAAAGATACCTAATATCATATTTTGTTCTAAAGGCTTGCATGTGTCAATCATAATAAAAAAAAATAAAAATAAAAATAAAATTTTAATTGACAAAATATACTTTTATTGTAACTAGACAACATGTGAAATAAAATTTGGGATAACAAATTTTCATTTCTCAACCAGAACTATTGAATGAAGGGAAAATATTATTTGGACAAAATAATGTGTGAATTGGTGGGGTTGTTTAGTAGTACCAATCAACTATCCTCTCAATGGCAATAATGCATTGGTTGATAAGAAAATTGGATAATCAAGGAAGCTGAAGAGATTATTGTATGTGGAGTATTTATTTATTTAATGTGATGCTTCCCATTATTTTTTCTCATCTCTTTTTTTCCCATTTGAAGGTTGAAACTTTGAACTAGCTGACATACATGATACAAGTGACGTTGTATCGAATTGGAAATCGCTGCTATTTCATCTCAATTTCTTTTATCTAACAAGAGGTAGGTATAATTTAACACTAATTAATTTGTTGAATGACTCGAATGAGATAAAATCTATTCGTCTATATTGACTTATATTCTCTCATACATAAAAATAATTTGGGACAAATCTAAAAGTTGCATGCCTTGTATGGAATAATTCAAGAGTCTAATATATCATTGTAAAAATTTAGAGTTTAAAATCTATGTTTTTTATATTGTTAGTGCATGATCAACCATTGGTTTTTGTTACTTTTTGTTTAAGAGTTAATAGTGATTAAGAAATCAATATTGGATGATTTATTAACTAAAAATACTTACACTGTCAATATATACATATTAAATTCAAAAATTTATCTTCACTACATTATTTATTATTCATTCATATTATTTTTTTAGAATATTAATAAATAAATAAATATGAATAATTGATGCACTAACAATATCTATAATTTTTTATTATCAGAATTTCAAACTTAAGAAAATGGAAATCGCATGGCATTGACTAATGAGTTACGTATGCATCTCTTAACATGAACAAAATCTACAGGTAAATATAAATATTATACATAGGGGCAGTTAATATACACCGGGTTACATAATGTTTTTTTACAAAATATTGATTTATAAATTTTCTTCATTATTTATATGTGACTTTTGTTAATTGACATAGAAATTAGATAAACCTCTATTTGATTAAATCTCTATTTTAACATTTTAATAGTTTCACATGCATGTCTTCAAATCACTTAAGACATGATTTTTCATTGTTTCTATAATAGGAATTAGTTCCATTTTGTCTTTAATACATTTATGTTCAATCATATTTTATTTAGTGTATTCGTTTATCCAATATAATACTCTTATCTATATTATATGATATTTTATCATTTAATATTCAGTATCATATAATGTTGTGCAGATAAACTTATGGTAAGTTGAGTGACAACATTCTTCAAAAAAATTGAGTTCTCTAAAGTAATATTAACGATTATACTTCTACAACAATATTTTCAAAGACCTCCCAAATTTTATACTCTAATCACTAAAATAGGAATATAAAAAAACATTATCCCATAGTAAAGATAATAAAATTAACTTAATTGGTATAGTAAAAAATTCAGAAAGTGATACAGAACCTAAAGAGTATAATATTTCTAATGATTTGCATGAACAAGATCTTAATCTTTGGTAGAATAGAAAAAGAGGAAAAAGAGAATAAGAGGAGAAACGTTTAAATCATTTTTTCTCCTTTAGTTTAAGAGCGAGTTTAGAAAGAGAGAATGATACATGCAATGAACCACCAAATTTAGTTATCTTTATTGTAAAAGCATAAAATGAATATTGTAAATTTTTCTCATTGAATTGAAATGATACAAGAGAGTGTTGTTTATATACAATGTCTTGTAAAGTAAGCAATGTAATTAACCTTACTATCTCTCTCACAAGCTAATAAACACATGTTATAAAACAATTGAATATGTGTTAAATGTGTAAAACGTATAAAATGTGTCAATTATAATAATTGTTCAACCAATGCTTCACTTGATTTTCTAACCAAATAATCGATTAACAGTTGTGTTAATCGATTGACACTTATCAGTTAACTGATTAACTATACAGTTAATCGATTAACTATTATTGTTGTTGTCTTATTTCTATGGTGGCTTTGTTCTCTAATAGCCCCCTCAAGCTGAAGGGTAAATGTTAATAACTCCAACTTAATAATTTGATTTGATAACAATGTGATGGCTCGAAATCTCAATCCTGATGTGATTGGATTTTCTCAATCACTTGATTATTTTCCTGGTCAGAAATCTTGACCATATTCCCATGGGTTTTCCATGGTTTTACATTGTTGAAGCTTCCTTGGTTGCTCCTGATCATAATATTCACTTTCTTGGCGTGAATTTCATACATTTTCTTGACAACAATTTAATCTTCCCTTTACAAATAGGGTCTTAAAAATGGGTTATAAAAATCTTCAAATCATGATCACAATATTGCATGACACTAATACCTTATTTGAATCTTGCATCGCAATCTGGATAAGATGTTTTCTTCATTTCACGAGGACTTTTAGCTCCATCATCAAGTTAATGCATTTTCACCATGACCTTGGCATGTTACCCTCCTAATTTATCTTCACAAGAGGCAATTCAGGTAATGGTTTGATATGCTTGTTCGTAATGACTTTAGTAAAAGTAGCCTTCTAAGATGAACGCACCGCATTAGTTCCAAGGAAATTTATGAGTTTCAAATGCTTCATTATCATTTCCATAATATCACTAGGGATATGTGTCCATTTGCCATGTTCTTCATCCTTTTTTTTGCTTGGCATCTTCAAGATTAGAGGCTATGGTTTCCTTTGCATCCTTGATGCTTTCTTATGTTTTCCTTTTTTTTATATAAACATCACCAGCCTTGTCCTTGGCAGAACCTGATGTGTTTGCTATGTCACTATCTTTTTCTGTAGTTGCATCCTTCATTTCTCTGGCCTTTTCTGCACTGTATTGTCCCGCCTAGATGCAACATCTTGGACCTTCTTAGTGTCAGTTACTATATTCTTGATTTTCTTCTTGGTTGCATTTGCTATGTCACTATCTTTTTCTATAGCTGCATCCTTCAATTCTTTGGCCTTCTCTGCATTGTATTGTCCTGCCCATATGCAACATCTTAGACCTTCTCAGTGTCAGTTACTACATTCTTGATTTTCTTCTTGGATGCATTTGCTATGTCACTATCTTTTTCTATAGTTGCATCCTTCATTTCTCTGGCATTCTTTGCACTGTATTGTCATGCCCATATGCTACATCTTGGACCTTCTCTTTGGTCTTCTGAGCAGCAACATCAGCAAATTCTCTAGCTTTCTTGGAAGTGTAGCCGTTGTCCCCCTTCTCCTTCTCATCCACCACATTTGTTGAATCTTGGAAGAGAAAAATAATAATTTTAGAGAATGCGCAGCGGTAACCAAAGCCTTCGGGATGAAGGATCTGATACCATGTTACATAAGGTAGCAACCATGACAATGCTCTAGAATCCAAGAAAGATAATAAAGAAATGCTTGAAGAAAAAGGAAAGAAATAAAAAGAATGAACAATGAGAACAAATCTTTGTTGTACTCAATAATGCTTATTATTGATTATCTTGAAAGATGAATACAATGATTTATATATACATCAAAAGAAGAAAGGGCTTAACATGGAAAACCAAAAAACTAACATAACTAACAATCTCAAAAAAAACTTTCAATAGCCTCCCTCAAGCTGGAGAGTAAATGTTAATGACTTCAACTTGAAATCTTGATTTGAAGCCATAACAATGTGATGGACCAAAATCTCGATCCTAATGTGATTGGATTCTCAATCACTTGATTATATTCTTGGTTAGAAATCTTGACCATATTTCCATGGAATCTCATGGTTCTACATTGTTGAAGCTTCATGGTTGTAAAATACACACTATGATTATGTTGTGTGTGATAGAGAGGTAAGAAGTAGAGTAGGATTGAAATGATGCAAGTTGGTGAGTTCTTGGATGTTCTTGGAAATACATTCAGTCTTCTTCTTCAAACAAAATGAATGTTGCAAAACTTCTTGCAGGTCTTATTTAGGATCATATAAGGAAGTGTTGCTGTTGTGGTATACAATTGCAATTATTGAGCAAAATCCTTTTGCATCAATCTGTACGCTTTCCTTTACAATCAGTATGAGTCACTTTCCTTTAATCCCTGCCTTCATTTTCACCCTATTGATCTGCTCCTTCTCTATGATTTAGGGGCAACAACTTGACTTTGTCCAACTGTATGGCCACTTAAGTAAAGCATTGCCTTGGAACTTGTGTTCCTTTATGTTTAGTGGCTAAATATGTATCACCTTGGGTTATTCCATGCTCATTATGCCCATGCTCTTCTTGATTATGGCTGGAAGATCCAATTTCTTGCATACGTGACAACCCAAGAATTCCACACGCAAGCATGTATTCTTCTCCTTTCTTTGTAATAGTAGTTCAAACATTTTGTGAAAGAGTTTGGACTAATAGATGAAAATGGTGGAATAGAAGCATAAGTGGAAGCCATTAAAGGCATAATTAATGCTCTGATACCATGTTCCGAAAATAATGCGAAAGCGTAAAATTAATATTGTAAAATTTTCTCATTTAATTGAAATGATACAAGAGAGTGTTGTTTATATACAATATCTTGTAAAGGAAGCAATGCAACTAACCTAATTAACTCTCTAACAAGCTAATAAACACATGTTGTAAAACAATTGAACATGTGTTAAATGTGTAAAACGTATAAAATGTGTCAATTACAATAATTGTTCAACCAATGCTTCACTTGATTTTCTAACCAAATAATCGATTAACAGTTATGTTAATCGATTGACACTTACTAGTCAATAATTGTTGTCTTGTTTCTATAGTGACTTTGTTATCCAATAATCTTCTCATGTGAAGAGAAAATAAGAGAGAGATAGTGAGGGTGAAAAACTCATTTTTCTTCTTTTTCTATGCAATCAAACCAATGAAGATTTCCTATCTTGTTTTATGTCCTTGTTTATGTCTGAGACAATTAAAGTGTGTCATTCAATTAAATAGAAAAATCATAAAAACAAAAGTATATTATTTGGTGTAAATTTACTGGATAGAGACATGTAGAGACATGGTTTTTTGGACAGATGATCTTTCTTCTAATAAAAAAAACTCAAAAAATCACTGTATTTCTCATTTGTTTTTATCTTTTCACTTTCTTTCTCACACGTTTCTCTCTTATTATTTATTTTCTCGCATAAAAGTAGAGAAAACATTGTATGTAGGGGTGACATAGTTTTTATATAGTTAACACATCATCCATACTTAAATATTAATCATTCACTCTTAGACAAAAATAATACACATGAGTGATAGATAATATGCCCAGTATAAAAATTCTTACATATTCTAAAAGTATCAATTAAAAAAGAATATATTGAAAATTATATCATCCCATCCTATGGGGATATATAGAACAACCCCAGCAACTTCATTGATAAATATGTGCATGGAGAATGCAGTTAATGTGGAAATGGGTGCATGATAGGCAAATGGCACTGAAGCAAATGACAAATGGTGAATGGGATTTGGCCCTTGCTTCGAATACATATGCCAACCTTCTTTAATGGTCATAGTTGAAGTCAACCTCGAATCGTTTAATTAGCATGTGAAAACAAGGCACAAAACTCAAAACCAACACAGCAGAACATTAAATAAATAGTAATAAGCTCTTAATTCACGTGGTTCGAAACATGTAGCAAGAAAATAAGACAAACTAATCCGACCAACAACCACCGGGTCTTTGCATTCTTAGTTAATATAAAGAAGTGACATTGTTACTTGTAAACCAATCATTAATAGATAAAGTATTTTATTATGACATATGTCATCTTCTTGTATGAGTAGGAGGATATAGTAGGAGAATGTATCATTTTCCTCGTATAAATAAGGAAATGTGAATGGAGGAATATTTTTGCACTGAGTTTGTCCCTTGTATTTAAAACAATAAAGCCATTAAGAATATTATTGGGTAACATAAGATAGAAATCAAATTGCAATTGATGTTGTTCCGAGTCCACCTAACATTCCCTACCACTATAAAGATTTCTAGAAAGCCTTGTAGCCATCGACTAAGGGTATAATTGTGTGTGAAATTTATAAAAGATACTAAGCTTACATGAAATTTATGTAGACGATTTAGGTTTTGAGGGCTTTAGGGTTATTGATATGGTACATATCCATGAAAAAATATGATGATGAAACTTTTAGGTTTTGAATTGTCTAACCCGTATAATTGTCTTGGTCATTATAAATCTTTCACTTCCAATAATTAGATATCAGAATATAAATTGATATGATAATCTGATATAGGAAATACAAATGAGTAATTATAAAAATATGAGTTAACTACCTCTTCTAAATTTTAGTAAAATTACATAAACCACCCATCATTTTTTACACCTACTTAAACTCTTAATTTTTATATTTTCATTATACTAATCACTCTTGCATGAGAAATAAATATAATCTTTAAATAAAAAAATGTGATTAATACAATTAAGTTAAACAAAACATGATATATTGTGGAGAAAAATCTAAATAATATACAAATAATGTATCTTTATTATTTTTTGTTACAAAATGCATCAACAATTCTAAAGATATATTGTTTAAATCGCTCTTATATTATATCGTAACGAACTAAAAATAATAAAGAGATATCAACTCATATATTATTTGGATTTGTCTCTACAATATATCATGTTTTATTTAACTTAATTGTATTTATTAAAAAAATTGTTTAAAATATTACACTTAATTTTCATGCAAGGGTAGTCAGTATAATGAAAGTATAGAAATTAGGGGTTTGTGTAGGTGTAAAAAAGTAATAGGTGGTTTGTGTAATTTTACTAAAACTCAGAAAATATGAGTGTAATTCACTCTAAAAATATTTTTATTTCCGCTCATTGTCAATTACATCACTCATTTAAACTTGTAAATCCATGTAATATAAATTTGCTAATTATCACAAAAATTATCCAATCTTAAGTAATATAATATGATACATATCAAAGTTAATAAAAAATATAATACATATGAAGGCAATATCACATATTTATACACACTTGATTAAGACAATATCCTATTTAAATTGATTTGGAAAATTGAATAAAATAAAACGTGGGCCAACAGACGGATCTAGCCCATCAGGTGCAATCTCACATTGAGATGAACTGTACTTTTAGTTGGTATTTGGGCCAAAATAATATTAGTCTTTTAGTTCATGAAATTGGAGATTGAAATTGAAATTAAGCTTAGAATTATATTATTTTGAATTTAGAATTAAAAATTTAAAAACTAATTTCAATAAATTACAATATAGTATAGTTAAGTTATTATCTATTATTAGTCTAAAAAATGAGTAGGTGATATAATTAGGAAATGTCACAAACATCACTACGACAAGTGATTATTGTTATCATAATCATACTTACATAATCACTTTTTGATCATCGCTATTATTATCATCCTTAAGTTATCATTAGTTTATTACTACCATCATACTTTACCACCCTTATTCCTATTTAGTACTGTTATCATTCGCACAATCATATGTCATCATTATTGTCACTATCATCGCATTATCATTGTTATCACTGAATTACAATATACATGCTAAAATAAAATTAAGGTTGTCGATATTACATTTCATGGTCAACATAGCCTTTAAATTTGGAATTAAAAATTCTAACTTTTAATTTATGTTGAATTAAATAGATTGTCATTAGACTAATCTTACACTTTATCACCCATAATTTTTGTTGTATGATGAAGCAACCGCATTTTTTTTCACACTCCCGATTTAGGACTTCATCTAGTAACTTATTGAGTTTGGACGAATTTAAAATATAATCGGCCAATCTTTAACCAATTATGTTCTAACTTGATTCAAAATCACCAAAATGAAAACACTATTTTGAATTCCAATTTATCAAACAGTTACGGCCATAACTTTTGACGCCATAGTTGTAACATTTTCCCTCTCAATTTTCCCTTTCATCTATTCTTCAATCCAATTCAATCCACCATGATCCATTCTCTTTCCAATTCCGAACCCGATTCCACTTTTCCCCCAAACAAGAGACAGAGGAAAACCACTACAGTTACCATCGATCTTAAACCCTTAGATTTGCCTCTGTTTCCGTCATCCACAACCAACGACGCCGTTTCAACCCACCACTCTATCATCCTCCACTCCAACCACCCCTACACGATCGGACGCTCAACCCGCCACTGCGATTTTGTCTTCTCCGATCGCCACGTCAGCAAGCGTCACTGTCAGCTTCTCCTTGACGCTTCCCTCAACAAACTCTACATCCTAAACGGTGTTTTGTTACCCCAAAACGACTCTGCTGAATGCGTCGTTTATGAGTTCAGGAAAAGGGTCATGTTGCCGTTTAACCGTGGCAGTTATGGCCATGGTGTCGCGTTTCGAGAATCTTCCAATGGGGTTTTTGTGAATGGCGTTGAAATAAGAAAGGGAATGGCTTCAGAGGTGTCAATTGGTGATAAGGTTTCGCTGGTTTGTGGAAATGAAGATGGTTCGTGTTGTGCCCAGGATCGGAAAATTGGGTTTGTTGTTCAAAGAATTGATTTTGATTTTGAAATGAATGATTTAACATTATCGGGGCATTCCCAAGGGAAAAGGAACAAAAGGGTTTTTGCTGTGTCAAGATACGAGAGAATTTTTGGAAGGACAAATTTTCTTTTGGATAGGTGCCGTGAGATTTTGCTTAGTGATGATCCTATATCTTGTGTTATGCGTGCTGTTTCAGAAATAGAAACTGGTAGATTCTGTGTTGACGGTGAAGTGCAGTCTAAGTTACCGCGAAGGGTTAAGAGCTCTTTGATTGAAGATAAACGTACTGGTCTAGTTCAGTCTAGTTCGGCCATACTTCATCAAAATAAAGTGATGCTTTTGGAGCCCGAATATGCTGTTCAGGGCGATTTTTGTGGAGAAGGGAATGTGGGAGATGTTTGTGGGAATGATGTTGTTGTAAGTAATGGTATGGTTCAGTCTTGTTCAACCTTGTTTTGTGAAAATAAAGATATGGCTTTGGAGGCAAAATGCGACAAGGGTGTTTTTTGCGGAGAAGGAAATGGTGTTCTTCATGAGAATCCGGATTTGCTGCTGTTAGATTCTGTAAGGGAGGATGATCTTCCTTTTGGTAGGAACAAGCAGGAAAAACAGTCCGGAGGTGATTTTTACCCATCTCCTGGGAAGAATTTTTATCTGAATCGCCTTGAATTTATGGACCATGGTTCCTCCGGACTTCGTCCTTCCATATCTCTCCCCGAACTTCTCTATCCTATTGAAAGCATTTCAAGGATGTTTATTGCATCATTTACAACTGACATAAAATGGTGTGATTACCTAAATCTTTTCAATGTATTAATTTCCTTCTGAAATACTAGTTGTTTTTGGCTTATTACTTGCGTTTTTTTCCGGATCCTAACTGAGGTGCGTTGTTAGGTTTTTGACATATTGCAAGATTCCTTTTCATCTGCCAGTTACAATAGCTTGTCATAACACTCAGAGATGTTGGAGTTCAAGACTTGATGATAGGGTATTTGTGCCTTACAAGGATTACCCTAACCTTGTTGTAGTGTGAGTATTTTCTTTTAAGAGGGAGAAATATGTGAAACCTAATTTGTGCCATCGCCATATGCTACTTGATTTCTCCTCTTTGTTAATGTACTTCTTCATTGGCTATTAGGTATCCTCCATTTCCTGAATCTATAGCATTTAGTAATAACCGCAAGAGACATGGGATTGCTTGCCATCATCCAAAGTTGATTGTTGTGCAAAGAAGAGATAGTATTCGAGTTATCATTACATCTGCAAATTTGGTGGAAAAACAGGTATTCTATTAGCCAAACTCAGTTATCAATATTAATGGATAACAATCATCTTAAAAATCAATGAGCAAAATATTGCTTTCGTGATTTACAATTGATTACAATGTTTATTTAGACATCCAATGCCTATTGTATTCATAGGTATGATTTTGCTTCTAGTTTAGGACTTCCAGTGAAGTAAAGCGGTTCTTGTTACACTGACTGTCCTGTAACTTCATTATTGACATCATATTGTTTATTGCACATTTTCTGTCATATTAATTACTGTATATACTTGGGTGGAAACCCATTGGTATAATTGAATTGAAGTACTTGACAGAAAAAGAGTTGCTTGGTAGTACTCACATTCTAGGAAATCCTCTTTATAAAGAAAACCCTAATTGCTAGTCGTTACCATGTCAATTTTGCGATATCCATCTCAAGTATGTCCTCTACATTGTTAGCCATGCCCTAATCATGTATCCAATGATTTAGGGTATTACATTGACTGAGCCTGTTTGATTAATCATCTTGAATTATAGATATATTTATGATTTTATAAAGAGAGATGCCATTTGACAATAATTGTATATCCAAAAATATTATGCAACTTAACTGAACCAATCAAGTGAGATAGAGAAAAAAGTTATTGGAGCCACTACACGTTAATAAGTTTTTATTCATATGATATTTCATGTATAACCTTTATATGGTTTAGCATTTCTCTTATAAATGTATAGATAAAAGACACAGGCTACAATTGCCTTTTTTTCCAGAGTACAAATTTGAAGCTTATAGTAGCAACATTTAATACTACTATCACACTGATAGAAGGTTAATATCTATGTTTATTAACATACAGAAACTATTGACTTATGCCTATGTAGTGGAACAGTGTCACTAATACTATATGGTGGCAAGATTTCCCTAACGTCACGTCAGCTGACTTTGCATCACTTTTCCCAAAAACTGATGATGGTGATTTTCGTAAAGACCCAAAATGTGATTTTGCTTCTCAGTTGGCTGGGTTTATGGCATCTCTCATTATTGATGTACCCAGCCAGGCCCACTGGATAGCTCAGTTGACAAAATATGACTTTGGAGGTGCAGAAGGACATCTTGTTGCATCAGTACCTGGAGTTCACTTTAATGGAACTGTTATGCCAGAGTCTGTACAAGCCTTGCCTGTAAGTACTCATACATGTCATTCATTTGTTGCCAATTAATTTATGTGCTCATTGACTGCCCTAGCCACTGCCCCCATAGTGTTCTTTTTGGATATAAACTTCATATTTTTAGTGCTTTTCAATATTTGAACACTACACACACCTTGCTTGGTAAAAAGGTTTACCCTAAAACCTGACTTGTTTGTGGCTAAAGCGGCGCTATAGAATATCTGTGTTTTTCTATGGATTCCAGTACAAATCATAATGTCAACCATGTAAATATTTGGTGGCTTTTGCCTAAAGTTGTTTCTATTTTGGATTCTTTGACTGCAAAGTTATACTCCTTTTGAGGTTAATTGCTGTTCATTTTGGTCATCTGGTGTGAAGTCTCTTGGTTCAGTTGTGACATCTGTGGTTGGTTTGAGCCATCTTTTCCGCTCTGCAGCAGACTCAAACAATGGAAGACTAAAAGCACTGGCTTCTTTCCTTGGAAAGTCTAGTACGGATTCTTTTGGGAGGTTGGAGATTACGTTACGAAGAAATTTCAACGTGCCTGCTGATGAAAATGCTGTTAGCATTCTTGTTCACAACCCTGATGGAACTTCAGAGGGAGGTAAAACCTACATTTGCTTGGGAATTCTTTTTGCATTGTGTATATTGGGTTCCTCCCCTAATTTTTTTTATGTTTTTTCAAATTTAATTTCTATTTTCATGGCTTTTTTATGCTTTTTGAATTATGGGTAGTAGTTAGATTTTTCAACCTGCCAGTTACCTAAATGATATCTCTTTCTTTTTGTTCCTTCCTATAGATTATGTTCAACTTGGTTTTCTGCCTAGAAATGTCGCAAAATGGGTTTCTCCTCTTTGGGATGCTGGATTCTTCATGTTTTCTGGATTTGTTTGTCCAAAAGAAGCCCTTGCAGTTGCCTTAGGAGAAAACTGCACGAAAGTACTACTTATTCTAAATGTGTCAAAGGTTTGTTGGATGTCTATTCTATAGAATTACCTGTTAGTTTTGATGCATATATGTAACTTATATTTATGCAATTTTATGCACATCCAGGGGCAACAATTTCGAGATATATCAAAGATGATGCAATCCGAACACATTGTTGCGTTTTCCTCACTCATTGCTTCAATCCGAAGATGTTATGGCCTTTGGAGGTTGCAAGAGGTATATGACATCAAACCAGGAAGATCTTTTTGCATTGACATCCAGCAGCAGCTATTCCTAATGCGTTTTATCTGTTAAATTGAAATAGGTTAACTGACTATAATGTTGGAACTGGGATTCTATTTGATCTCTTTTGTAGTTTTATTAAAAAGCATGCTTGCATATGAATGATGTTTCTGCTAAAATAACTTTTTAATGATCCATATTTTTATCAGCATTTTGTTGTTGTTTTGTTTTGGTAATAGGTTCTAAATCAGTATAGATGGCCTGAATCATTATCATCTGACATTATATATGGTAAGCACACTTTCTGAATATTATTTATTTTGGAGTACAATGCCGACCCTGTTCTGTTACAAGTCAATGCCAGCAAGCTGTGCTTATTCTTTTTCCATCCTTTTGGACTATATTGTTTGATACCTTTCCTATCCATCAGGTGCATCTTCTATTGGTTCTATCAATTCAAAATTTCTTGCTGCATTTTCGGTTGCTGCTGGGAAGAAATCAATGCAACATTTTGATTCAGAAGAGTCTGATCCTGAAGTAATTTAAAGGCCTTTGCTTTTCCATGATTTATTCATTGAAATTTTGTTTGTTATGAATTAAGTATTTTAATGATGCTTTGACAGTGGGGCTGCTGGAATGCTAGGGAAGAATTGAAGAATCCGTCTGTTAGGATCATTTTCCCCACTATTGAAAGAGTGAAGAGCGCATATAATGGGATTTTACCTTCTAGACATGTTCTTTGCTTCTCAGAGGTAATGAATTTCTTATCAGCCGTGAATGAATAAAGTTGGAGATTGTGTCTTGGAATACTTATGTTTATATTTTTTTTCCTATAAGGGAGATTCCTCTGGTACCCTTTATTTTTATGATGGCGCTGGTGACCTTGGTAATGTAAAACTAATTCTCCACTTTTGAACAGAGAACTTGGCAAAGGTTGAAAACATTAGATATACTTCATGATGCCATCCCTCATCCCCCGGATAGAATAGGGCATCCAATGCATACCAAGGTAATTATATACTAATTTATGCTTATGTGCTCCTATTTTTTGATGATTTAATGTTTATGGAAAATATAATCACATAAAAGCTAGTTTCTGTGTGTATTCTTGTCATGCTATATGAATAAGGTCCCTTGTGTTGATGAATGTCGTTGAGTTTGAGAGGGTCAGTGTCTCTCTCCTTTTTGTGTCTTGTCTTTTCCTATCTCTAACTTTTATTGAGAAATTGTCAAAACTTGTCTTGTTTTTTATACTTACGCCAACAAGATGAGTTCATACATATGGTTCTGTCACATGTTACTTTTATAACCTGTGTGCCATTTGCTGTTTTTTATTTGGATTGGCATGAGTGATTTAGCTTCTCAGTTACTAAACATGTGTTTAACTTTCCTCTACACCACAAATTTTTATTGAGTGCTTTTATGGAAATTGTCTTGCTCAGGTGTTACAGAGACGCTTCTGGTCTAGGAGGGATGCACATTCCTTCGGTTGGGTATACTGTGGGTCTCATAATTTTAGTGCAGCTGCCTGGGGGCGACAAATTTCAAATCCATTTGGTACAAAAGCCGATGGACCTCAAAAAATCGACCCTTCTATGAATTCTGGGCTTCACATTTGCAATTATGAACTTGGGATTATTTTTACTTTTCCTCCTACAGAAAACGATTGTTCTAAAGTTAAAAGTACAAAATTAGATGATATAATTCTGCCATTTGTTGTGCCTGCTCCTAAATATGGATCTAGAGATAGACCAGCTACAATGCAGGCTATGAGGGAAGTGATAGCTGAGCTTGCTGAGCGAGAGATGGAGAAACTTGCAGAAGAAGAATTGATGGAAGACCTTCTTGAGGAAGAGGAAGAAATGGAATCAGCCAATTATGTTGGAGAGGAGAAAGAAGATGAAGAAATAGATGCAACCAATTATGTTGGAGAGGAGAAGGAAGATGAGAAGGCATATGCTGAGATGCTTTGGAGTCAGGTTGATTCTTCCCAGAGCAGCTGAACTGTTGCAAAAAGCAATACTTGGTGCAGGAAACAGTGATGATGGAGCTGTAAACAGGAGTCCCTGAAACACCAATGTTAACGTCAAATGAAGATTACGAAAGGCATGTTGACTGTATTGATGCAGTGGTGGCTTTCAAACTCACATAAATGATGGCAATTATCCAACTTGGAAGGAAGTGAATGCTTATCCTGAGATATTGGGATTCAGGAGCATAGCTGTTGGCCTCATGTCTAAAGAAAATAATTCCTAGAACACCAGCCTGAGACTGAGGCAAGTTGACAAGTTGAATTTAGATTGGAAGCAGAAAGTGAAATTTTCGACTTCCCGTTTCAGTCTCTTTTAGGCATGGCTGATTACTGGTATCACTTTCTTGCTTGGCTCTCAATTCTAGTTGCTTCCGGTGGCTTGTCGCCTGGTATCCACCTCTAAACAGGCAGGGGCTTTGTTAACCCCGTGTTGACAGGAGTTGGTGATCTAATATACATGACTGGCAAATGTGTTATGGGTTTTTCTGCATGTACCATAACCGGCTCATATTCGGGGTATCAAGGGGGCATTGTAATAGACAATGTCAAAATAATGCTGAATAGCAATCGTGAACCCCGATAATTGCATGGTACATGTGAGGAAGCAGCCTGTAATGAGAAGGCAATCTTTATCAACGAGTATATAACTAATTTATATGGGCTGTCCACATATATAGAAGGTTTCCCAGGTTTGCCAAATTATTCATTATAGGTGTTGCCAAATCCTAGAGCAGGTGGTATTGATTTATATAGCTTTACTGGTGCTGTATTCGGTGGAGACTCATTTCATGACAGCACTGTATGACATTCTATGAAGTCTGAATCATACTTGCATTTTGGTCAACTAGAAACCCCCACAATTTTGTTGTTCTATGTGGAAACTAATCACCTCTTGGTCATATTTTGTTTTTTTCCCTTAACATTTATGTGTAGTTACCAAACTTTTCTCCAAAAAAGATGGTAAGTGAGTGGATCCAAATTCATCCATACATGTTTCCCTAGTTCAGCCAGTGTGTTGGGTATGTACTGGTCTGTCGCAAAGAAAATCATGTAATAATAATATAAAAACTGACGTATTTGATAGAATCTGATAATCAGTGAAATCCTGGTTGTGTTGCTTCTATTTTTTTTGTGATTCAATAATATTGATCAATTTTGAATGGTATAATTATTTTTAAAGAGATAAAATATGTGTGCTTGTTATTGATTTTACTTTATGATGTATACCTTCATTTTTTCTTTTTTTTAATTTGCTGCCAAGTTCCTCTCGAATGAAGCAACATGAAATATGATGTTCACGCAACCAGACAGAAGATATTTTAGCCTTACCTCAATAGTGGGATGCTTTTGTAATGAAGAAAATAAAACGTGATACAACGTCTGATATGACATATTGCTTGCCTATAGTATAATTCTGTGGGTAAATTATTTTGGGATAGAGTTGAAATTAGTTTGATTTTTAAAAAGGATTGCTGACATTGTTTACCAAAAATAAAATAGCTGACATTAACAGTCTATTTGTTCACAAATCATGAGATTGAGAGACTAAATTGGTGTAGTTTTCTATTATGATTGAGAATGATATATTAGAATAATGTCAACTCTTTATAGTTTGACGGACAAATTGATATTTTTGTCTTCTATTTGAAAAATTAAATTAATGTTTATTATTTTTTACCAAACAAACTATTAATCTTATGACTTATCTTTCAAAAGGCTTAAAATGAAAAATTATTACGACAAACTAGTAAACTTAGATGAACTATTTCTATAGGTGAGTTACCACATAATTGTGGTTCTGAATTACCTTGTAATCTGTTTAAGGTAAATTTTGGAGTGTAGAATATCCCAAATAAATAGTTCAAACTTCAAAGAGATGGTGCTTATTTTTGTGCCTTCAAAATCTCAAACAGACACAATTGAGACTTGTTTCTACATCATGGCCTTTTATCTTCACATTCTCATTCATGGTCTTTGGTCAAGAGTCAAGACCATTATCTTAAAAAAGGTAATAATCCTCAACTTGTCTCTCTCTTTAGAATAGCTTATTTCCTTAAAATCTTAGTTAACCCAATCCTCTTTTTTTGGCAGTAACAGGATGGAAAGTGGTATGGTCCATTTGCCCTTTACAACAGAAAGTTGATATGTCAAAGCTAAAAGGAAGGACTGCTTTTTGAGGTCACAGATTCTTTGTCCTAACTGGCTTTTAACCTTGTACCAGAAAATCCTTAACTACACTTACTTCCCTTTTCTATCTTTTTATTCTCCCCTTTCCTTTTCTTTCTTAACTTATTTTCTTCCTTTCCCTTTGGATATTGAGGTGCAAAAAAAGCAACAGCATTTGCTTGAGTTCCATCAAACCACCTTAGGTAGGCAAATATAACTTTTTTTGTTATATCATATGGTTTCAGTTCATGCTATATTGAATTGTAAGATACTGCATCTTTATATTTCCCTTGAATGACATATAATAGAAAGAAGGAATGACTACATATTGGTTCTCATTGCATATTTGTGTTAGTTTCTTCTTAACTCATCCTTGTGATTTAATGCTCAAATTTACATCAAGTATGCTATCAAAATTAAGAGAAATGGAGGACCAACTTTTTTTCAGGTCAAATTCTGTATCCATCATTAGAATTTGTTCAAACTGTAATAGGATTTCATAGAGCTTTTGCAATTTAAGGAATTCATGACGACTTTAAGATTTGAAACCCTAATCATGATTGAAATTCATTTTGTATCGTTCTCAACTAGCGTTGCATGCTTAAAATATCATTGTATGCATAAAAAAAATTTCAAACAGAAAAATAACATTTTTTGAGGTGAAAAAGGATGACAATTGGTCCTGTATCCCTAGCAAAAATTGTGATTATCAATTTCTGTTAAGTTAAATGAGAGATCAAAATAACAACCACACAAGTCCAGTTTCATGACCTCAATAGTCAAAGAAAAACAGGTAAACCAGGTAATAATATCCAATTGGGCATAACATGTCTAGAGCTGTAAAATATCAGCCACATCCTATTAAAAGAAACACCATAGTTTTACTAATGTTCTTAACTGGTTGGTTCAACAAATGGCCAGAGCATTATTGAGGGACATTTTACAATTTCATGTAATGTAGTTATAAATACATGACATGCTTCAGACAAGACAAATCCATTTTCATTCTAAAGCAAATAATTTGATATTGTGGGGTGATCATGCATCATGTAATTAATTAAGTCTGATTTGTTTAGAATCCTCAGCCACAATACTATAACTTGTTTTGTTTATCTTCTTTTGACACAACTCTTAGCTTGAATGGTTTTTCTTCTTTGCTAAAGTATGTATATAAGGCATGTAGATTGCAAATATATAGGAATCAAGATTAAGTATGTTATGGATCATTCTTATGTCTGATTTCCAATTTGCTAAACTATAATCATGAATGCTGCAGGTTAAGACTGGTGAAAATGGAGAAGCCACCAATCCATGGTGCAACAACTGATTGTAAACCAATAACAACCTTTGTTCACACAAACTCAAGTGCATTCATGGAAGTAGTACAAAGATTAACAAGTCCATCAGAAACCACAGCAACAAAAGAAGCAGATGCAGCAACAACAACAAAGGTTCCTACTCCTACTGTGAAGAGAACAATAACCAAACTACATGAGAGAAGAAAATGCATGAAGCCAAAACTTGAGATAGTAAAACCCAATTTTCAATATAAACCAGGATCAAGTCCAGGAGGATCAAAAAACTCTAGCTTTCCTCCAAGTCCAGGATCAGGATGTTCAAGTCTTCTTCAAAGTCCAACTACTCCTTCAACTATTTTCTCAAGATTAACTCTTCTAGTGGAAGATGAAAAGATAGAAGATTCAGCAATACCTGAACTAAACACTGAAGAAGAAGAGAAAGCTATTAGAGAGAGGAGATTTTATTTGCATCCATCACCAAGGTCTAAACAAGGATTTTCTCAACCACAATTGCTAACTTTGTTTCCCATGGCATCTTCAAATACGATTGACAAAGTTTCATTTTGAAGATCATAAGCTGCTACACTCTTATCTTTAACTATACATGTACTCTCATTTATTGAATGACATTTGCAACGTTTTCCTTCTTCTAATCATTTGCTTAATTTAGTGCTAATTTACCTTTGTTAAAATATATACATTTTACATTAATATTATGTTTATATCATTCCATAAGAAAGTGAGTAATTATTTATATAGAGTTACCACATAANTGATAGAATTATTATCTCAGATTAAAAAATCAAATAAAAACCCGAAACCTTCCTATTTCTAATTCAAACAAGATTATCTTTAGTTATTTATCAAAGAAATAAATACTAACAATTTTCCCTGTTATTTTGGATTTAAAAACACCATGGTAAAAGTAATTATTCAATATCAATTATTATTTTGTATTATTTACTTCTAAAATTTCAACTTTTTTATTAGAGAAACTTTTAAAAAAGTTATTTTTTTGTCTTTTTTATTTATTTTTTGCTAGACAAAATTAAGTGTTAACATACTAAAAAAATTAAAACTTATAATATAGTAAATAGCAAGTCAAACATGTGTATTGACCTCTCGACAAAGCATGAACATAATTTAGTTTAATGAAAGATCTTCGGTTCAAGTTTATAAAAATGTAGTTGTATTAAATATTGGTTGGGAAAACTTTATCTCCCACAAGATTTATTTCACTGTAACAAAATTTGCTCCTATAAAAAGATACATGTTGTTTAACCAACAAAAAACACTAAAATATAAGGCATAATAAATATATAATTCTATCCTTGTTCACAAGATATTCATTTACCTTGAAATCAAAGGTTGTATACACTAAAACAGTCTCCCGTTGTTAATTTGATCGCGACAATTTGCCGATATAAAAATTAAAATCAGCGCCAATCTTGGGCCTTCACTGTTGCATGTGAGGACTATATATTCTGTTTTCAACCTTTGCATGAGTATCTAATTGGTTGGAAAACATATATTTAAGTTTAAAATTTAATAATTAAGTACTTTTTTAACCAATAAGTGAAAGTGACATATGAAGTATTACACTTTTTGGGGAGAAGATGTGCTCCCTCTTTAGGTAAACATTTGATGTACCACATGAGTGTGTCACACCATGTGACATTTCCTCTGATTAGTTGGAAAACATATATTTAAATTCAAAATTTAATAATAAAGTATTTTCTGACATATCAATGAAAGTGATACATGGAGTGTCACACTTTTTGGGAAAAAAGATGTGTTCCCTCTTGGGGTTATCATCTACTGTACCACATGAGTGTACCACTCATGTGACACTTCCTCTGATTGGTTGGAAAACATATATTTAAGTTCAAAATTTAATAATAAAATATTTTTCTGACCAATCAGTGAAAGTGACACATAGAATGACACACTTTTTAGAACATAAGATGTGCTCCCTCTTGGGGTTAACATCTGTTGTACCACATGAGTATGTCACTTCATGTGACACTTCTTCTCATTGGTCGGAAAACATATATTTAAGTTCAAAATTTAATAATAAATTATTTTTTGGCCAATCAATGAAAGTAGTATATGAAGTGTCACATTTTTTGGGACATAAAATGTACTCTCTCGTGGGATGAGAGAATTAGAATGGTTGGAATGCACTTCAAGAAATTGAACTTGCACACATAATTCATGATCATGCAACTTAGTGAGTTCACTTTTGAGGCACTTTCAAGTACTTATAATTCCTCTCATATCAGAAGATAACTTATCTCCTTAAATTCATTTAAGGTTTGACATGTGTCTTACTTTTTACTTTTTATAATATATTTTCAAATGAAAACTTTTACAGACAAGAGAAATAAGACACATATCAAACAATGAGGGAATTTAAGGAGATAAGTTATTTCCTAGTGAGAGAAGATATTTTATTATATATATATATATATATACACACGAGAGTTTAGTTCTAAAATGATAGTTAAGAATTTAGTGGACTGTAATCATACTACATCCTATCAAATAAAATTGTAATCTATCGTATTTTAAAGATAAACTTTTGTGTTATATTTCTTATTAATTAATTTTCCTTTTGAATTGATTACTTGCTTTCTTACTTTCCTTTAGCTAGATAGCAGCAAGGAGATCTTTTCTTTGCTGTTAAGAGTGGTTGGTCGGGAGTTGAGGATGGATGGTCGGAAGAGTGTAGGAGAGCAGATGACTTGGTCGGATGATCGTCTGGACCCGTCGGGGGAGGTACCTGAAAAGGTTCTCCGACGATCAAGTCAGTACAATATTCTTAGAGAGAGAAAGGGAGTAAATAAGAGAGAAGTTAGAGAAATAAATGAAGGAATGAGAATTAATTATACTCCTTCTATGGTCTCTTCTATTTATAAAGCTTGAGAAGTATTGAGATGACATCTGGTCATTGGCCAACATCTAACGGGTACAAAGAACGTACTCTGGCTGTCCTTACTTTGACATGTGGATCTGTCCTTATCGATTTTTCGGGGGCAGGTGGAATGTGCAGGCGACGTAGCAGGTGGAATGTGCAGGCGACGTAGCAGGCGGCCTGTTATCTGGCATTGGAGGCGAGTCAGAGGCGCATTAAATGGTGGGTCAGAGACGCATTAAATGGTGAATCATAGGTGCATTAAATGGTGGGTCACATGTGTCATTATTGTGTCAGGAGCATTTATGGCTTCCTTTACTAGTAGGTCTAATTTAGGCGGGCAACATGAATTATGCAGGGTAGTGAATGGCATGCTCGGGTCTGACGGGTAATTGCCCGGTTATGACCGGGATAGAACAATTGCCCCCAGTCTACTAGGTCGGACAGGGATGACCGGGTTAGTGGACTATAAGGGTGGGTTGTAGATATACCAGTTATGGCCGGACGTGGTTTAGGTATATAAGGATAATTCATGAGGGCTATCTGTTTCTAGGCTGACACGTGGGTGTTCAATCGACGCGTCTACTCATTTCAGTTCTATCATCTGTGTTTTTGTGCTACCGTTAGATTGTTCTTGAGTGATCTTGAACGGGCGGATTTGTGTTTCGAATGGGGCTTCTAGGAAGATTTGGAGTTGGGTCTTTCCTATAAATATGGGTTCTTTCCTATAAATATGGGTTCTTTCTCCCCATATTCTTCATTCTCTTCTTGTCGACCTTTCAACCATCTACTGAATTCGGGCGTATTTTTCCATCTAAAAGTCTTCTTTCTTTCAATCTTTTTTTAATCGGTAATTCCTCTTCCCTTCTTCTTCCTTTTTCTTTTAATTATGACCGGCAGGGAATCTAGCTCCAATGATTTAAAGATCTTGCCTGGTCCCCCCAATCTTTACGTCCCCGGGTCTCCGTCATCAAAGGCACTGGTCTACATGGGGGCGACCTCGACAGTTATCTTTAACCGCCCTCTTGCGTGACGTGAGGGTGGGAGGTAACAGGAGCGAGGCTATCGACTTGGATCAGGCAGCCTTTTGAAAGAAGTGGGGTCCGGTCTTGGATGGTATATCCAGCTCAGAGTCTGACACTTCTTCTGATGACATTTTATCTATGGGAAGGAATTTCGCAGAGTGTGCTGACCAATATACACTTCCACTGGAGATGATGGGCTCATAATCTCCTTATTGGTGGGTTGACCGAGAGGTCATAGGGAGCCCTTCTTTCTATACGACGGATAAGAAACCTTAGGTAGACTTGATGGCCTATCCGACCGAGGGTATCACATGGCACAGTCCGGCTAAAAAGGAGCGCATTTGCTAGGATATTTTCCTAGAATATAATGATCACTACAATTTTTATATGTACGAGTATTTATGTCGTCGTATTGGGGTGAAGGTTCCATTTGATGACTGGTCTGCCCAGGTGTTGCAACATCTTCAAGTGGCTCTTTCCCAACTTCATCCCAACTCCTTGGGGTTTATCCGAGCCTTCGGGATTTTTTGTGAGGTCATGGAGCATCCGTGCACGCTCCATCTTTTCTTCTAGATGTTCCGAGTGGGGCACAGTTCTAATAAAGATCAGAGTGACGCAAGCCGGCACGGGTGGACCTTGCTTCAATCTGCAAATAGGTGTGCTCTCTTCCAGCCCTTCGAGGGATCGGTCAAGGGATGGAAATCTGGGTTCTTCCGGATAAAAGTTGTAGGTGAACAACACTCGTGGGCATATGGGCCAGATGGGCAGACCCGGTTTCCCTTTTCTTGGAACATGGGAATCCATCAGAAACCGGCTAAATCCTTTAGTTTCTCATATAACCAGCTAAACCGCTGGGAAAGGGAAGTTGTGGATGAGATGCTCAACTAGGTCAAGGAGGGCCGGATTGTCATCTCCTCTAAGTTGGTCCAGGGGGATCATATTTTTTAGGCTGAAGTTGGTGAGCATCTGGTTTTACGAATGTAGTGCGCATATATTATCTGATATTTTGAATTTTTTATCCGGTTTTGACATCTTTTTCTCTTCTTTCCAGCAGCTTCTATGGGTGATGAATCCGACCGATCAGGTCTTTTGAGGAGGGCTGCCCTAAAGAGGAAGAGTGCGGAGGTCACTAAAAAGGCAAGGTTTGACTCGCCCGCCAATCTTCTCATGGGGAGTCATCCGTATCGGCGATTTTTGTGCCTCCTCCTCCTGAGCCTGAAGCGGTGGTCATGCTGACTCCGGCTGATGTCCACCCGGTTGTCCTTACTAGGGACGAATTTGTGCTTGAGGGGGTCCTCGATCCTTGCTCGGAGGGGCCTACTAAGGGGAAAACACCTAGTAGTGGTAAAGGAAAGATTGTCGCCAAGTCTTCTTTTCTGTATCGGGTTCCCAAGGTGGTGGAGACCAGGCTACTCAACCCCGGGGTAGTGGAGAAGATGGACTCCCTACCCGTGCTTGACCTTTTGAGGAGGGTTTGGGAGGCTGGGGTTTTGGCTGCTTCCTTGGCCAAATATCTCGAGGGTGAGGGAGTGTTGGCTACCAGGGTCGGGGAGGATGCTTTGGCTAAGCTCCAAGAGCAACACTTGGCTGAGCTCCACGAGTTGGAGAAAAAATACCTCGAGGCGCTTAAAGTCCAAGAGGAGTAGAACCTGAATGCTGGTGAACAGCTGTCGGCGATGACCCTCCAACTTCAAGAAGCTCGGGATGCGGCACTGCAAGCCCAGACCGATATGTGATCTGCCCAATGGGAAATCGGGGCCCTATGTGGCCGCCTTGATCGAGCTAAAGGGGAGAAGCGTCATTTGGAGACGAAGCTGCAGTTGGTCGACGAGCGTGATGAGACGAATACGGGGGACAATGTTCAGCTAACCGAATAGTTGGCTCAGCCGAAGGCGTCTTATCAGGACTTAGAGAGAAATTAAGTGGTCATGCCCTTAATTGCTCTACTTATGATAAGGAATCGTATGTCTTGGTGAGGGTTCTTCAAACGTGGAAGCACTACCTTCTACCAAAGGAGTTTGTGATCCATAGTCCATGAATCACTGAAATATCTAAAGGGTCAAGGTAAGCTGAATAAAAGACATGTTAAATGGATTGAGTTCTTGGAACAATTCCCATATATGGTAAAACACAGGAAAGGCCAAGCCAATGTGGTGGCTGATGCCCTTTCTAGGAGGCACACATTTCTTTCCACTTTGGAAACCATGTTGTTTTGTATAGAATGCATCACGGAACAATATGAGCATGACAAAGATTTTTCACAAATCTATGTTGTTTTATGCATTCAGCCCATAATGGGCGTTTTAGGCACAATGACTTTTTATTCAAGGAAAAACAATTGTGTGCCTAAAAGCTACATCAACGAGATTCTTGTAAGAGAATATCATGAAGAGGGCTTAATGAGACACTTTAGTGTTCAAAAGACTTTGGACATGTTAAGAGAGCATTTTTATTGGTCATGTATGAAACAAGACGTGCAAAACTTTTGTGACAAATGCATAACATGTAAAAAGTCTAAACCAAAGGTCATGCGTCATGGCCTTTACACCCCATTACCCATTCTGAATTCACATTGGATGGACTTGTCCTTGATTTTTTTTAGGGCTGCCTAAGACAAAAACAGGTAAAGATTCAGTCTTTGTGGTAGTTGGTCGATTTTCTTAAATGACATACTTTATTCCGCATAAGAAATTTGATGATGCTAACCATGTTGTGGATTTGTTTTTTATGGAAGTGGTTAGACTCCACGGTCTACCATGTAGCATAGTGAGTGATAGGGACAATAAATTCCCTATTCACTTTTGGAGGACCTTATGAGGGAAGCTTGGCAAAAAGCTGCTATTTTCAACCAATTGCCATCCTCAAATGGATGGGAAAACCGAGATGCTCAATAGGACACTCTCCACTCTCCTTAGGACCATGATAAAGAGAAACACCAAGTCATGGGAGGGATGTCTACCCCATGTTGAGTTTTCCTACAACAGAGCAACTCATGGCGCTACTCAATTTTCACCTTTTGAAATTGTTTATGGGTTTAACCCACTAACACCTCTTGATTTGTTGCCATTTCCTAAGAATTCTATTTTGAAGCATAGGGATGGTAAGGCTAAGGTCGAATATATCCAAAGGTTGCATGAACAAGTCAAGGTTCAAATTGAGAAAAAGAATGAGACTTATACTAAGAAAGCAAACAAGGGAAGAAAGCCTGTGGTATTTGAACCTGGGGATTGGGTTTGGGTCCATATGAGAAAGGAACAGTTTCTTGAACAAAGGAAATCAAAACTTCTACCTATCGGAGATGGTTCTTTTTGTGTGGTAACCAAAGTTAATGATAATGCCTACAAGCTTGAGCTTCTAGGTGAATATGGTAATATAAGTCCTACTTTCAATGTTTCTGATTTGTCTCCTTTCGATGTAAGTGATGGAGATTTCTTTTTGATGACGACATCACTCCAAGAAGGAGGGAATGATGCAAACCCAAGTGAGCCAAAGTTGGACCATAATGGACTAGAAGGGATAGGTGGCCCTATGACAAGGGCATGGACCAAAAGGATACAAAATACCCTAGGACAACTCATACGGATAATCCAAGATGGTGAGCCAAAGTTAGGCCAAGTTGGTGCTAAGTTCATAAATTGCATCATGCGTCAACATTCCGATTGAGCCATGGAGAGGCCAGACTAGGTGTTGAGCATAGGCCAAGGGTCGCCTAGCGTGGAGAAGGTGACTGTTGGACGTAGAATCTAGCAGAGGGCCATGTGCACATTTTTTGGGTATCTTTTGCATTCAATAAGCAAGTGGGACCATGTCATTAATTCCCATTGCATGTGTGTTTATTATTCAGACATCATTTTATTTAGTTTGAATTCAAAATAAAATGCCTTGAGTGCTTGTATAAAATGCCATTAAAGTGTAATTGCCATAAATTAAAAGGTGGCATGGTATTACTTTATGGAGGATTCGTGCATTAAGAGAGCATTATGTGTGTGTTTGAAAGTGAAGGAGAGTAAACACATTGTTCGCAACGTGTATAATGCATTATAGTCGAGTTATTTAGGCTCTTAGACATTATGCACCATGTGTTCGAAGGAGAATAAGTACAAAGGAATCCAGATCTGCCTAGCCTTCGTGAAGACCATCAAAGCCGTGTGGAATCAACTCTTGAAGAAGAATCCAATGTTGCTCAACATTCATTTGCAACCGTGAAGACTTTATGAAGAAGTTATGCCATATATTAACCATGTACTTAAAGGAGTTACTCACATGGTTGTGGGATTCAATGGAGAATGGAATCCTAAGTTTCTAGCCTTCAATGACACCATTAAGTCGTGGTTCTTCTAACATTGCAATGAGCATCCAAAGGAAACCTATGTTCTTTCTTTACTACTTTACTTCAATGTAAGAATTTAGGATGTGTTTAAGTGTATGGCCGAATTGACCCTTGTATAAGGATAGATTCATAGTTCAAAGGTATCCAATGTTGGATAACCATGAATTAGGCCATTAATGTTTTAATTTCTTTTCTTTCCTTGGGATCCAAGTTTGGCCAGCCCTCAACTATATGTAAGTCGAGCTTTGCTATGGAATAAACACCTTGAATTTGCATAATATTGGATATTATCCTTTGTGAGAACATATCTTCTCCTAATTTTCATGGTTGAACAAAGATAATAAGTACTTATCAAGAAACCAAGTTTCTTGTGACGAACCTCACATTCAACTTATCAACACTTCAAGTGTTGTGGCGCCTACACCACCTCATTCCTTAACCATGTTCTTCTATTCTTATTTAATCATTGCGCTGCATACTTATTTACTTAAATCAAATACAAAATAGTGAGTCTAAGTCCACACCAAACAAGAACGATCACAAAATAAGAACCTTCAAAAGAGGTTCATATCACCTATACTATATTATCATATCATATCCTATCTTATCTTATCATTTCATATCATATCCTATCATATCTTATCCTATACTATCCTATCTTATCTTATCCTATGTTATCCTATCCTATAATATCCTATCCTATCATATCCTATCTTATCCTATCCTATCTTATCCTATCCATATCCTATCCTATCGTATCCTATCCTAGCATGTCATGTCATATCATGTCGTCTTATCCATTCTTATATTATCCTATAAAATCATATCCTATCATATCCTCTTATATCTTATCTTATCATATCCTATCATATCCTATCCTATCCTATCATATCTTATCTTATCTTATCCTATCATGTCATGTCATATCTTATTCTATCATAACATATCCTATCCTATCCTATCATATCCTATCCTACCCTATACTATCCTACCATACCCTACCCTATCCTATCCTATCATATCTTATCCTATCTTTTCCTATCATATCCTATCCTATCATATCATATCATATTGTATCATATCCTATCCAATCTTATTTTGTCATTTCATATCATGTGCTCTCCTGTCATGTCCTGGCATGTCCTCTCATGTCCTATATTGTCATGTCCTCTCATGTCTTGTCCTGTCTTATCCTATCATGTCATATCCTCTCCTATCTTATTCTCTCTTGTCCTATGTTTTCCTGTCTTGTCATGTCTCGTCCTATCCTATCATATCTTATCTATCCTACCATGTTCTATCCTATTCTATTTTCTCTTATCCAATCATATCCTTTCTTATCATCTCATTTCATGTCTTGTCCAGTATTGTGTTGTCTTGTCCTATCATGTCTATCCTATCCTATCCTATCCTCTCATGTCATGTCATGTCCTATCCTATCATATACTATTCTATCATGTCATGTCTTGTCTTTTTATGTCTTGTCCTCTCATGTCTTGTCATGCCCTCTCTTGTCTTGTCCAATCCTACCATATCCTATTCTATCCTATCATATCCTATCATATCATATCATATCATATCATATCATATCCTATCCAATTCTATCTTATCCTATATTATCCTATCATATCATATCCTACTTTATCCTATCATATCATATCTTGTCATGTCATATAATGTCTTCTCTTGTTAAGTCCTGGCATGTCCTATGATGTCCTATATTGTCTTGTCCTATCATGTCTTGTCTTGTCATATCCTATCATGTCATATCCTCTCTTATCTTGTCATGTCCTATCATCTCTTGTCATGTGCATTCTTGTCTTGTCATGTCTCGTCTTGTCCTATCCTATCATGTCCTATCCTATTCTATGTTCTCTTATCCAATCCTATCCAATCCTATCATTTCATTTCTTATATTGACCTATCCAATCCTCTCATGTGCTCTCCTGTACTGTCATGTCCTCTCCTGTACTGTCCTATCTTATCCTCTCTTGTCATGTCATGTCCTATCATGTCCTATCATATCCTCTCTTGTCATGTAATATCCTATCATATCCTCTCTTGTCATGCCATGTCATTTTCTATCCTATCATATATTATCCTATCATGTCTTATCATGTCTTGCCTTCTCATGTCTTTGTAATAAATTTTGGGCCACACATGTAATGTTTAAATGTGTTTAGTGTCATTATTTTAGGTAGCCAAATTGAAGTGATCTAATTCAAGTAAGGTATATGGATATAGACATAATTGTCATGAAAATTATTGTGTAGATATCAAAAGTCTTATCTCTATTTTATGATGAGCAAAATTCGAATAAAAAAATGAAGTAACATCACCTTTCATGGACATTTATGCACTACTTATAAATAAGGGTTATGGTCTCCAAGTCATTTCCACCACTAATCTATCAATGGATTTCTTAATCTAATATCCCATCATTAGAAATGAGGTATTTCAGTCTTTAAGAAGATTATGAATAATGATTTGGAAGGCCAAAGAACCTACATGTTCTACTATGAACATGCATTTGTATACAAGGACAAAATACATGGAGTTGGTCGATACATGACTAGGGATGGTATAAAGTACATTCAACATATTCTCTATGAATACATTAAGGTACGCTTCCACTCTAGTTCTACATATATTTTCGATGATTTGACATGAAAGATCTTAGCTAACTATGATGATAGTATTATTCATCATCTTTAGTATGTATTACATATGTTTAAAGTATAAAGTCTCCCACCACCATTAAAGTCTATATTAGAGATTTTTTCCATCAATTGGTATTAGTGCCACTTTGTTGTCGAGTCATTGGGAAATAAAGTTTTGAATTATCATGTATTCATTTTGTGAATTTGGTATGAATTGTTATTCTTTATGTGATGGGTTGAATTATAATCTCCAAGAACTAAATTCAGATATTATGAAATTGTGAAATTTTGCAATGAGATGTAGATTCAAAATAATTTTTTTTGCTCTTGTGGCAATTTTTCATGTGGCATCACTATGTAGTTCAAGTTGTTTTGTTGAGTTGCACAACCCACGGCCATTTTGCAAATAGATCCTGCCTTTACGCTTTAGCTATCACACCTCTCTGTGTAGTGGTTGTGTTAGTATTTGAAGTATAGAAATGTTCAAATACATTTTGGTTATCGAAACAATAGAACAGTTAACTATTGGGTGCACTTGTTGGTATTTGGCTTTTAGAATGTATGTGGTCGTATATTCAATACCCACAGAATACAAAAACTTTACATTATACTACTTCCTGCACTTGATATAATTATAAAGAAAATTAATTCTTAAACAGTAATAGTTGATAACTAGTTGCCTTGCTTCGGTAATCTATAGCAAGGGACTTGGGTTCAACATGCTTTGATGGCAAAAGTATCAATTTTGCATTTTGTCACCTTGTGAACAGTTAAAACGGCTTGTTTATTTGATACCCATCCATTGCACTGTTTTGGAATTTGAAGTTTTGACAAGTTTAAATAGATATTAGTTGCCAAAATAAAACTGGTTGGTCTATAGTTGTACTGTACCCATCCATCCAAAGTTGCAATTTAACATTTTTTTTTGAAAAATTAAATAAAATAATAAGTCATTGAATGGATTCAAACCTGGGTACATGGGTCATTCAAGCTTTACCACTTGGCCATTACTATAAAATAGTGAATTGGGTCCAAAATATATATTTATATACTGACTATAAATATAACATATTTTGGATTAAGTGTTTAATCAAAGTCAAGTTTGTTGTCGGTCTTTTTTGGAGTATAAAACTAATTGACATTTTCAAGTGAACAAATTAAAGTAAGAAGTTATCAAAATAACTTTTATCATGTAGATTGTTCCTAATAAATGTTGAATGTTAGTGTGTATATGTATTCATGCGAGTATTAATCGACCCAAACGAAGATTAATATTTGGCCGAATTATATGCACACATGTGATGGTACACATGTGATAATTATCAGGTTGCATGTGTGAATGATAAATCAGTCCAAATAATGATTTATTATTTGACATGCATTATGATCGATATTTGACCATTACAATAAGAGTACCATTAATTGGAAATTGATATGGAATATCAAGCCAATTGTATGTTTGCATTTTATGCGAATAGTAATTGACCCAAATGAAGATTACTATTTGGCCAAAATTAAAAACATGCTTATGGTAATAAATATGTGATAATCATATGGTTTTCCATGTGAATAGTAAGTCAATCCAAATAAAGGCTTATTATTTGACATGACTGATTGTTAATATTTGATTACTACATTGAGTGTACGACATACAAGTTAATATTTTTGTCCAAAGACTAAATATTAATATTGTGCTAGGTAACTCGTGGTGTGTCCCCACCATGATTTGAATCTAAGGTTTAAAGTTGATTGCGAATTTAATTGCAAGAATAATTACAATATATTTTGTTTTTTGTTCTATTGATTTCTCTACTTTTATAATGTCTGCAAGTATATATTATAGAGAGTTCCTAAATTGCACTAACTTTAAGAATTAAGGAAAGAATATTGTATTTATTCTCGAATGCATGGATCTAGACCTTGCACTTTAGAAAGGAACAACTCATTAATTTTAAGTAAGTTCCATTTAAGGATAAAGGGAACTATAAGGAATGAAAATGTTCAAATAAGCATGAGTCCTATGTTCATTAGGGATGCAATTCCAAGAACAATCATGTGTGCAATGTTTTAGAAAGGAATTTTAAAGTTAAAGGTATATAGTAGACTCCTTATGCGTTGGCTAAGTGAGTCTAATGTGTATAAAGTTATGCAAATCAAGATATTATGTACTTGGTGAAAATGCAGATATTTAAGTAATTCAGTTACAAATTATTGGAAAGCAGTCAATTAAGTTATATATTATTTACAAAGAACAAAGAAATAATGTTCTCACATACATAAGGTGATTCAATTAGAGTTCATTAGGTATTGTTATTCAGTCTTGTTAGATGTCAATACAATTAAAAATCCATGCAAGCCTAAATCTGCCTATTAGGTGGATGAAGAGCTATTTTGGTAGTGATTTTTATAGCTTATTATGAGGCATCTAATTGTACAATATGACTATACAACCGTCACTTGGTTGCTGATTTGGATATATTGAAATACCATTAAAGTTATATTGTGAAAAAAGGTTAGAATTGTTATATCTTGTTTAAGGAAATAGTTCAAAGTGATCAAATATCTATAGAACATATTGACACAAACTCCAAGTTTCAGATCTTCTCACTAAAGGTTTATTATCTAAGATCTTTTATAAGTATATTATGCATATGAGTATTGTATCACTTGAGGATATTATGGTTCAGTGAGAGTTTGTATATGGATGTTCTTTCAATTTAGACATAATTCTCAATATAGTTTTCTACAAAATAAGGTTTATGGTTCAATTTCATTCTGAAATGGTTCAGTAAATTTTTTGCATTCAGACCACTCATGTTTTTTTTCTCCACGCCCCTTTATGTAAAATCTACTAGGACAACCTTTGAATCAAAGGGCAAGAGAAGCCAAGAAAGTTCTAAAGCTAGGGCCTTGGCTAAATCCTCAACCTTTAAGGTCACAAAAGACACAATTGACGCTAGGGATCATATGTGGGAAGGGCATTTATGTCTTTAAATACATGAGAATTTATTCTCATGGGTAATCTTAGGATTTAATTTTGTCTTAAGACTTTATTTTATTTTAAAGGTAGCATGGAGAGATGGCATGGCGCCAAGCATGTAAATTTGGGTGCTAAGCACCTCATCTAAGGTGCCAAGCATGAGACGTATGTGCTAGGCGTGTTCCCACCCTTGAAGATAGCACACGGTTTCACCATGGAATACTTGGAGATAAATAGAAGATAATATTGAGGATAAGAAGCCTAAATTCAGCAAGCTAGGATTAAGGGATTCAACTACTATTTTGCTTAAAGATAAATATGGTGATTTATGCAATTTCCTTGGCCAAATCAGCATGGATTTAATTCAAATCAAAGTGAAGATGAAAGCATGGTTGGGTGGCTAGGATTTGTTATAAAGATAAGGAGAAGGCATGATAATAACACATGGTTGAAGGAAAGGATAATGTGAGAGATTATTTTCCAACCACGATATTTTGACCACCATGATCCAAGGGATTTGAGATAATGTTGGGGACATGTGAACTTTTTCAAATTGGTGAAGACTCAGTCATGTTTCAAAGCTCAACAAACTCGGCCAACTCAAGATACCTTAGTCCAATTTCAAGGATCAATCAACCAACCAGATTTACTTTAATTAGGAATTTATTTTTCAAAAAGTAATTAGGATTTTTTTAAATTAGGACTTGGTCAAATTTATTTTATTCAGCATGACAACATTGCCTATTTATGTGATGCATTTGAAGTGAATTGTGATTTAGTTGAGTTGAGACTCTTAATCCCTAAGTTTGCCATGGCCATCAACTAAGTTCTTATCAAGTATCCTTGCTTGTGGCGGACACCATCGGCTTATCAAGTATGCTATACTTGTGGCACCTAACTCTTCCTACCTTATCCATTTCTCTCATGCCTCACGCATAACCCTAGCCTAACCCACAAAGTTCATCCAAACTGTGGCCAACCTTATCATTTCCAAACACAAACTATGACCCAACCTAATACACACATTCAAACCTTAAACTAAACCTACATACAAAACCCCAACTCAACCCATCCTTAGATGTGACCTTAATCCTCATAAAAATCATACCTTTATGATCCCAACCGTGACCAATACCTACAAACCCAAACATACAAAATTCTAGCCAATTACCCTACACAAATCAAACAAAAATTGGCCTAAAAACCTAAATAATCCCAAAATTGAATTCTGATTTAAGAAGCTCAAAACTTCAAGCTAAAAATGATCCTAAAATAAAGACACCCCCTAGAGGTTGTCATCAACTGGTCATCAGAGCTAATGTTAGCTTGAAAAATGTCAAGTCCAAAAAGGAGTCCCACAATCTCACCAAGATCAGCCTCCCTAATCGTGATGCTTCAAAACATGATGAATACTCAATTCCAAACTCTTGAAAGAAAATTGGAGGATTTGAGAATTCATTGTGATAGGCGGCTTGATGAAGAAAGAAATGGTGATACAAGTGGCCATGAAAGAAGGAGGAAAAGGCCTAGAATGGAGAGGTCGAGAGAAGAGAGGCAAGAGGAGAGGCAAAGTGATAGGCACTATTCTTCATGTGCCTATGATAGTGAGAGGAGGAGAAGGCCTATAGATGATAGGCATGGCAGTCCAAACCATGGACAAAAGAGGCATGGAGATCACAACCGTGATGAAAGGAGGAGAGAAGGAGATCTAAATGGAGTTAAGATTAAAATCCCTAGCTTTTTGGGGATGAGTGATTTGAAGGCTAATTTAGAATGGGAATTAAAGATGGAGCAAGTCTTTGATTTCCATCACTACTTCAAGGAGAAGAAAGTGACGGTGGCAGCCCTTGAGTTTAAGGAGTATGCCATGATGTGGTGGGACCAATTCCAAAAAGATATAAGGAGGTGTGGTGATGTAGTTGTAGACACATGAGCTGAAATGAAGATGGTGATGAGGAAGAGGTTTGTACCGTGAGGAGGTGTGGTAATAAGCTACAAAGACCTACCCAAGGTTCCCAATCCGTGGATGAGTACTTCAAAGCCATGGAGTTAGCCTTGCTAAGGTCCAACCTCAATGAGGACCGAGAAGCAACAATGGCTAGGTTCTGTTCATGGATTGAATCCTAAAATCCAAGATGAGATGCAGATGCAACCCTATGTGGAGCTGGATGATCTAGTTCAAAAAGCCATGAATGTGGAGCAACAAATCAAGAGGAAGAAATCTAAGTATTCCTCTAGCACTTATCTTGTTTACAAGCAAATGGTCAACAAATGAAGACTTTTCTGGATCATTTATTGGGTAAACAACTTATCACTCCTAAGTATAGTATTCTTACTTCCTTTGAACTTGTTCTTTTTTACTGATTTTGGAGAGTATTAACTATCAAAATCTCAAAGATTTATGTGCTGATTTTGGAAACTATTACATAGAACTAGTTCGGGTATTTTTTTAGCAACCTAGTGGTTAAGCACAATAGGCTATATTCTTCTATTAAGGGAATGGAAATATCTTTAGATCTAAGTGCTTTTGGAAATTTATTACCATGCACCGTAGCCAAGATAGGTTTTAGGTTACCTTGTCCTTATGATGAGTTTGACAAAAATCCTTGTACTACTCAATGTGTAGAACCCCGAAAGAAGAAATGGTGAGTAAGAAATAGAGGGTCACACCTGAATCTTCAAAGAATAGGTACATTCACTCAGTTGAAAATCTGAACATAGATGATCATTTGTTGCCTTACTTTCTCAATTATGTTGTAATTCCCAAGTTTTCAAATCATTCTCAAATTAATGATTTGGAATTATTATTGATGCATGTTGTAAAGAACTTTAAGCCTATGAACTGGACATACATTGTAATGCAAAATATGAACTATCTTCGAGAAAAGAATAGCCCACTACCTTAGGATCGTTTGAGAACTCACAATTTTCGTATATACACATCTAGAGAGACTAAAATGAAATTAGACTCTCGGTATCATAAAATCGTCATAGATATAATGCACAAGATGGGTTTCATTCAAGATCAAGTCGATGTGGTATACAAGCACAAAAATGAATATACTGAGATTCATGCACCTCCTCCTCTGCAAGAACCACACTTGTCTCAATCATTTGCACAAAACCAACCAACCATATGATCATGGATGAACTGCTCAGTCTTCGTGGTTATATGAGAAAAAGAATGGATCATCTTGAAGCTATGAACTTTAATATTAGAGATGTTATCGCTGACATCTCGAACCAATTAGATGATTTTGATATGTATTGTGATGACAATGATTCATTGACATTCTAGCCATTCTATGTTTTACTAAATATATTTGATTCAATTATTTGGTTGTATTTGCACTTTGTTTGGTTGTAATTTCACTATATTTTGTTTAAATTCAAATTGCCTTGTGGACAAAAAAATCATTTTATGAATGGGAAAAATGGTTGTCAATCTAATGACCT
>NC_032020.1:14468465-14471072 GCF_001865875.1 Lupinus angustifolius | reverse complement strand
AGCATGTAAGTTGTATATAATCCTCATATTATGTTGTCTCGAAGATTATTTTTTTTCTTATTTTTGATAATGTCAAAAGGGTGAAAAAATGTTGGTCTTTCTTGATTTGTATTTCAAGGCAATGAAGTTTAAAGAAGGAGGATACATATAAGATAAGGGAAATAAGCCCAAATCAAAATCACAATTTCAAAAGATATGAGGTGTTATCAATAAAAAGGAGGAGATTGTAAAGGAGAGTGTCTCCTTAACCTCGACTAGATTTCCATGAAGACACTAACATCAACAAAAGAAGAAAAAGCTTGAAGATCTTGAAGTATGGAAAGCACAAATTCATTGGTAATATCCAATTTGCTTTATATTTTAGGTCTTACCTTTAGAGTCATTAAAAGTTTAATATCACATAAAGCTCTTGCAAAAATGTTTTACAAAGTTTTAAAAGGATGAAAAACAGTTATAAAATTCTAAAAGGAAATTTTTAGAAAACAAAGTAACATGTTACTTGAAATAGAGTAACATGTCACTTGAAATAGAATAACAGGTTACTTGAAACAAAGTAAGAGGTTACATGACATAAAAAAGGGTCAATAACTGATTACTGTATAGGATAATCGATTACATTATTGGAAAATAAAGTCCTTTAACCAATTACCACGATACAGTATAGGGTGTCATGCCCTGATTTTCGGCTGCACGACTTTGTTAGAGTCGCCACTACATTTTTAGCCGAAAATGTAGAAAAATCTTTTGGCCCAATCGCATTGGGCCCTGGACTTTGATATACAGGTTCGGGAGTCGATTACACACTAGGGAAGGTATTAGCATCCTAGTTTCCCATTTGAACGCTACCCTACTATGTTGCATGGATTATTAATTGTGTTATTATTATATTTTTACGAAAAAAACTATATTTTATTCTAATGTCTAACAAGAGTGATCTTGGTCCTACGTATCCCTTTTTGGGAATCAAGACAACATAGTTCTTTGGGTAGAAAAAATTTGTTTGCTAGATTAATTTTATTTTTTAAAAATAGTAAAGTTTAAATTATATTTGAAAAAAAGGATATGAGCGAAACATAGTCATTACGTCCGATACTGCATCTCATATTAAAACTTGGTTGACAAATTCCACTTTTTGTTTTTTATTTTAAAAAACTCTTTATTGGATGTAGAAATATAAATAATCCTGTTAATTTTAAGAAAGTGAAGTGTAGCCCTTACGTCCAACACCGCAACATACCTTAAAATTAGGATTAACATATTTCACACAGTCTTGTAGTAAACGATTTTTATTTTTATGTAATTATAAGAAAAATGGAATTTCGAAATAAATTAACAAATAATCAATCACATACTTTATTTATTTTTATGGTGAATGTATTAAAATTATTGTGATGATAATTATTAATGGAATGACGTAAATAGATGAAAACGAAATTCAAGGGGTGAAATTGTGTACCTGTATTGAATCGAAGGCTGAAGTTGGTGCCAACTTGGATTTCAATAAATTATGTTGGCCTAATGTCTGCTATGTTGAAACCAGATTCCAAAACAAGCTTACAATAAAAACCGTTTTAGCGAGAGAGAAAACAAAAAAGCTTTGGGAGTGTTGGAGATTATGTATTATTATGGTTTTTTGTTGGTGTCCTCTTTTATGTGTTGTGTGGAAAAGTTTTGGATTATCATGGATCATATGGGTACTTTTTGATGTTGAGCGTTTTTGGATTTTGTTGAATGATATTTTTGGGTTATTGTGTATAGAAGATTTTAAGGTTTTTGTTAATGATATGGATTTGTTGTGTATGAAGATTTTTGGGATTGTGGATTTCTTAGGTTTTTGTTGGATGATTATGTGTGAAAGATAATGTCTAAAGAAGGAAGAAAATGATTGAAGAATGAAATTTTTGATTGAGAGGATTGTTGAGGATTCTTGGGAATAGATGATGGATGAAAGACTTTTTTGGATGAGATTTTATGGCTCCCTGATTTCATGTCTCATATGGTTTAAAGTTTAATTTTGACACATGCTTGAAAATAAAATTGAATCCCCTATTAACTTCCAAGAGAAAGTTAAGGAGATTCTTATTTTTGCTTTTAATTAAAATTCAAAATTTTGATTTATGTTATTATGATGTTTAAAATTCAAATTTAATAAAAGTCATAAATTCAAATTTAAATCATTTTCATTTTGGAACACAAAAAACCTAAAATGTTTATCTTATTGTTTTTTTTTGAAAAATGTCTTTTGAACCGGACAAAATTGGGTGTTCACAGCAGCCCCTCTATACTTGATGCTTATTGTATAACACACAAACTGAGGTTGGAGTGTTGTCATGATATGCATCTAGTAAAGAAATGAATGCTAATTTTGTTGAGGCACAAAAGACCTTTTTGCTAGTGAGATAAGGTGTGAGTGATAAGTGCCAAACATACCTAAAATTCATACACTTTTATGGTACTTATCTTAAGCATAATTGAGAAAAACCAACTTAAAACAATACTTTTTGTATAAAATATCAGAATTTGGGCGGTGCTGAACAAGCAGCTCAGCGGTGAAGCAGGTGCGTTGGGCGGTGCTTACCAGACTTGACTTAACCATCAAGCAAACCA
>NC_032020.1:14468075-14468365 GCF_001865875.1 Lupinus angustifolius | reverse complement strand
GAAGTCATCCATGACCTCACCTCAAGTAGCCCACCATAGGCTTTTCAGAAGTAGCTCACAATAGCTGGTCTCATAGCCCACAACTAGCTTTGATGAGTCATGCACAAGGAGGTGAATAAGCTACTTGGTCAAGGGACCAAACCCATGCTGAAGTGTTTGGTCAGTTGCTGAGCGGTCCAGCTCAGCAGCTCAGCGGTCTGGAGTTGAGCCTATAAATAGAGGCCATTTCCTTCAAGCAAAACAGATTGTAATACACCATTTCTTCATAAAATTCTCTCAAAAATACTTGA
>NC_032020.1:14466583-14467975 GCF_001865875.1 Lupinus angustifolius | reverse complement strand
ATATTCTTGAAACCATTATACCGGCGTTAATTTATTCTAACAAAGCCGAGACGGCGAACAAAGAATAAAACCGAGTTCTCTTACTTACAAAAAGAAAATAACGAAAATGAGAGTATTAATCTTTCAACATATTGACATTGTTGTCAGGACGATTTGTTGAGAGGAGAAAACTCCCAACTAAAATAAACATCGAACTACCCTTTCAACAAATTGGCGCCGTTGCCGAGGAATTGCTTTAATAATAGAACATTTCATATTTATATGTCATTCATCAAATAATTGTGCGTAACATTATCTTTCTCTTTTGTATAAATTTATTTTTCCTTTTGTACATCTTTAATTTTATGTTTTGTATATTTGAAAAAATTAAAAACTAAAAGAAAAAAAAATGAATTAGTGGAGTAAACCCACTAGTGAAGCAACCTTTTATTGTTGTTATAAAATTTTTAGGAGATGTGGAGGTAACCCTCCTAAACTTTTTCAAAAGAACAACATAAAAGGGATTGAAATAAACAAGGATTAGTGGCTATACTTTTTCTTCAAAAAGGGAAGCCACTTAAATCCTTAAAGGTTAAGTATTCACCATGTACTTTTTGATAAAACTTTATCTTGTGATACTTCAACCAAACATATCCATCAACATGCCTTAGTAAATTATTTTGAAATTGTCAAATTAATTTTTAAAAATAAGAGCATGCTTGCTACATTTGTGCCAAAAATGAGGAGTTGATGGCACCACTATCTAGGAGTGATAGTGAAAACAAGGAGAATGAAATTTTGTGTTCTCCTAAAAATGGACAGAGATTAAAACAGTATTTGGGTGATGAATCAGCTCCATCATCCATGATCAAACTGAATAATCTCGTCCAAAATCTGACGCCAAGCTAATGACGTTCAAAGTGCGCTAACTGGAAGGCAATCCAGTCTGTGGTAAAAATTAATTTCTTGCAACTTTTATTTTTTTAGTCATGTTAAAATTTTGTATTTGTATTTTTTATTTTTATACAAGTTAAACAAAATTTTTAAATCACATCAAGTAAAGCCCAAAATTTTTTTAAGGCTTGAAGACAAACCTTCATTTAAAAAGGGGGGACAAGACTTGATGTAATTTAAAAAATTTCTTTTTTTACTAGATTGTGTAAATATGTAAAAAGTAAAATTTGTTTGTTCAAAAAACTCAAAAAAATTCAAAACCGAAAACAAAATGGCTAAAACAAATTTTTTGAAGCATGATCACATCATTAGAAATGTTAAGCAGACTTTAAATTAAGCTTTGATTGAGCAAAATGAGATGTATGCTAAACTTTTGTGAAAAAGTCACATAATATCATAACTTGAAAAAAAATTGCAAATTGAAAATCAATTTTATGTAACAAGTTCTTTGCAAATATT
>NC_032020.1:14466235-14466483 GCF_001865875.1 Lupinus angustifolius | reverse complement strand
TTTAGTTTAGAATTCAAGAGGAGAAAAGAAGAAGGAAAATGAGATGCAAAAATCAATTTTGTACTCTCCTTTGGAACTCAAAAGCATCTAATCCTTGGATAGAGAGCTCATGCTCCTAAACATTTTATTTTGAACAAGGTTATGTATTTTCTATTTCTTCTTAATTTACAAAAGTTTGACTTTTAATCATTCAAGTTGGTGCTTTGGTTAATATTATTTGCTTGAGAAGAACTTAATGCTCTTTTTAG
>NC_032020.1:14465874-14466135 GCF_001865875.1 Lupinus angustifolius | reverse complement strand
TAACCAAAGTAAAACATAAGAACTTGTCTAAGTAGGTCAAACTCAAAAGAAGATGAGAAATATATTTTCCTTATACAAAATGATATTGTCTCCTCAAGAATTTGTTAATATTTAGTTTTATGTTTATTGTTACTTGTTTATATTCACATTAAACAAAAACCAATGAAAATATGTTCCAATCAATTATTTGTGCATTGACATGTTTATATGATTCATTTTATTAGGGAATTCCTTGTGGTTCGACATAACCCTATACTATGC
>NC_032020.1:14465474-14465774 GCF_001865875.1 Lupinus angustifolius | reverse complement strand
TATTTATTCTTTAATACCAACCTTCCTTAAGGAAGAAGTTTGGTTTGTTAATAAAATGAACCCGAAAGGGAGTAAATAAATAAAAGGTCACTAAATTTATTATTCTTTTGTTCTTTATTTATTTGTATCTAACAACTAACTATTCATCACTTTTATATATTAGAATACCATTTAACGGATGTTGGAATTTATTCCACAAAATCTAGATGGTATTCAAAGGTACTTAATAATTATGTAATAGGTAATTGCTTCGATACCATTGTACCGATGTTAGAATTTATTCTAACAAAGCCGAGATGG
>NC_032020.1:14462291-14465374 GCF_001865875.1 Lupinus angustifolius | reverse complement strand
GGCGAACAAAGAATAAAACCGAGTTCTCTTACTTACAAAAAGAACATAACGAAAATGAGAATATTAATCTTTCAACAAATTGACACTACTGTTAGGACGATTTGTTGAGAGGAGAAAACTCCCAACTAAAATAAACACCGAATAACGCTTTCAACAGTGAGGTACAAAAACTTTATTCTTCGAGTTCGTCAAGCATGGGGTCCTCGAAGGCACAATTTTGGGTCGTCGGGCATGGGCCCCTCAAATTTAAAATTCAAGCATGGAGCCTAAGAAGATTGACATCGAGGTCGTCAACACGGGGTCCTCGAAGGTACAATTTGAGGTCGTCAAGCACGGGCCCTCAAATTTTAAAAGGTCATGCACTGAGAATGGAAAGATTGGCTCTGAGGTCGTCAAGCACGAGGTCCTCGAAGGCACAATTTGAGGTCGTCAAGCACGAGGCCCTCAAATTTTAAAAGGCCAACCCCAGAGCCTAGAAAGGTTGACTTCGAGGTCGTCAAGCACAGGGTCCTCTAAGGCACAATTTGGGGTCATGAAGCACGGGGCCCTCAAATTTTAAAAGGCCAGGCACAGAGCCTGGAAAGGTTGACTTTGAGGTCGTCAAGCACGGGGCCTTCGAAGGCACTATTTAAGGTCATCAAGCACGGGCCCCTCAAATTTTAAAAGGTCAGGAACGGAGCCCGGAAAGATTGACTTCGAGGTCGTCAAGCACGGGCCCCTCAAATTTTAAAAGGTCAGGCCCGAGGCCTGGAAAGCTTACATCACACATCAAGGTACAGGACCTAGAAAGCTTACATCTCACATGGAAATACAGGACTCAGAAAGTTTAATTTTTCACGTCGAAGTATGGGACTTGGAAAGTTTAATTTTTCACGTCGAAGTATGGTACATGACCCAGAAAGTTTAAATTTCACTTCGAGGCACAAGACCCGGAAAGCTTGATTTTTAATGCTCAATGAGGTACAGGATCCGGAAAACATATATTTCACATTGAGGTACAGGACGCGAAAATCAAATATTTCACATCAAGGTATAGGACCCGGAAAGTTTAGATTGCCCTTCGGGGCACGGGACCCAGAAAGTATATTACACTTTCAGGTAGAGGACCTGGAAAGTTTAAATTGTACTTCGAGATACAGGACCTGGAAAGCTTAGATTGCACTTCAAAGTACAGGACCCGGAAAGCTTGATTTTGAATGCTCATCAAGGTAAAGGACCCGAAATGTTTAAATTTCACATCGAGGTACATGACTCGAAAAAATTATATTGCACTACAAGGTACAGGACCCGGAAAGCTTGATTTAATGATTGTAAAGTAATGGATGAATGTTTGAGAGTATGTTATGTATGATGTTTTTCATGATGTCATGTATGAGTTATGAATGTAATGTAATGAAAGGTAGAAACTAGACATCAATGTTCTAGTGCGCTCATGAATTGTCTTTCATATACAAATATGTCTCCTTTTGTTGAGCTTGACTGAAATGCGAACCCATTTTTTAACTACTGCTGACTGAGATGTTTTGTTGATGGCTTGATGTCCCAGTGCTATTGAGATGAACAATTAATCTCAATAATGTTGCCCCAGTATAAGTTGTTTGGAAATTCATCCTCGGGAGATCGAAGTGTGATTGCTTGTTTTCCTTCGGAGGAAATAATTTGATTGCCCTAGTTTACTTAAACTATGATGGACATTTGCATAAGGGTGTTCATTTAACTTTCCTTAATTTTTGTCTAGAATACCTAATGTAGGTATCTTCCATGAAATCTATTTCTTTATTTATAATGATACTAAATCGCCTTTTCAAGTTTTCGACTTAGTACTGCACTCTTTTTCTTAGGCCGCCCATGCGGGTTTTCAACCTAACACTTTTTTGTTTTGTTTTCCTTTGTGTTGTTTTTGCTTTTTGAACACCCTTATGTAATATTGTCCCAATTTTGGGCTTCATGAAACTTTTTGATTCGAGAAAATGAGACCCACCCAAAAAAATTGCCCCATTATGAGATACTGGGGGGTTATCTTTCTATTCAAATTGTCTTGATATGCTTCAATTTGAGAGAACTTCCACAAGAATCATCCACAAATTGCCCCAGTTTGGGTGACTATTCCTCCTTTGGTCTAGTGCTTTTTACTTCATGCACAATCCTTTAAAAAGAAATACTAAAAAAATGGTCATGCAAACTTGGTTAAGTGTTTGGGATATAAGTGGTGATGGGAGAAATGAATATGGAATTTAAGTTGGTTTGAATATGGATGTGGTGATTATGATGGTGATCTTTAAGAGAGAATGTATTTCATGCATTAAATATGAGATACATTTTACCAAAATTTCAATTTAGTGGAGTCAGCGTTTCTTTGCCATGGTGTGAAGCTTAGGAAAATTGCTCCTTAGCAAGGTCTTTTTAAGGTTGTACCGTGGCAGGGCTAAGGGTTTCCAAGAAAAGATATAAGGCTCGAATATGTGTTTCTCATACCCCTTTCTCCTTTCTCTTATTTTTCAGTAGCTTTTGGACATGACATTCAATTACTTGGATTCTTTTGGATTTTTGTGATGTGATAGGTCAACATTGTAACCCTACCCGATAGGATGTGAATATTTCTTTTGTAGGTCTTTGATAATGATTTCATTTACCCTAACTTTTTCCTGAGATATTGAGGTTTTCAGCGGGCTTTTATTTTTTGTATTTTATTTTGTACTTAGACCAAATGAACAATTTTGTATGACTTGAATTTTGACCTTTTTTATCATTCGGGTCAAATATAGTTAATGATGTGTGTAAAGTTTATTTATTTCCTAATAATTGAATGTCATGGAAAACTGATGAAAAGCTACCCTCTCCGAACTATCAATGTTTTATGGGTCAATCACAAAAAATCTCCTTTCTTAATCCCTAGGGCTCAAACGAGGTGACTAAGGATATCTTCTTAGTGTCTGGAAATTATCGAAGAAGCCTTGTGTCATCAGAAAAATATGTCTAAGGATCCACACCACCTTGATTTTACATTTGCATCATCCTCCAATTTTTTGTTAAACTTATGCCTCTCTTTATTGCATGAATTTATTTTTTATTGTTGTTTTTTT
>NC_032020.1:14460116-14460425 GCF_001865875.1 Lupinus angustifolius | reverse complement strand
TGTATGTATGTATGTATGTATGTATGTGTGTATGTATGGATGCGTGTATGTATGTAAGTCTGTATGTATGTATGTATGTATGAATGTATGTATGGATGTATGTATGTATGTATGTATGGATGTATGTATGTATGCATGCATGCATGCATGTATGTATGTATGTATGTATGTATGTATATATGTGTGTATGTGTGTGTATTTGTGTTTGTATGTATGTGTGTATTTGTATATGTATGTATGTCTGTATGTATGTGTGTATGTGTGTATGTGTGTATGTATGTCTGTATGTATGTATGTATGTATGTATGT
>NC_032020.1:14457283-14458071 GCF_001865875.1 Lupinus angustifolius | reverse complement strand
TGTATGTATGTCTGTATGTATGTATGTGTGTATGTGTGTATGTGTGTATGTGAGTATGTCTGTATGTGTGTATGTGTGTATGTGTGTATGTGAGTATGTGAGTATGTGTGTATGTGTATATGTGTGAATGTGTGTATGTGTGTATGTGTATATATGTGTGTCTATCTGTGTGTATGTATGTATGCATGCATGCATGCATGCATGGATGTATGTATGTATGTATGTATGTATGTATGTATGTGTCTATGTATCTGTATATGTGTGTGTGTATGTGTGTGTATGTCTATGTATATATGTATGTAGGTATGTATGTATGTGTGTATGTATGTGTGTATGTTTGTGTGTATGTCTGTGTGTATGTGTGTGTGTATGTCTGTGTGTATGTGTGTATGTGTGTCTGCGTGTATCCATGTGTGTTTGTCTGTGTGTATGTCTGTGTGTATGTGTGTATGTGTGTATGTGTGTATGTGTTTATGTGTGTAGGTGTGTATGTGTGTATGTGTGTATGTGTTTACGTGTGTATGTGTTTATGTCTGTAAGTATGTATGTATGTGTGCGTGTGTGGGTGTATGTGTGTGTCCGTACGTATGTATGTAAATATGTATGTCTGTATGTATGTATGTATGTTCGTATGAATGTATGTATGTATGTCTGTATGTATGTATGTATGTATGTGTGTGTATGTGTGTATGTCTGTATGTGTGTATGTGTGTATGTGTGTATATGTGTGTGTATGTCTGTGTGTATGTCTGTATGAATGTATATATGTATGTATGTATGTATGTATG
>NC_032020.1:14451923-14454423 GCF_001865875.1 Lupinus angustifolius | reverse complement strand
ATCATTTCTATCCAAAAAATTAGTATCCTAATGAGAAGATCAAAACCTAGGAGTCATAATGTGGTATGATGGTTAGGGTGAAGGGTTTAAGGAATTGAGTGAATTAGGTTGTTGATTCGAGTCTGACTCATAACACAATACTAACATACTAACATTTGCTTATACAAAGAAGACAAGATCAACAACTCATTTCCCTAACCAATAATTCCTGGAGTGATTAACTAAGCGAACTGCAATGAATATGTATGTTATCTTGACTTCTCAATGTAACTTCATTCCTATAAATTAGACTCACTATACGATGTATTCTAGGTCCAACTCAAACATGTCATTTCCACCATCACATTCAACATCTAAAATCATGTTTCAAGTGTTCAAACTAAAACAAGTATTAATAACAAGAATATAACATTGAGATTGTTGCATAAACATGAATTTATTGAAATGAATCAAAATAGATAAATATGAGGATAGCTAAATCTAATCCCAACAAGAGAGGAGTTGGTTACACATTTTCATGATAACAAAGAAAATGGAGAGGAGAAGATGAAGAGCTTCCATGAAAGAGCACCAATGAGATCTCCCCAAAGTTGCAATGCCTTAAATCTTCTTGTCTCCCTCTCTAATGACATGCAATAGTCCTCAAAGTTTCAGAAATTTAGGCATTTTTGCTTATTGAGAGGATTTTCGTTCATTGAAAAATGGCTAGCGACAGTCGAAACTCTCGCTCATGAAGGGTATTGTTGTAGATTTCACTGATCAGACTGTTCAGATTTAATATCCATATATCAGAAACATCATATCCAAAAATCTTCTAATCTGATATTGGCTAGATGTTGTGTTGCAAATTTACTCGGACTTACCCATGGTTATTGTCTCATTCTTGCTCAACAAGTTGTGGCTCGCCATACAAGAGCTTCGTTGTATATTTTTTCATCCAACCGTTCATATTAACATATCATATGTTAGACACTTCATACCCAAGATTAGTCTTGATCAAATGATAAACGAATGTGATGTTACAATTTTACTTGGACTGCCCAGTTTCTAATCTTTGCTTTCCCTTTCAAAATATACCTAAAACTAAAATATTAAGTACCAGACATCAATAATTTCACGCATAATTAAATTGAGTCAATTAACTATAAATGTAATCAATTAGAGTAAAAAAGTACTAGCAAATGATATCTAAAAAATTCATAAATTTTACACTTGTCACACGATAGAGTTACGACAAAGTAACACCACAACATCTCCACAAGTTCCAAGTTAATCTAAAGACGAGTTTTAAAGGATTCTTAGTAATATGTTCTTTAATGTTTAATTATTTGATCAACGAATATTCATATTTAGTCATCAATTAACAAGGAGATTCATTCAAATATATCATCCTACCACCAAAATTCCTTGTCCCCGTGCATGATGTGTATAAATAATTTATACTTTCCAAGCTCTCATGACTGATGTGTTTAAAATTCATATTTTTTGGGTCCCATGCTTCATGTGTTTAAAATTATACTTTTCAGGTCCTCATGCTTGATGTGCAAAACTCATATTTTCAAGGTCTGCGTGCCTGATGTATTTAAAATTCATACTTTCATGTCCCTATACCTAGTGTACTTAAAATCATGCTTTCAAGGTCCTCAGGTCTGATGTGCTAAAATCTTACTTTCCAAGTCTTTGTACCTGATGTATTTAAAATTCATACTTTCCATATTCCACATGTTTGATGTACTCGATGCCCTTGTTTAGTAACCTACCGTATCCTACACAAGCATAATTATAATAACTCGACTAAAGAAAATGAGATGTGATGATTCCTGACCCACTAGTCAAACGGTCACAAAAGTTTTCAAAGCATGGACATAACCTCTACCATGATCCCACATAACAAAAGCTGGTAACTACGATTCAATTGAATCAAAGTATGCATGGCTATATGTAGAAATTAGAATATTATGATAGTTATATATGAAAATGGGGAGCACATCTGCTGTCCCACAAAGTGACACATAGAGTGATACACTATTGCTTGTAATTAGTTGAAAAAATATATTTAAATCAAAATTTTAATAATTAATTATTTTTCCGATCAATCACAAGCAATGACACATAGAGTGATACACTATTTTAGGACAACAGATGTCCATCCATGAAAATGGTCCGGCATAGTTTCACGCGAGTCGCCTAAGATTAGGGTGGTTTGGACTTTGAATTTGATCAAAAAGGAAGAGGGGCCATTTAAAGTTAGAGCACAAGATTCAATACTTTTATAATGCAGTGTGAAGTTTCAGAGGCACTTTAGTGGGTTTAGAAGCTTTTATGTAAGCTGCCTTTTCCACACTTTTATGGGGTTTGTTACATTGAAATGGATATGGTTGAAATCTGTGTTGTTAAAACCGTACCGGTTATCAAACCAGTTAGGGTACTGGTATAATGGTACAGTGGTTCAACCAGTGGTTCAGTAATTAAATCGCATACCGGTTAAACCGGACATACC
>NC_032020.1:14446363-14451823 GCF_001865875.1 Lupinus angustifolius | reverse complement strand
GTATCGGTTAGAGGCCTGGTTCACCGGTTTTCCGGTTGAACCGGCCGGTACGATACGGTTTTAATAACTATAGTTGAAATCACCCTTTAGTTTTAATTTGGTCTTAAACTAGTGCCGTAACCATAATTACCTATATTGATCACTTAATTTTTTCGCATGTATGGCTTGGTTAGTGGAAAATTGAAAAACCTAAAATGATCTAAAAAATATGAAATGTAAGTTAAATTAATCTTTTTTGCATTTTTGATAATCCTTGAGAGAGACTATTTTCAATCATGTTTGCAGTCTTGGAGTATAGTTTGAGTTTTAAATTTTTCCGAGATCAATTTGATATATATGAAATTTTATAAAAACCAAAGCTAGTATTCACTCTTAAATTGGTTGCGAATAATTATATCAAAATAGACATGAAGTTGTATTTAATTTTTGGCAAGTAACAGATCTTGAAATAAAGTTTATGGGGTAACAATATTAACTTGCAATTTATAATTAATATTAATTGACTAACAAAAAATATAGATAATTGTTTTAAAGTTTCAGAATAACATATTAATTCTAAATAACAATAATTAATAATTAAAAACGTTAAATAAAAATGTATATTTATTTAAAGTGTTGTTCTTCATTCTTCTAAAAACTTAAAATCGTCGGTAGTTAAATTAGGGCAAAAATTTGAACTATTTCATTTTCAATTTAAATTATCATGTTGTCTGCAAGAAATTCATCTTCTATCTTATTACATTATTTTGTTTGGTTGCCTTTGTTGCTAAAAATGATCTTTCTCTAATAGCTAAAGTATAATAGTTAAGATAAGGCAAATAAATGTGCTCGGTCAAGCAAACAATGTTTATTAACTTCTCCGGTATTGTCAAAGTTATAATTAATTCAGAGATAGTTGAGAGTTTTTCAAACATGAATGACTAGAAGCGTCAATAATAAAATGTTGAAATTGATATCTCGAGTTAATTTTTTCTTACTCATTGAGATTAATAGGGTAGAATTTTTCCACAAAAATACCTATTTTATCAATATTAAATGATTTATAATAATCTATTTGATCTCAGGACTTTTGCTGAAACTTTGACAAAGGTAACATATGATCTCATAATCAATTTTATAAGTATAAAATTATTATGAACTTAAATGAAATAATGATATTGTAAGTAATATAAACATCTACACATATAAATGAACTTCTATTATCTATAATTTTTAGAAAGACTATATAAATTATAGAAGGTAAAAAATATATTTGAATAAAATGTCAAAAATATATTATCATAAATTTGATACAATGATCAGCCACTACTTTAGGTAGAAAGAAAAGATTCAGTTTTGAGATAATTAATTTGATTTAGATTAGATATATTTTTTTTATAAACTTGACCATATATAGAACAAATGAAGCTTTTGCTTTTGCTTTTGTTACTATGAGACTTGTATTCTGTTGAAATGTATGTAGCTCTCATATACTACTTAGAAGATTGTTTCACAAGCTTTCCTAGCTTGCTCTCCAAGCTTTCCTAGCTTTTTCTCCAAGCATGCCAACTTGCTCTCCAAGAAATTCAAGCTTGCCCATCAAGATATTCAAGCCTGGCCACCAAGTCTCAAGGTTACTCTTCTACTATAAAAGGGCAATTTGCTATGGCATATTCATCCCATCACAAATTTATTTATCACAAAATCTTCACAGCAACATCAACAAAACACAAGAGTGTTGAGTGTATTTTTGGTTAGAATTCTTGTTCCATTTGAGAGAGTATTTGTGAGAGAATATTGTTCTTTTTCCTCATTAGTATAAGAGGATTTTTTGTAGTATCAGTTTTACATAGTGGAACTTGCCCGTGGTTTTTTACCTCTCATACTGAGGGGGTTTTCCAAGTTAAATCTTATGTGTTATTCTCTTGCTCATTTACTCGCTTCTCTTTTGTTGCTAATTGATTTGATCTTGTGCTTCCGCTTAGCGCTCTATCCCTACCAAGTAGCATCAGAGCTCTTATGCAATTGGGAATTTCCAAATGTCTACAAAATTTGACATTGAGAATTTTGATGGCAAGATTAGCTTTTATATTTGGCGAGTCCAAAGGAGGGTCGTTCTTATCCAGAGCAGATTAAAGAAAGCTTTAGATGGGAAGTTAAAGAAACCAGCTTCGATGATTGATGATCAATGGGACGAGTTGGATGAAAAAGGCGCTTTCAAAAATCCAACTTTGCTTATCGAAGGAGGTTCATCGTGAAGTTGCCAATGAAGAAACGGATGCGGCTTTGTGGCTAATGTTAGAAACTTTATATATGATCAAGAGTCTCACAAACAAGCTTCGTCTTAAAGAATGATTATATACCATTTGTATGGTTGAAGGTACTCCTATTAAAACTTATCTTGATGAATTTAATTCTATTACTATGGATCTGCAAAATATTGATATTAATATTGAAGATAAGGATAAAGTTATTTTGTTATTGTCTCTTTACCTTCTATCTATAAACACTTCAAAGAAATCATGTTGTATGGAAACAATGATACCTTATCCTTCGAAGATGTTAAATCTAATCTATTATCCAAAGAAATTTTGATCTTGAAGTTAATTCTATGGACAAGGGTGATGGCTTAAGTGTTCGAGGTAGAACTCAAGAAAAAAGGAGTATCAGTTACAAAAAGTTCATATCCAAATCCAGGGGACCCAAATCCAAGAAAACCTATTGCTATTGCAAGAAAACAAGGCATGATATTCCTGATTGTTTTATCTTGAAGACAAAACAAGAAAAAGGAAAATCTCAACAATCCCCTAAAGCTGCTAATATTAAAGCTGATTCTAACGGTGATATTTTTTTATCTGTTGTCTCTTCTAATAAGAGGAGTAAAACAAAATGGATTCTTGATTCTGGATGTAATTTTCATATGTATCCTTATAAGGACTTATTTACCACTTTTGAATATGTTGATAGTGGTGTTGTTTTGATGGAAAATGATACCCAATGCAAGATTGCAGGAATAAGTATAGTTCAGATCAAGACTCATGATGGTGTTGTCATAACTTTGGCTAATGTTCGCTATATTCCAAATTTGAAGCAGAACTTAAATTCCCTTGGTACCCAAGAGTCTCTCGGGTGCAAATATTCATCTGAAGGTGGATTTCTAAAGGTATTAAAAGCCTGTTGTGACAAGTTCAGCAGTTGTATATTCTTCTATGCTTGATAAGATGTCACCAAATTATGGCACATGCGCTTGGGTCATATGGGTGAAAAAGGAATGCATCTTCTGAGCAAGCAAGGTCACCTTGGTAAAGATGGCATCAGTAAGTTGGAGTTTTGCAAACATTTTGTTTTTGGGAAACAAAAAAGGTTAGATTCTCCACTGCAATTCACCATACCAAAGGTATTCATAATTATATTCATTCTAACCTTTGGGGGCCTTCTAAAGTTCCTTCTCATGGAGGATGTCGCTATATGGACCACCATTGATGATTTTTCTCACAAGGTTTGGGTTTATTTTCTGCAGCATAAAAATTAGACCTTCTCCACTTTCAAGAAGTGGAAAACTCTTCTTGAAACCCAAACAAGGAAGAAAGTGAAAAAGCTCATAACAGACAATGGATTAGAGTTCTGNAATGGTGACTTTAATGAGTTCTACACAAATAATGGTATTGCTAGACACCAAACCATTCCAAGGAATCCCCATCATAATGGTGTTGCAGAACGGATGAACATGACTCTACTTGAGAAAGCACGTTGTATGCTCCCAAATGGTGGATTATGGCATCAGTGTGAATTCTGGGGCAAAGCAGCATCTACTGCTTGTTACTTGACAACCGTTCTCCACATTAGGCACTTGACTTCAAAATCCCAGAAGAAATTTGGTCAGGTAATCCTGCTGATTATTCTAATTTAAGAATCTTCAGATGTCTTGCTTATGCACATGTTAATGATGGTAAATTAGCTCCAAGAGTTGTTGAGTGCATATTTTTTGGTTATGCATTTGAGTCTAAAGGATATCGTTTATGGTTTTCTAATTTCAAAATCATAGAAGTTAATTCTTAGCAGAGATGTGACTTTTAATGAGGATGCATTATTATCTTCTAGAAAATGATCATTTGTGTCTTCTTCTACTAGTACATGTAATTTGCAGGGTACTAGCGACAAGGTGGAGTTGATAGTGAAGCTTCCAGCTCCTAATGTTGATGTTCCATATTCCTCTATAAATCAATCTAGCATTGATGATCGTTGTGTTGATAATGATGACAATACCACTTTTCCTATTCTTCAACAGGAAGATGATTATTGTATTGCCTGAGACAAAACCATAAGACTAATTAAAAATCCATCTAGATACGTTGATGGTGACAATTTAATTGCTTATGCATTGTTAGTTGCATAAGAGGTAAATGATGGTGTTGAACCTTCCAGTTATGTAGAAGCTATTTCTTGTGCTGATTCTTCACAATGGCTAGTGGCTATGAATGAAGAAATTGAAAGTCTTCATAAGAATGGTACTTGAGCTTTGATAGAGCTTCCCAAAGGCAAACGACCATTGAAATGTAAATGAGTCTATAAGAAGAAAAAAAATATTCCCGAGGTTGAAGATCCAAGATACAAAGCACGACTAGTTGTTAAAGGCTCTAATAAAAAGGAAGGTATTGACTTTAATGAGATATTCTCACTTGTTGTTCGTCATACTTCTATTTGTGTTTTGCTTGCTTTTGTTGCTTTATTTGATTTGGAGTTAGAGCAAATTCATGTAAAGACAACTTTTCTACATGGAGAGCTAGGAGAAGAAATTTACATGGAATAATCCAAGGGATTTATTCTTCTTGAGAATGAGCATTTTGTCTGTCGATTGAAGAAATCTTTATATGGCCTTAAATAACCTCTCAGACAGTGGTACAAGAAGTTTGATTTTTTATGATTGGGAAAGGTTATTGCATGAGTCAATTTGATGACTGAACTTATGTCCAAAAATTTCCAGATGGATCTTTCATATACTTGTTACTTTATGTTGATGATATATTAATTGCTTCATGTGACAAGTCTTTGATCAGGAAATTAAAACTCAACTCAATAATGAGTTTGAGATGAAGGAATTAGGTGCAACCAAGAAAATCCTTGGTATGGAGATTCACAAGGACCGTCAAACTGGTAAATTATTTTTATCTCAAAAGAAGTATATTGAGAGAGTGCTCGAAAGATTTAATATGAATGATTGCAAACTTGTTTCTACTCCACATGCTACATATTTCAAATTATCTTCAGATCTTTGCCCACACACAGAGAAACAAATGGAGTGTATGTCACGTATTCCTTATGTCAGTGCAGTTGGTAGTCTCATGTATGTTATGGTGTGCACTAGACCTGATTTAGCATATGCTGTTAGCATGGTGAGTCGGTATATGCATAATCCTAGAAAGGATCACTAGGGTGTTGTAAAATGGATTTTCCGATATCTAAAAGGTACTTTCGGCATTG
>NC_032020.1:14445792-14446263 GCF_001865875.1 Lupinus angustifolius | reverse complement strand
TCCTCATCCTCATTCTCGTCGTCATCCTATCCTCATCCTCATTCTCATCCTCACCCTATCCTCATCCCCATCCTCTTCCTCATCCTCATTCTATCCTCATCCTCATTCTAGTCCTCATCGTCTTCCTCATCGTCATCCTCATCCTCATCCTATCCTCATCCTCATTCTCGTCCTCAACCAATATTCATCCTCGTCCTCGTCCTATCGTCGTCCTCATCCTCGTCCTATCGTCGTCCTCATCCTCATCATCTTACTCCTCCTCAACCTCCTCCTCATTCTCCACCTCCTCGTATCCTCATCGTCATCGTCATCCTTATCCTCATCCTAACCTCATCCTCATACTCATTCTCGTCCTCCTCATATCCTCATCCTCGTCCTCATCCTCTTGGTCATCCTCATCCTATCCTCATCCTCATCCTCGTCCTCATCCTCTTGGTCATCCTCATCCTATCCTCATCCTCATCTTATCCT
>NC_032020.1:14445424-14445692 GCF_001865875.1 Lupinus angustifolius | reverse complement strand
TCATCCTCATCCTATCCTCATCCTCATGCTCGTCCTCATCCTCCTCCTCATCATATCCCAATCCTCATCCTTTTCCTTATCCTCTTCCTCATTCTTGTCCTCTTCCTTTCCTCATCCTCATCCTATCCTCATTCTCATTCTCGTCCTCATCCTTACCTCTTCCTAATCCTAATCCTCATCCTCATCCTCATCCTCCTCATCCTCCTCCTCCTCCTCCTCCTCTTCATCCTATCCTCATTCTCATCCTCCTCTCATCCTCATCCTCATC
>NC_032020.1:14444715-14445324 GCF_001865875.1 Lupinus angustifolius | reverse complement strand
TCTTCCTCATCCTCATTCTACTCATCATCCTATCCTCATTCTCATCCTCATCCTATTCTAATCGTTATCCTCATCCTCATCCTTATCCTCATCCTATATTCATCCTCTTCCTATCCTCATCCTCATCCTCCTCCTATGCTCATCCTCGTCCTCATCCTCATCCTCCTCCTCATCCTCATCCTCGTCCTCATCTTTCTCTTCATCCTCACCTTCATCCTCATCCTATACTCAACCAATCCTCATCCTCATCCTCATCCTATCCTCATCCTAATCCTCATCCTCAACCTCCTCTTACCCTCATCCTCGTCCTCATGCTCATCCATATCTTCAACCTTATCCTCATCCGTTCCTCATCCTCCTCCTATCTTGATCCTCATCCTATACTCATCCTATCCTCATCCTCATCCTCATCCCCCTCCTCTTCCTCATTCTCATCCTAATACCCTTCCTCATCCTGATTCTATTCTCATCCCCTTCCTCATCCTATCCTCATCCTCATCCCCATTCTCGTCCTCATCCTATCCTCTTCCTCATCCTCATCTTCCTCCTCATCCACATTCTCATCCTCATCCTATCCTCATCCTCATCCTCATCCTCATCCTCTTCCTC
>NC_032020.1:14443996-14444615 GCF_001865875.1 Lupinus angustifolius | reverse complement strand
TACATTTTCTCTTTGTCTGAAACCCTTAGCTACAAGGCGAGCCTTGTATTTATCCATTGTGCCATAAGGTTTCAGTTTCTTTTTCAATATGCACTTACAACAAATAGGTTTGCAGCCAGGAGGCAAGTCAGCTAAATGCCAGGTCTTGTTAGACTCTAGAGAATCCATCTCATCATTTATGGCTTCTTGCCACAAATCAGCATCCAAAGAAGTCAAAGCTTCTTGGAGTGTTGATGGATCCTCTTTCAATGTATAGACCATATAATCAGGTCCATACTCTCTAGCAGTCCTTGCTCTCTTACTTCTTCTAGGTTCTATTTCAAACTCATCGTTATTATCATTATTCCTAATCATAGGTATGTGACAAGTTATTGTGCCCCCACTATTCCTCAATTTAAAAGGGAATTTCATTTCATTGAAGTCAGCATCGTTAGACTCAATGATCACTTTTGCATTAAGGTCATAAAACCTATACGTTTTGCTATTTACAGCATACCCAATGAATACACATTCATAGGCTCTACTTGCATGTTTAACTCTCTTGGGGTCTGGTATCCGGACATAAGCCAAACAACCCCAAGTTCTCAAATAAGACAAGTTTGGTTGTCTATTCTTAATA
>NC_032020.1:14426326-14443896 GCF_001865875.1 Lupinus angustifolius | reverse complement strand
TTAGTGCTATTGTTCGAGACAATCAACACCTCATCTTTCTGATCTTGCTTACGAGTCTCTTCTTCAATACGAAGACGAGTGATCAGAGATTCCAAAGAGATTTCTTTGGTCTTATGCCTCAGAAGGTTTTTGAAGTCTTTCCAGCTAGGAGGCAGCTTGTCAATTATGACAGCAACTTGAAATTGCTCATTTAAGGGCATACCATCAGAAATGATCTCATGAGAAATTTTATGAATCTCGTGGGACTGAGACTCTACTGATTTATCATCAGTCATTTGATACTTGAGGTAGCGGCTAACAACATATTTCTTAGTCCCAGCTTCCTCAGTATAATATTTTTTCTCAAGTGCATACCAAATTAATTTGGCAGACTTGTATGGGCTGTAGTAATCATACAGATCATTAGACAACCCATTCAGAATGAAATTCTTACATAAGTGATCACTTTCATTCCAGAGAGCTATTTCAATAGCCAGATTATCCCTTTCCTCTTTTTCAGCCTCATTCGACACCACTAGGATATCAGTTTTCAGAACGTGGACAACCTTTCTCATAGTGAGGAAAAATTTCATCTTATGTTGCCAACGTTTGAAATTTGTTCCGTCAAACCGAAATGGCTTGTTCAGGTCATAGCTGTCAGGTCTAGTAATATTATCTACGAATGCCATTGTAGTCGAAACGTCTTAAAATTGTTGTTACCGTAGCTTGCAGCTATTCTAAATGGCACGAAATAATACTTACGAAATAATACTTACTGTTGGTGCTTGTTAAAATGAAGGGAGAAAGCCTCTATTTATAACATGAGATTTTTCTCATGTTCCTCATTTCTCCCATGTGGGACTTGGGAGCTTAATTTCTATTTTTTTAAAACTCTTCCATGTGGGACTTTGAGAGTTGTTTTTTCAAACTCTTCTATGTGGGACTTGGGTGTTTTTTATATTTCACACCCAAAAGTTCTCACTCATGGTTTTCAACAAACCATGTTCCAACAGAAACACAATCAAGAGTGTTGATGCTGTCTCCTCAACATCTGATTCTGATGTCACCAAACTATGGCATTTGAGAATGGGTCATGTTAGTAAAAGAGATCTAGCGAAGTTGGCCAAAGAAGGATTACTGTGCGGTCAACAAGTTGAGAAGATAGACTTTTGTGAACACTGTGTTTTCGGAAAGCAGTATCGAATAAAATTCAATGTTGCAGTTCATCGAAAAATAGACACATTTGATTATGTACATTCTGACTTGTGGGGTCCTTCCCAAGTACCTTCTCATTGTTGCAGCAAATACATGTTAACATTCATGGATGATTATTCAAGGAATGTGTGGATCTTCATTTTGAAACATAAAAGTGAAGCATTTGTCAAGTTCAAATAGTGGAAAATGTTGATCGAAAAGCAAACCAGGAGAAAGATCAAAAGACTCAGAAGTGACAATGGTCTAGAATTCTACAGTGGAGAATTTTTAAATTTTTGCAAGGATCACGGTATTGTCAGACATTATACTATGATGCACACTCCACAACAAAATGGACTTGCAGAACGAATGAAAAGAACCTTTTCTTGAAAGGACAAGATGTATGTTGTCCAATGCTGAATTGCCAAAAGAATTTTGGGCGAAAGCTTTCAATACAACTTGTTACTTGATCAACAGATGTCCATCAACGACCATTCGTTTCAAAACTCCAAAAGAAATCTGGTCGTGTATTCCGAAAAATTATGAAAATTTGAGGATATTTGATTGTCCTGCATATGCTCATAATAAAGAAGGAAAACTTGATGCCAGAGCATTGATGTACATTTTTCTTGGATATCCTCATAGTGTGAAAGGATATAAGTTATGGTGGCAAGAGAAAAGAAAGTGCATTATTAGTAGAGATATTACTTTTAATGAAGCTGAAATAATAAAGCCTCATACAGAGTCATCAAGTAAAAATAAAGACCCTAATATCTTGGAGAATATGGAGTTTGAGGTCGAGCCAACAAAAGAAAAAAACACTTGATAAAAAAGAAGTTGATGATGCACGTATTGATACTGATATCTCCCAATTGTAGCATTATCAGTTTTCTAGAGACATACAAAGGAGACATATAAAACCTCCAAATAAATATGGCTATGCTAATCTGGTGTCATACACTCTAAATGTTGTTGATGATATTAACAATTGTGAACCACAATCATATGAAGAAGCTATCAACAAAAAAGAAGCTTCCAAATGGATTTTTGCCATGACACATGAAATGGAGTCTCTTCATAAGAATTATACTTGGGTTCTTGTGAAGCGGCTGAAGGCTCAAAATATTTTTGGATGTAAATGGGTCTTTAAGAAGAAGGAAGGAATTCCTGGGGTTGAAGATGCAAGATTCAAGCGCGATTACTGGCCAAAGGTTCTACACAAAAAGAAGGCATTGGTTTTAATGAAGTTTTCTCTCTTGTGGTAAAACATAGCTCTATTCATATCCTACTTGCCGTTGTAGCTCAATTTGTGTAGAACTTGAGCAACTAGATGTCAAAACGACATTCTCGCATGGTGAGTTGGAGGAATAAATCCACATGAAGCAACTTGAAGTTCAAGAGATAAAAGATCGTGTCTGCCTGCTGAAGAAATCTTTATATGGCCTAAAACAATCTACCAGACACTGGTATCGACGATTTGACACCTTGATGCTTGAAAATGACTATTCCAGAAGTGAACATGATAGTTGCGTCTACTACAAGAAGCTTGCAAATAAGTCATTCATATATTTGCTTTTATATGTTGATCGCATGTTAGAACATGTCAGAAATTAGAAACTTGAAAGCTCAATTGAGCTCGAAGTTTGAAATGAAGGACTTGCATATGTGATTGACCAATATGGTGTTGATGAAGACAATGACATAATGAAAGCTTAAAGACATGGTTATCACAAGCCGAAGACTCAGGGTCAACATCATAGACTTTGGATTATTTTCATATTCTAGAAATCCTAAGATGATTGCCTAGTTTGAGTGTAGGTTAGGTAAATATTGGGTGAAAGTCTCATAAGAGGTTAAAATGAGTCCATATAATATGAGGCATAACATCCTAACATATATGATAAGTAGATTCATGCATAAGCATTGAACATACATGGTTTTTGTGCATAAAGTATTATATATTTTAAAATCATGTATTGCATGTTTATATATTTTATAATGGTTAATAATCGATTAAGTCACATCGGAATCTGTTAATCGATTAAGGATTGGTGTAATCGACTAAAGGGGGTTACATTGGCTAACTACCTAGGATTTCTAGTTCGTTAATCAATTAAAGAAGTTGTTAATCGATTAAGTCATAACAAAAGAAAACAATATTTTTATAACACGTTAATCGATTAAGTTCTAAGATAATCGACTAATGAAAGATAAATTTTTTTCCATATAAAAGCTGTATTTTCAATCCATGTGAAAATTATTCAAAAGAAAAGAAGAATTTGGTTTTAAATTTTTTATATCATCTTGCTTATTCTCTAACTGAAAGCATAAAGTGAATTCTTGCATAGTTTAATTAAAATTATTGAGTGAAAAGAGAGGAAAATATTTTCAAGAGAGTGCATCAATTTGATACATTTTTTATAAACCATTGCATCTCATCACATCTAGTTTAGGCTTCTTTTGAGGGTTCTGCAGAGGGTTTATTGCTGAGTTTTCAAAGTTACATTAGCACATTAAATGGGCATCATAACTCGAGAAACATTGAAAATCAAGGAGTGATTGTCTTGGTGTGTTAGCATCACCGGTAAAAGAGAAGTTGTGTCTTCACGAGGGCAAGAAGTCTTAGAGAGGTTGAGAAATTGGCAAGGGCAAGAGTCGTGAAAGGTGTGGATATCCGAGTAGGCGAGTGGAGTGGTCAAACCGAGTTAGGGCTCAATGAATCCGAGAAGGCAGTTCTTGTTGCTTGTATTGGAAGTGAGATTGTAAGAAAAATTATTTTCCATAGTGATGAAAAATCTCCCGATATCAGAAAGGGAAACCTGAATGTAGTTTGCACATGGACCCGCAAACGAACCAAGATTAAAAATCCTTGAGCATTCTTCTTTTTCCTATCTCTTTTAGTTTTCAGTTTTATTGATTCCTTAAGTTTTTGATTTATGTGATTTGTGGTTACTGTTTATAATCAGTGATAAAATCAAGAATCAAATTAGGGTCATAAAGGTTGATATTCACTTTGATTGCTTTGCAGGAAATCAGATTTTTTAGAATAAGAAGATTCAGTATAATCGATTAAGGCTGTTAATAATCATTAAACAGAGCTGAGAATAATTGATTAATAAGACTCATAATCGATTAACAATAGTAAGCTTTTGTTTTGCACATTTATCGGAAAAGCGGGACTAGTGATCCGCTACACCTCTTCACCCCATAGGTGTGTTTTACCTTGATGGCACCCAACAAGTGGTACCAGAGCTAGTACAAAAGTGCTAGTTTGACCACTTTATTCATTGATCCTAGGAACATTCAATATGGGTTCCATTAACCCTTTCGGCGGGGATGACTTATCCACTAACCGCCCTTCGATATTCAGTGGCGAAGGGTATGCTTACTGTAAGTGCGTATGAAAATCTTCATCGAGGCAATTGACACGGATATTTGGGAATCCGTTGTCAGTGGTCTCTTTACTCCACTACATTTGGTGGATGGTGAGCCTAAAGAAAAACTTAAAGGCATGTGGTCCGATGATGAAAAACGAAAAGTCCAATACAACCTTAAGGCTAAGAACATCATCATTTCTGATTTATCATATGACGAGTTCTTTAGGGTCTTACAGTGCCTTAACTGAAAGAAATGTAGGATACTTTGCAAGTAACCCATGAAGGCACCATCGAATTAAGCGCACAAAACTAAATGCACTAACACACAAATGAGTTATTTTGAATTTATCAAAATGAATCTATTAGTGATATGCAAAAACGATTTACTCACATAGTTAATCATTTAGTTTCTTTGGATAAAAGTTTTGCTAATGGTGAACTAACCAATAAAGTTTTGAGATGCCATTATAGGAAATAGCAGCCTAAGGTCACGACAATCATGGAATCGAAGGATTTTGACTTAATGCCTCTAGCAATAGTTTTCGGCAAACTCCAAGAGCATGAAATGGAGTTCGGGTGCTTAACCATGCATGAGGAAATAGACAGAAAGAAGAAGGGAATCTCTCTCAAAGCCACAACATCACAATACCAAGAAGAAACGGTTGACGAAGATTCTGATTCTGATATGGACGATGAAACCTTGACACTCTTAGATCGCAAATTCGGTAAATTTCTCAAAAAGAAGGGAGGCTTCAAACATGAAAGAGGCAAATGACTCAACTAGAAAGGGCAAGGTTTCTGAAGACCGCCTAACTTGACATGAGTGTGGCAAACTGGGACACATGCGTTATCAATTCCCGAGCAACCTCAAGAAAGTTGAGAACGACAAGAGCAATCCCCGAGAATTCAAGTCCAAGAAAGCATATATAGTCTGGGACATTCCCGAGGATGAGCCAAGATCAAGCACATCCAAAATGGACAAATGAGGTACAACATTCTCATACTTATAGTGCTTTTGTTGAATTGCATGAGAAATTCAAGAAATTGGCTAAAATTAATGTAGATAGGAAAACTAGTCATCTTATTGCATGAAAATATAATTGTTAAAATGAAAGAAGAACTAAATGAATTAAAACTTGAAAATGAGACTCTAGATCTTATTTACTCTTGTGCCTCATGTACTTGCTCTACTAAATTAAATGAGACATCTATATGTGAACAATGCAATAGTTTAAGTGCTGAAAATTCTGATTTAAAAGAGATATTAGCTAATTTCACTTATAGTAGTCAAAACCTAAACATTTTACTTGCGGTTTCTAGAAATGTCAGTAACTATGCAGGTCTAGGTTACAACCTCTCAAATAAAAGTAAACCATATAGAAAACAAATAGCTCACATGCAAGTATAAAATTAACATGCCTACTTGCTTTTACTATGGTACATATGGTCATACACGATATCTTTCTATGTTAGAAAATATGGTGTGCGAAGTGGCAGATATGTATGAGTGTAAAATGGACTAGATCCCTTGGTTACTAACAAGAATGGACCCAATATAATTTTGGTACCCAAACGAGACAAGTAATTTGTTTTGAAGTTATGCCTTCGAACATAGGGACAACACTAGTATTTGGATAGTGGCTGTTCGAGGCATATGACGGGTGATCAATCAAAGTTTCATGATCTATCACTCAAGGATAAAGTTAATAAGATGAGCTACTAGATATTCGTTCACCAAAAGAAATATTGCAAGGAACTTCTATTAAAATTTGAGATGGACAAATGTAAAGAAGTAACAACACGTATGGTGTAATCCTGCTATCTCGACCAGGATGAAAAGGGTAAAGCTATAGAGGTAACAAAATATTGAGGCATATTTAGTTCATTATTATATCTAACATCTAGCCGTCTCGATATTTTGTTTAGTGTGTGTATGTGTGCTAGAAATCAAGCATCACCTAAGGAATCCTATTTTAGTTGTCTAAAATGTATTATGAAGTATTTAAAAGGAATATCATATATGGGATTATGGTATCCTAGGGATGCCTCATTATCTTTGAGAGGATACTTCGACTCTGACTTTGCTGGATGTATGTTGGACCAGAAAAGTACTAGTGGAACTTGCCACCTTTTGGGCAGGTCCTTAGTGTCTTGGCACATCAAAAAGTAAGCTTGCACTGCTTTATCAACTACGAAAGCGGAATACATTGTTGCTGGTGTATGTTGCGCTCAAATATTACGGATGAAGCAACAACTATTTGACTTCAGTCTAAAGCTTATGAAAATACCGATAAAGTGTGATAACACTAGTGCCATCAACCTATCTAAGAATCCTATTATGCATTCTAGAACTAAGCATATTGAAATAAGATACCACATTTTAAGAGATCATGTACAAAAAAGTGATTGCATTCTTGAATTTGTTGAAACCTCAAAGCAATTAGCCGATATTTTCACCAAGCCCCTTCCATATGATACATTGTTTATATTACGTAGAGAACTTAACATACTTGATAAAAAATATCTCAACTAATTTGCTTTAGGGTGTTATATGCCTTATCTTGATCTTTAATATATGCTTATGTGGGAAAATTAATATGAATGCATGATTCATATGCTTAACTGAATTCATGATTGTTTTATATTGCTTTTAGTGTGTCATATGCCTTTTTGGTCAGAGTCTTGAGTATAGTATCTTAGCACCTTCTAGAAATCTCAAAAATGCATTAATGTTTGTCTTAGTTCTACTATTAATCGATTGTTCTATATTTTAATTGATTAATTTGAGTTCCAGTAGCCTGGAAATGAATTTTTATCATATTTTAATCGATTAACAATCTGCTTAATTGATTGCGTGGGCTCAAATTTCTGAAAAATGAAAATTTTAAAATAAATCATCAATTACCAAAAGCATTAATCGATTAAACTGGGTATTATTTTAAATTCTATAAATGATTAAATACACGACTTAATCGATTAACATCAGGCATAGAACAAATATCAGTGCGGTTCTAGGTCATTTCCACTAAATCCCTAAAAACCTCATAGTTTCCCCTTTCTAGATTTCTCCTCAAATCAAGAGATTTTGATTTCAACAATAGTTAATTCATCTCCTATTACTTCAAATTCATCATCTTAGAGTCTCCAATCTAATCAAAATCCAAAACCCTAGCTTTTCCCCTTTCAGAAAACCTAATCCCCATTTCAGAAAATGATTAGATATTCCATTACCGGGAAATTATGAGTGAATCACGACCAAGAAGTGTAAAAACCACTGCTAAGTGTCCAATATGTGTGGATGTTGGTTCCTCTTTTGCTCAAGGTGGAAGAAAATACCATGGTTATCCTACTACTATCCCATCCTTCAAGAAGTTAGATTAGCCAAATTCCAAGGAAGGAAACAGACCTACATTCACTATGCGGATATAGCTTGGATGGTGGAACAACGTTTTGAGTTCCCTCATGGATTAGAAGCACAAGGAGAAAATCAGTTTATGGAACTCAAAGGTAAAATCTATCCATCCTTGATAAGGAAATTTTATAGTAATTTTCGGTATAAGGGCGGGCTGTATACTGCAATGATTATGGGAAAGTTGATTATTTTGGATGAGAACTATTTTTGGATGTTGGAGGACTATATAGTGATGAATCTATGTTAGGTGATTGTAACAATGAGTTATTAAACTCATTTGATGCTATTGAGATTTATAAATCATGTCTAAGAGAACCTCACCTATATGTGCAAGGTGAATTGACCAAGGCTAGGTCATTATCTGTTGAGAAACGACTCTTGCATTAGTTAATTGATTATATTTTGGTTCAACATAACACAAATCATGCACAACCGACCATCAATGATCTTAAACTAATGATTGCGATAAGAGAAGGAATTATAGTTAACTAGCCTACTGAAATTCTGAAGGTCATGGCTGCATCTTCTTCTAGGCTACTTGCTTATTGGATTTTTATCTCTCATTTTATCGATTATCTCGAAAGTAACACGTCAGATGTGGATGTCATTGTTACTAATTCTCGAGAGCACCTAGTAGGTGACAATCTGATTCACAAGATGAGTATCTACAAGTTTTGAAATACCTAGATGTATAAAGAAGATGACACTACCAATGTGAATGAAGATTCATCTGATGAAGAAATGACTGCAAATTCTAGTGAGCCAAACCCTGAACAACCACAAGCCAAGGCAACTAATGTGCCTTAGGAACCATCGTTTGGGTTAGCACACTTGGATGTTATAGAATAATGCCTTAATACGCGTATTGATGGACATTTTCAGTCATTGAGGGACTCAATGATGGCTGAGTTCTAGTGGCATCAGGAGAGGATTACCATGGATGTTGATTGTATTTTTTTTCATTATGCGCATCACTCATGGATATTCATCACCACCACCACCACCACTTCAGAATTATTCTAGATAGTGATGTCTAGAGTTTAGGGTGTGTGTCTTTTGATCATGTATTTTGATGGATTATGTTGTATTTTGTTTGGACCTATTTATTATATACTTCATGCACTACTCATAATTCTCGTATCTTTGTTGTTGAATTTGTTATGTAAGAACTTTTGGTTGATCTTTGATTATATCTATCTTGTGTACTTTTTGTTGAATGATTATTATATACTATATTGCGTTATATTCTATACCATTAATCATTTACCATGCTTACTTGTATCTTTATACAATATGGATATATCTTGCATATTGATTCCGTCATAATCTGTTTATCATCTAGTTAATCAATTAACACCTACTGATAATCGATTAAATACATCAATTGTGCACTTGTTCAATTTTCTATAAAACTGCTTAATTGATTCTGCTTTATAATTAATAGATTAAGACCAATAAACTTTTTGAAATCTTTCTTTGCTTTTGGCTGTTATTATTATATAATAGCATTAATATTTGATCATGCCAAAATGGGAAGAAAATGTTGTTTGAGTGTTTATGCAGATTGTATTTAGCTTCCGCATTCAAATTTGAAGTGCTACCATATATCACCTCATACATGGATTGAGGGGGAGAACAAAGTAAGGGGAGCAGCACATTCTTGTGAGGGTTCTGTAGAGGGTTTAAAGCTGAGTTTTTAGAGTTACATTAGCACATTAAGTATGCATCATAACTCGGGAAATATTGAAAATGAAGGAGTGATTCTCTTGGCGTGTTATTATCATCGGTAAAAGAGAAGTTGTGTCTTCACGAGGGCAATAAGTCTTAGATAGAGTGAGAAATTAGCAAGGGCCAGAGTCGCAAAACGTGTGGGTATCCGAGTAGGCGAGTGGAATGGTCAAACCGAGTTAGGGATCAACGAATCCGAGAAAGGAGTTCTTGTTGCTTGTATTGGAAGTGAGATTGTAAGAACAATTATTTTTCATAGTGATGAAAAATCTCCCGAGATCAATTATGCATCATAACTCGCAAACGAACCAGGATAAAAAATGCTTGAGCATTCTTCTTTTTCGTATCTCTTTTACTTTTCAATTTTTATTGATTCCTTAGGGTCATGAAATTAGATAATCACTTTGATTGCTTTGCAAGAAATCAGATTTTCTAGAATAAAAAAAATTAGTATAATCGATTAAGGCTATTAATAATCATTAAACAGAGCTGAAAATAATTGGTTAACAAGACTTATAATCCATTAGCAACAGTAAGATTCAGTTTTGCGCATTTATCAGAAAGCGGGACTAGTAATTTGCTATACCTCTTCACCCCCTTTAGGTGTGTTTTACCTTGCTGGTACCCAACAAGGATACATAAAACCATTGTCATTGCTTATATATGCATGAGTATGAAAACCGTTGTCATTGTCTATCATTGGCAACATTGTGAGTCTCACCTTTGCTAGCAACATCGCTCATTTCTCAACTCTTTTCATCCTATCAAGTGCTTAGCTTTAGGTAAGAACTAAGAAAGTAAGAAGTAATGAAGGACTGTAGGATTAGGAATTAGGAAAAATCGGAGGATGAGTACATTGGGTTTAAAATAAGGAATTGAGGAAGCAATACTAAATTATTCATGAAGTATGTCTTTTCTGTGTGAATATCTAATTTTTCCAGCCTTTTAAAAAATATACAAAAATTAAAAAAAGAAAAATATAATAAAAAGTTGAAAAAGGAACCTTGCTTATTTTTTATGTATCCTTCTTACCCTATCAGGAATTTTATAAATATTCTTTACGACATTATAAAATTAATTTTATCTTAAAAAATACATTTTGTTGGGTCATATATCCAATTTTATCTTTTACTAAATAATTTTAATGAACAATTATAAAATATTTGATTATCAATGTTTTAATTAATTCTTCGGTTGAAAAAAAATCATTTAGTGGAAAATTATGAAACCATTTTAATGAACCGATACAAAATGTATTTTGATTAAGAACCATAAAATGCACCATCATAACACTACACGAGATATGCAGTTTAACAACATTTATTTTAGGTGTATAATAGCGCTTTCAGGTGTAATCTATGTGACCACAGTAGTATATATCCTTCTTTGATAGCGCACTCAAGGGTGCTGTTGTATGTAAACTATACAACATCGACTCCTCCATTATGCGGTGTTACATATATAATCAATACAACAACGCACTATAAGGATAGCAATGAGTCTGGATGGACACAAGTAGTGGATTTTTTGGGACCCGCCCTGTTGCTTTATTTTTGGACCCAGACCCGCCTTAGACCCGTGCTGATGCTTGTTGGATCTGATATCCATAGGTCATTAGGTACCCAACAGATCTACGGGTACCACAAATTCAAAAAATATTACAAATAATTGCGAGTAATTTACATATTTATGTGCTTGATTCCTACAATCTTATATGTCATTTAGGTAATCAACTAGAGAAAAAAATATAAAAAATATTTAAAGTTTTAAACACATTTCAAATTTACTATTTCAATAATATGATGTAAAATTGATTTACTAAGAATTGTTCAATTAACAAAATATTGGATTATGCATATAAATTAACATAACATCACATCACTACTTAACTATATAACATCACTATTTAATAATCTTTAACAACATAACAATCACATTTATGAAGGGTTCCCGTGGGTCTGGGTCGTCATTACCCGGATCCAAATCCATCCAACAACGGAACTTAAAATTTTGGGTCTCAATTACGTGCGAGTCCAAAAACATGGACTCAGATCCGACCCATCGTGAGTATTTTTTGCAGGTACCCACAGATCCAGGTACCCGTTGTCATCATCTCTACACCGTAAGAAGAAGCACAATAGGCTCATAATTTTAAAAACCATCCTCTTATTCCTATTAACCTCTTATATTATATATATATATATATATATATATATATAGTCTCATTTTCTTATGTGATTCTTTCATATTTTTAATACACTCTGTTTGCTATTATCTTTTAGGTTATATTTGAGAGTCTTATTTTGGAGAGGAAAGCAGGGAAGAGAGGACATTAGAATGTGTCTCTCTTATTTGAGAGTTTGGAGATAGAGAGGAAAAAGTTTTGAAAGTTTTCTGAAGCTCTCTAAAACCCTTCATATCTTTATTTTCATAATTCATCAAATTGAGTTTTTTGAAGACAAATATGTCAAAATGCTTAAACGCTTTTTCTAAAATTTTATGATTATATTATTGTATATTCTCATTGTTAATTAGATTTTTAAAGGGATGTAAAACAATATTTTTACATATTTTACCATTCATTCTCATCCCCTCTAAAGACACTCCCAAACTAAGGAGAGATTTAACTTGATTTTCCTTCCCTTCTCCCTTTCTTGTCTTTTTTGACCATTTTCCTTTCTTTTCTCTCATAACTCCTTGACAAACTCTTAAAGTCTTGACACAAATGATTAATTATTTAATTAATAAACACTACAAAACTAAAGACATTTAAGGACAAACTTTTAGCCATACTTACATACACCATGGCAAATTCAAAATATAAGGCCCAAAACTAACACTGTGGCCCATGGTTCATCTTTCACATAGATCACTTTCACACTTTCACACTTTCACTCTTTCACTCTTTCATGTACTCTCTTCTCCTCTCAAAAAATTACTTTTTCTTCACTTCACCACTTTCACACCATAAATCACTTATTCTTCTCTTCTCTTTTGCAGAAATCACTTCTTCACTTCATCACTATCCAGAAATCAATTCATTCCAAGCTTGTTCATATATTTGTAAGAAATCATTTCATCTCCTTTTTTAATTATATAATTTTGTTTCAAATCACTTCATCAACTCTAATCCCTAATTTGGAGCTTCTCAAATCCCTAATTTTGTGCTTCTCTTCCCGAACTTCACTGAAAACAAGCAAACAAACTATACAAATTATAAATGTATACATTGTATTAGGTTCTGCTGTTGATTATTATTTGATAGAATGGTTGTTGTCATCAAGCAACAATTGATTAATGCTGTTAATATTATTCTTCATTTTCAACTGTGTGTAGTTAGTTCCTTGGATTGTTTGACACTTAGGTTCTTTTTTTGTCAAATCGAATAAAATCTAGTGATCCTATCTAATAATCGGAATTGTACCCAAAGAGAGGTGGCGAGAATCTAAAAAATATGAAGTGAGGCAAGAGATTATACTTCGAGTAATCGAATTTTCATAGGCGGAGAAACTAGCTAGTTAACTTGTTTGTTACCTAATACTGAATATCTGAAATTTTGGATGGTCTTATTGTCTAAGACATTAGGATAAACCAATATAGAGAGAAGTAAATGGCAGCTCCAACTAAGATTCTTTTCTTTACTTCATATGCTTGAATTATGCATTATCGTGCTATAGCTGTTACTTATTTTCATGGCTGAAGACACTTGCTGTTTTTTTAATCATTTAGACTCAAGTTTCCAGACTGCAATCAAAAGATTTCAATTGATTCTTTCGGAGGAACTGTTAATTACTACAGTCAATGATTAGCTTGATGGAAATTTGTAGCCAACTATGTTTTTCATATTTCGTTTTATCAGAGTTGAATTCATCAGGAGCCTGTCTCAAAAGGTTGATATTCAGCTGCTTCCTGTACCAGTTCTTCCCTATTAGTTCCTTTCCAGATTCGGTCCACTGACTGATAAAAACGCTACATATACTTTTTTTGGTTACAATTTGGTGTATCAGGCTCTCTCTTAGCTAGCTGAAACGATAAAAGGTAATTACTTTCATTTGTAATTGTAAGTCAAATTCGTTCCACTATATATGAGTAGCTGTTATTTGTTAATATTAGAACCTCTTAGAATCATATTGTTTAGACCACAACTCTTCATAAAGTGGTTAAAATCAAATGGAAAATTATTCATTTTGTTAAAATCGCTACATTTGGTCAATTCCAAGTTTATCTTCATCTGCATCAATTGCTATACCCCAATGTACTAAAAAAAACTAAAGCTATCCTTTGTGGAACTCTGTTTAAGGCAGTATGGTTACAATTAAAAAATTGAACTTTGTGATCTCTTAGTAAACTTAACCCATCCCTTATTACTTAAAAATAATAATTAAATACATAATGAACTGACAAAGGGCCGAAATAAAGGTCAATTTAAAAAGGAGAATTAAAATTAGTATACAAAATGAAGAAAAATAGGGCATACTGACTGTGATTTAACAAAAGAAAAGGTTATGTCTGAAATGTATGAGCATGGGGAATAGGGTAAATGTGGTAATAGTGTTGGCAATATGTAGAGTTATGGTTGTTGAAATGTTTGTTTTACTTTACATTCAGAGGTAATTTGTTATTATTCTTATATTTTGGTTTCAACTTAGCTGTTGTTTCTGTTGGTGGTGCTGCTTAGATTTGATAGAAATGATGGTATAATTATATAATTATATTGCTATCCTGATGAATTTGTTACAATTTTTTTGTTGTAAATGCCTAACCAATACCTTGTAAGTAATTTATTTTATGTAGTTACTAAATTTGAGATTAATATTACATAGTATCTCTAATGATTTCGTAATTGAATTTAACATCAAACACAGATTCACACAGTTATGTTCGATAAGAGTTGGATTGAGAAACCAATTAGATTAAAGGAGTTCTTGGATGGGGTGGTGCAATTTTTGGATTTCGCCTTTTCAAATGTAGCTATAAATGATCATATTCCATGTCCTTGTATTACATGTGGATTTCGTAAAATGAGTAATAGAATTGAAGTGTTTAGTCATCTACTTCAAAAAGGGTTTCCTAGAAAGTACACATTTTGGTACATGCATGGGGAAAAACATGTGCAATATAATGTTGAAACTATAGCCCAACCATAAGAAGAGTTGGTTAGAGAATTTCCAATGCAAGATATGTTAGATGATGTTTTTGGTATCTTTGATGATAGTGGAATTCAAGATTCCGATCACTCAAATATACCAAATAATGACCAACCTAGGGGTGATGCAAGTAAAGTCCAACAAGAAAAATTAAAAGAGCAATTAGGTGATGGAAATGAAGAATTGTATCGTGGTTGCAAAAAATATAGTAAAATATCATTCATTATTCTTTTGTATCATATAAAAGTCTTATGTAGTGCAACAAACAAAACTTTTTCTAGGATCATTGATCTTTTAAATGATGCTTTTCCCCATGCTAAACTCCCAACATCTTTATACGAGGCATAAAAGTTGATTAAGAAGTTAGGTTTAAGCTATGAAAATATTCATGCATGTCCAAACAATTGCATGTTATATTGGGGTTCTGTGGAAGACAAGAAGAGAGACAATTGTAAGATTTGCAATGCATCTAGGTGGAAATCTAATGAAAATATTGGTGGTACAAATGATATGGTGGTTGACCAAAATAAAAAAATATACCAGCAAAGGTCTTACGATACTTCCCACTTATACCAAGATTGCAAAGGCTATACATGTGTTCTACAACTGTAGAGCTTCTGAAATGGCATGCTAAAAGGCAAAATCTGATGGGTTGATAAGACATCTGAGAGATAGTAAAGCATGGAAGGAGTTTGACAAAATGTATCCGGATTTTGCTTTAGAATCTCGTAATATACGGCTTGCATTAGCTATAGATGGTTTCAATCCATTTGGAAGTTTAAGTTCTAATAATAGCATTTGGCCTGTGATGTTGTATACTTACAATTATCCTCCATGGTGTTGTATGAAGCAAATTTCTCTAATAATGTCAATGATAATTCCTGGTCCAAAGATGCATGGCAATAGTATTGATGTTTACTTGCAGCCCCTAGTTGCAGAGTTACACAAATTATGGAAAGGGGTGGAAGCTTATGATTCTTCTACAAATGAATCATTTCAAATGCGTGCTGCATTGTTTTGTACTATTAGTGACTTTCCAGGTCTAGAAAACTTATCTAGATGGAACACTCACACATCACTTGCTTTTCCATCATGTAATTTTGATACAGAGTCTAAATGGCTGAAGTTTAGCGGAAAATATTGTTTCATGGGACATCATCGATATTTACCACTTGATCATAAGTATATGATCAATAAATCGTCCTTTGATGGTTCTATTGAGTTTAGACTTGCCCCTATCCCACCTTCAGGTTCAAATGTGTTGCGAGATATAGAATCAAGTCGTAAAAGGCCCCGTGATGAGGTTAAGAGTGAAAACAACCCACCACAATGGAAGAAAAAGGGTATATTTTGGGATCTACCTTATTGGAAGCATCTTCTTATTCGTTATTGCCTTGATATGATGCACATAGAGAAAAATGTTGGTGACAATGTATTATTCACAATACTTGATGACAAAAGTAGAACAAAAGATCATCTTAAAGCTCGTAAAGATTTACATGCAATGGGAATTAAAGAGAAGCTTCATCCATATCCGAATTCCTCTAAGTTCCCCCATCATGCTTTAAAATGAAAAATCAAGAGAAAGATATCTTTCTAAAAGTTCTTAAAAGTGTGGTATTTCTGGATAGTTTCTCATCAAACATTTCTAGATGTGTTGATGTAAAGAAACGCAAGATCTCTAGACTAGAGAGTCATGACACATATATTCTGATGGAACATATTTTTCCAATTGCCTTTAGAAGATCCCTTCCTAAAGTAGTTACTTTAGTGTTGATTGAGCTATGTAACTACTTTAGAGAACTATCAAGCAAAGTTTTAAATGTCAAATATTTAGAGAAACTCCAACAACGAATTTTTTGACCCTTTGCCATATGGAAATGATATTCCCTCCATCATTTTTCACTATCATGGTTCATTTGGTCATGCATCTTGGGGAGGAAGCAATGATTGCTGGTCTTGTACATTATAGATGGATATAACCTGTTGAAAGGTATATTTTTAGTTTACATGCTTAGTTATTTATTTTATTAGGACTTTACTTCAATGTTGATTAATTTCCTTTCAATTATAGGACCCTTGGCCATTTAAAATCATATGTCCATAACAAGGATGCACCAGAATGTTGTATAGCTGAAGGGTATATTATGGAAGAATCTCTCACTTTTTGTTCGAGATATTTTATGAATGGTAACATTGAAACAAGGTTCAATCGACCAAGACGCAATGACGATGATATTGGTGTCAATGTTTTTAGTGAATCTACTATATTTTCGAATTTATTTCCTACATTGGGCAAATCTATTGGTGCGTGGAAGATTTTTTCATTACCACCCATTGAGAAGCTACAAGCTCATGGTTATGTGTTAACTAATTGCCAATTGGTTGATACATTTCGCGAGTAAGTTTTATGTTATTATTCGTAGTTTATTTTCATATTATAATGCGTTACAATATCAAATATGTAATAACTATTAACTCCTTCTTCTAGGATGCATTGTGGGCAAATAAACTCTGCAAAAGTTGTGAAAGAATATGTACACAATCATTTCCACGAGTGGTTTAAAGAATATGTAAGAATATATATATATATATATAATTTCACCTAACTTTTGCTTATGCTCAAAATGCTCATGAGTGTATGTAGTTATCCTTACATTTCAACAAAATACTAGGTTGCAAGAAAGGAAGATCCAGACATTACAAGTGAAATTGAATGTCTTGCAAAAGGGC
>NC_032020.1:14396754-14426226 GCF_001865875.1 Lupinus angustifolius | reverse complement strand
AACCTATTGAAATATCAAGTGATGTTATGTACTACGGGAAATTGGTTGACATCATAGAGTTAGACTACTATGGAATGTTAAAGGTTGTGCTATTTAAATGTGATTGGGTAGACACTATACTTAACAAGGGAACCAAAATTGATAAGTTTGGGATAACAAGTGTAAACTTTTCCCGTTTAATACACACCGGTGCAAATGAAGCAGATGAGCCATTCATCCTTGCAACTGATGCTAGAATGGTATATTATATTGATGATCCAGTTGATCAAGGTTGGTGTTGTGTTTGCCACATGAAGCCTAGATATGGGTGATGTGAACTTTGAGGACTTAGAAGAGTCATCAATGGAGGACATACCTTTTTGTGAGCAACATTTGGAGAACATGGAAGAATTACAATTAGTGCGGGAATGTGTAAATGAACAAGAACTAGAACAAGAAAAATATGGATCAAATAATATTGAAGATTGTGATAGTTGTAGTGATGCTGAAGAAGGAAGAATGTCAGAGTAGTTTAATATCCTATATTACGTACTTGACAATATAAAATACTTTTTTTTTTCAATTTGTGCTACACTTTTTGCATTATATCTTTAATTCATGTTATGATTCATTTAGTATATATTTTATTTCTTGTTATAGTTCTTCGTGTTAGCAAATTGCGCAGGTAATTGGTTCAATATGAAGCATAAGAATTCGGACAAGTAATGCGAGGAAAGCTACGAGGACAAAAAAGTGAAAACAATAGTGAAAATACCCAAAATACACAACAACAAACTAGTGACAATCAAGAGGGTGTTGAACCTGCACATGTGAATTCAAAAGATGCTTCATATGGTGATGACAACTTTGAAACCTCCTCAAACTCAAATGAAACTCAATCAAAAGATAGAGAGGAACCCTTATTTATCAAGGTTAAAGGTAAGAGCAATATTCCATTAACTTCAATATGTTATTACGTGTTTGCCTTCAATACTTTGCTCCTTGTACATAATTGCAGATACCTCTTCGGGAGAAATTGAAAATCGAAAAATGCAAGCAATTCAGGTTTGACATTTGAAAAAAACTAAAAAAATTATTGTGGAACTCAATGGTTATGGACAAGGCAATGACAATGGCTCAAACTTGTGAGGTTTCTTGGTAAACTAGCTCAAAACTCAGCAATTTGTCCCATATATGTTACAAGATGGGATTGGATGTCAAGGGATAATAGATACCAACAATGGAAGTATATTTAGGTAATTATTTAATTTTTTGAAATTTTAATAGTTTTTCCGATTGCCATTGAAAATTGACTAGTGTATTTAATGATGAGTGAAGGAAAATTTTGAGTTTGATTATGTTGCTGGAGTCAAATGGGCTATGAGTACTCTAGGTGAAAGATGCAGGCCCTATAAATATAGGTTAAGGTGTAAGTATTTCTATCCTAATAAAAGTAAGGAAGACATACTTGCTAATCCCCCTCCAGGTTTAGATTGTGTTGATTGGACTGCATTTGTGCATCACTATAAGGAGGATAAGATGAAGATAAGCATTATGTTGCAAAGTATTTAATTTCTCCAAGCCTTGTATTTTTCTAATATAATGACTACAACGTTTGGCAAACACCAGAAATCGTAAGAATCTTAAAGTTTCTCATGCTTGTGGTAGTATGAGCAATGCAAGGAGAGGTCATCAAATGGTAAGTTGTCCTAGGTAATTGTATTATTTTAGATAATGAAGTTTTGTGAATATGAAAACTTATGTTTTAATATATATTTCATTAATTGTTTTAGGAGCTAAAATTGCAAAGACCTATATGTTGTGGTGAGGTTGTTTTGTCAACTTTGTTGAAGAAGGATAGTAGCTATGTGAGCGAAGAAGGAAAAATTCTAGCTGTAAGTAATTTAAAGTCGTTTCACACATGGGTTACACATGTCCTAAAAACTCTAGCTGTAAGTACACAACTTTTACCTTATTCTTTAAACTGTGGTATGCTGAATGTTGGAATGTAAGTTAAACCTCAGTGCCCTTAATGACATTTTGAGTATATCATAGCTCCTATGCTTATTGGGGAAAACCATTATGTCATTGGCGAATAGTGCACATCTAATCAATTAAAAAATTAAACATTGCGTTGTCACAACATAATAGAAAACAAAAGTAGAACATCTTGTTTCATCTATTATATCATGTGTAATAATTGTTGTAATATATGTGAAATTTCTAATAAATGAGTTGATATACATGTTAATTCTTAATGGATAAGTTTTTTTGTGCTTTAACAATTTGAGAAAATGATAAGCTATGAAATGGATAATGGTAAGCAAATGCATAATATATCATTTTGCAATTTGACTTTATATAAATTATTAATTTCTTGTTACTTAATAGGATAAAATATCAGAGCATTTATCTCAAGATCAAGAAAATGTCACTAATTTAGGTGTTTCATCGAAGGTATTTGCTCATCCTAATGATGCAATTGGAATAGCTTATGGAGCTGAACATTCAGTTCGAGTGCATGGTTTGGGCACTGATATATGTCCCTCTAGTGTTTTTGGAACGTCTAGACATTTTACTAGTTTTGTGGATTCTAGTAGCTCTAGTCAACAAAATGTTGAAGACTTAAAGAAGTATGTACAAACTTTGGAAGTAAAGCTATTAGGATATGAAGAGACCAAGGAGCAACTTGCACATACTCAGAATCGATTGGCTACTCTAGAAATGTTTCTAGTCGAAAAATTTGGTAGTGAGTTAACCAGTTTCGCCTATGATGTTCCACCATCTTAGTTATTATAGTTTCTTAGATATTCATGAACTTGTATGATCTTAATATTTTGTTTTTTGTTTTTTTATAAGGATTGTTGAATGTTAAACATTTCTTAATTGTATAAGATTCGCTTTTCTAATTGTATAACACTTTTACTACCATTATTATTAGCTAGCAAATATTTAATTTTATTATAAATTTACCATTATATTATTGAAAATAAAGATTGTTAGTCAATGACACATTCGGATCATGAGAGGAGTATGTATGAAATTAATTTTAAATAAATTTAATTAGGCACGATTGGATTGTAGCAAAATAAATAACTAGTGGCAAAATTATCAAGTTAGCCACGATTTTCACCGTAGTTGAATTGTATAGACCGTGGCTAGATAAATGTTACCACACTTTCTAGTAGTGTAGCGAATTGACATAATGACCGTGGCTAAATTTTAGCAACGCCACTCCTTGCCATAACAACAACAACAACTGTGGCCACTCAGTTTAGCTACAGTTTTTTTGCACATTAGCCACGGTTTCAGCCGTGGCTTAACGGAAGTTTTACTGTAGTGAAAGAAGACTTCATATGTATGATATTACTACGGTATAGTATTGGCTATAAGGATATTGTGCGTGTGCACAAATTTTGCTTGCTCCCTAACTATTTGTCATGCTATCTTTAGGCTCTTGTCAATGATAGGTAATATCGAGTTACACTCGTTTTTTTGTTGTGCACGACTCTAAGTTTTTTCCTCTCACCACCTAAACGTTGGTTCACTATTATATTTATACTTTTTTTTAGATAATAATATTTGTTGATAACTAAAATAATGAATAATGAATACTAAAATAATAATAGATAATTAATAAAAATGTCTGTTCAATAAATAAATAATAATAATAATAATAATAATAATAATAAAATTCTTTCAAATATTAATAAAATTGTAAAGGTGGTAACAACTAAAATCATATCTTACACTCCTTTAAGTGGACATATAGAAATAACATAAAATTACTACTCCACTCTTTTGAAGTGGGTAGGTGGATAACAATAAATGTTGGAGTTCCTGTAAATATTATAATAAAAACCTACATCTTTAAGCTAAGATGTGGAACATACATAAGCATTGTTCAACAATCCTTTAAAGTAGCTTGTATCGTTTTGAGTCACCCAAAAAATTATTAGAGTCGTTTGGTAAACAAAAATTGAAAGTTGGTTGTAGCTTTAAAATAAGGAGCTTTTAGCATTTAAAAACTACTTTTTAGAAAAAAACTACTTCAAGTAGCATTTAGAAAGTGATTGTAGCTTTCAATAATCCGCTTTCCAATTTTTCCCTTTAATATTTTAACAAATTAAATTACATGTCTTGAATTTAAAAAAACATTTTAACCTTATGTGTCACTCATACTTTTCTTCCATTTACGTTTCCTTCACAGAGTAAAAACCAGCAACCCCCTCCATTTGTGTGGCTTCCTAGTGATTATCACTTCAGGTATGTTACACAATTTATAGGGTTTTATACGAGATAAGTGAACCTATTGATTCTATATTTTTTTATTTTATTTTTATGGCATTGTTACATGTGGCATAGTTAACCCTCCTACTGTTTCATTCTATACAGTGAGATATATGTTATGTGAACATGATCTTGCTCCTGACTTTGATATAGTTTTGAAGAAGACATCAAGATTGCAAAAAGAAGAAAAATAAAGAAGACTTTGAAGACAAAGAAGATCAAGCTTTAAGAAAAATAGAATCTAAGTCTTCAATAGGTACTTCTATCCTTGAACTCTAAGTATGTTTAGTAAACAATGCTAAAAAAGAAGATAAAACTACTTTAAAATAAAATTGGAAAACTCTTAGACAATATAGAACAATTTTCAAAATGCTAAGTAACATGTTACTTGACCTGAATAACAAGTTACTAGACCTAGGAAATAGGTTACTTGGATTGTGTGACAATGAGTAATATGTTACTAGGACTATATAACAAGTCACCTAACTAAGTAAAAATTTACCCATAAAAAATGACATAGTATAACCTTTTACTACAAAGCAGTAACTGATTATTTCTCAAACAAAGAGTTTGGGTAATCGATTACACTACGGTATAACCAATTACACAGAGCTGTTAAAACTAGTTTTTCAAATCCAACCAAAACAACTTCCATCCAAATTCAATGAGTTTCATTCCAATCGTGTCTCAACTTCATGGAAGGGTATATTGGCTAATTGGAAGCATATTTAAAGGTTTTGAAACACTCATTTTGACATACATCTTGAACACAAATTTACACACAACTTTCATATATAATTCTTTATACTTTTTATGCAACTTTTGTTTCAAACTTTCAAATTTTTATGAAATTGCTTTAAGTGGAAGTTCTACAGTTTTTAAAAAGTTAAACACTTCCAAGAGTATTGTATACTAAGTGTATTGAGAGAAAAAGTATTGGAAGTTATAGAATTTTTATATCTTGTAAAGACAATCCTAGCTCTAGAATTTATTCTTCAATCTTGTTGTAAAACTTGTCATCACAAGGGTGTGGTGAGAAGGGGAAGAAAGTACTTGTAAAGGTTGTTTTCCAAGGGTGTGAGATATTAGTGAGTATGTAAAGTATAAGGAGTATCGGGGAGAGAAATTGTAATTACAAATCATAATATATAGTAAAGAAATCTCTTGGGCTACAAGAGTACTAGACGTAGGCTTTGATGGACAAGAAGATGAAACAATATAAATATTATGTGTTCTTTTTCTCTTCTCTCTACTCTTTCATTTTTTTATAAGTTATACTTGGTGTTTTTTCTACAATATTTTTTATTTTACAAGCAGAAAAATTGATCATTTATCCCCACAACTAATTCACCTTTCTTGTTAGTTGTCATATAATACTTACAATTGGCAGTAGAGCTTTGTTTAGATAAGTTACTCCCAAAGATCCTAAACTTTTAGATGACCTCTAGATCCTTTTTGGGAGAAGGTTCCAACATCAATCACACTCTAAGTTTTGTTGGAGAATATTATGATTTTTGGAAAATAAGGATGAGAATCTTTATAGAATCTGAAGACCTTGACAGATGGAATGCGATTGAGGAAGAACCCTATTAACGCTATACTGTAATCAATAGTGTAAGGGAGGTTAAACCAAAATCTATATGGAATGATGAGAATAAGAAGAAAATGTAATCTGACTTTAAGGCCGAAAACATCATCACTTCAACACTAGGAATAGATGAATTTTTTACAGTGCCAAATTGCAAATATGCAAATGAGATGTGTGACACTCTAGAAACCACACGTGAGGGGACAGAAGAAGTCAAGTGGTCTAGACTCAATACTCTTTCCCAAGAATATGCAATGTTTCACATGAAACGAAGAGAAAAAAATTCTTGATCACCAAAAGTGGTTTACTCACCTTACAAACTATTTAATTACACTAGGCAATGTGCTGTCAAATAGTGACTGGAACTTGAAATTTCTAAGATCATTAACAAGACAATGGAAACCCAAGGTGATAGCCATTTCTGAAAAGAAGAGTCTATCAGAAATGTCTCTGACTGCACTCTTTGAAAAATTATAGGAACATGAGTTGGAAATAAGTCAACTCGATCAACATAAAGAACAAAAGAAAAAGAGGAAAAACATTTCTCTTAAGACAATGACATAAACATATGAGTCCTCTGCAGACGAGGAGGTAAGTGAAACTAAACTTTTATTTAAACCATCTTTTTTAGAATTACAAAATGCCTTTAATGAATTACATATGGAATATGTCAAACTCTCAAAATTAATTTTAAAACGAAAAAATGAGTTAGACATATTCATAAACAAACATTCTTCTTCTTCTTTTCCAAATTGTATTACTCTTGCAAAAAACTGTTTCTACCTTGAGTCTAGAAATCAAGAATCTAAACAAGAATAGTAAAAACTTGGACAATATGTTTAAAATGCAAAGACACTCCATCGACCGTAGAGGTCTTGGTTTCTCAAAACCTTCTTCAAATAAGAAAAATGAGGTCTCTATAAAAGTAATTTTTCATAAACAAAGTATCCCTACTCATAAAACTACTACAACTAAGACAAGGATACAAAAACATCAACACATTTGCACTTACTATAAGAACCATGGGCATACACATAACACTCCCATGATTAGAAAATATGGTGTGCCACTAAGATGCTTTAAATGGATAGAGAAAGGTTTTAACCCTCTAGAACCCAAACTGATTTGGGTACCTAATATTACTTAACCTATTTTGCTGGAACATATGGGAGCCACATGTGATTTATGGTACTTGTATAGCGTCTGCTCAAAACATATGATGGGCTAAACGGGGAAGTTCTCTATCCTTACTCCAAGGGACAAGGGAAATATCACATATGGTGACAACAATAAAGGAAGAATTCTTGTTGTTGGTAGTGTTTGGAAGCCACCTTCTACTACAAAAGAATGAGTACTGAAGGTTGAGGGACTCTAGAACAATATATCCCGAAAAATACATAATTGAAAGGGGTTCCATGTGACATTCTATCCCGAAAAAGGTATCATTGAAAGCAAGATATCCAAAAACTCTAAACTTGTTAGTAAGAGAATTAATAACATCTATATGATTACTTTAAATGATTATTCTCTTCCAATTAAATGTTTAGCTATAATTGATCATGATGAATAGTTGTAGCATAGGGGAATTCCTCATATTCATATGGATAATTTGAATAAACTAATTAATAAAGATTTGGTTGTTAGTTTACCTAACATGAAGTTTGTTAAAGACAAACTATATAGTGCTTGTCAAAAAGGTAAACAAACACTTGTACTTTATTCTTGGTACACAAGAATGAAGTTTTTAATGCCTTTAGCAAATATGCTAAGATGATACAACATGAAAAATCCTTGAAAATCACTGCTATAAGATGTGATCATGGGAGAGAATTTAAAAATGTTTCTTTTGAGGAATTTTGTGATGATCTTGGTATCACTCACAATTTTTCTGCTCCTTGAATACCAAAACAAAATGGTGTTGTAGAGAGAAAGAATAGGTCTTTGGAGGAACTAGCCCATAACATGTTAAATGAGACTAATCTTCCAAAGTATTTTGGGGCTGATAAGGCCTGCTATATTTCCAACCAAATTTTAATAAGACTAATTATAAATAAAACCCATATGAAATCTTCAAAAGTAGAAAACCAAATATTTCTCATTTTTATGTGTTTGGTTGTAAATGCCTTGTACTTAACAATGGTAAGGATAACTTAGGTAAGTTTGATGCAAAAGCTGATGAAGGAATTTTCCTTAGCTATTCTCTTACAAACAAATCTTTCAGAATATTCAATAAGAGAACTTTAGTCATGGAAGAATCCATTCATGTAACTTTCGTTGAGACTATCTATAGAGGAAAAGTCCATTGTTGATGATGATGACTTATGTAGTACTTCTTTAGAAAATTCCATTGTTGAAGCAACAACCAACATAAAGCATATGAAAATAGTTGATGCTCTGTCTCCACAAGAAAAGCATATTCATTCTGATTTGCCTAAAGAATAAAGAACATATTGATACCATCCTATTGACAACTTCATTGGTGATATAAGTAGGGGAGTTATCACTCGCCTAATGTTGAATGATACTTGTCTAAACATGACTTTTGGTTCTCAAGTTGAACCATCTAAGATTGATGATGCAATCAAGTATGATCATTGGATTCTTGCTATACAAGAAGAACTGAACCAGTTTGAGAGAAATGAGCTTTGGGAACTTGTTCCTGGACCTAAGGATATGCATGTTATAGGAACTCGTTGGGTATTTCAAATTAAATCAGATGAAAATGGAATTATTATAAGAAATAAAGCAAGACTAGTAGTCGAAGGATACAACCAAGAATCAAGTATAGACTATGATGAAACCTTTGCTCATGTTGCTAGACTTGAAGCTATTAGATTTTTGCTAGCATATGCATATTCTTTGGACTTTCAGTTATATCAAATCCACATAAATAGTGCTTTTCTAAATGGGTATATTCAAGAGGAGGTGAATGTCCAACAACCTCTAGGGTTCAAATATTATAAACATTCCTCTCATGTCTATAAACTTAAGAAAGTTCTCTATGGCTTAAAACAAGCGCCACATGCATGGTATGACCGTCTAACGAGTTTTTTACTTGATAAATGCTTTACCAAAGGAAAGATTGACACTATATTATTTATTTATAAAATAGATTATCATACTCTACTTGTTCAAATCTATGTTTATGATATTATTTTCGGTTCTACTAATAATCTCTTGTATAGTGATTTTGGTAAAATGATGCAAGAGGAGCTTGAGATGTCTACGATGAGAAAATTAAATTACTTTCTTGGACTTTAAATCAAACAACTCAAGGATGAAATTTTTATCAATCAATCTAAATACTGTAGGGATCTGCTAAAAGACTTTGAAAAAGATGATTGCAAAGCCATTGCCACTCCTATGAGTTCTAAAACATATATTGATACTGATGTAGCTGAAAAATATATCGATATCTCTTAGTATCAAGGTATGATAAGTTCCCTACTTTATCTTACTATAAGAAGACCTGATATCATAAGATCATTTTTGAGGGTATATCCCTAGATGAGCATTTCCAAGTTGCTGTAATAATTGACAAATTGCCTCCTAGTTGAACAGACTTCAAAAACCATCTGAGGCATAAGACCAAAGAAATATCTTTAAAATCTTTGATCGCTCATCTTCGTATTGAAGAAGAGGCTCGTAAACAAGATTAGAGAGATGAGGTGCTGATTGTCTCCAACAATAACACTAAGAAGAAATTCTCAGGTGCGGTTCTAAAGCATTATGGCATTAACTTCAAGGATCAGAACCACAATGAGAATAAGGCTAAGAACATCAGTCACAATAAGAATTTAAACCCTCAAAAGGTCCAATATGTTAAGCCAACTACTAACAATGACTTTGGCAACCTGTTCATCTACTTCAAGTGTGGGAAGCCAGGTCATATGGCTCGCAAGTACAGATATAAACCAATGGATCACCCTCTACAGGCTGACATGGTTGATGAGTCATTTATGACTGTGTTATCTGAGGTCACTATTTTTGGTGGAACTGATGGATGGTGGGTAAATACTGGCGCATCCTGCCATGTCTGCTATGATTGTGCTATGTTCAAAACATACACGAATACTAATGACAAGAAGGTGTTGTTGGGTGACTCCCACACCATTGTTGTTGATGGCACTAATGATGTGGACCTGAAGTTTACATATGGGAAGACTTTAATTCTCAAAGATGTGATGCACACTCCAGAGATGACGAAGAATTTGGTTTATGGTTTTCTTCTTAATAAGGTTGGTTTTACCCATACCATAGGAGCAGACTTGTATATTCTTACTAAGAATGTGGTATTTGTTGGGAAAGGGTATGCCACTGATGACATGTTTAAGTTAAATGTTGAAGTTTTTATTAATAAAATTTCTGATTTTATTTACATGTTGTGTGATTTTAATATTTGATATTCTAGACTTTGACATATTAATAAACGTGTAATTTCAAATTTGAATAGCTTAGGTTTAATTCCAAAGTTATCTAAAAATGATTTTGAAATTCGTGAATCATGCAGTCAAATAAAAATTTCAAAAAACCTCATAAATCAGTAATGCGAGAATCTGAGCCTTTAGATTTAATACACTCAGATATATATAAATTAGATGGAACATTAACTAGAAATGGTAAACATTATTTTATCATTTTTATTGATGATTGCTCTGATTTTACTTATATATATCCTATGAAAAATAAAAGTGAAACATTTGTCATGTTTAAGTTATATATAAGTGAAACTGAAAATCAACTCAACAAGAAAATAAAGAAACCTAGAAGCGATAGAGACAATGAGTATGATTCTAACATGATTAATGATTTTTATAAATTAAATAACATTTTTCATGAAACAATTGCACCTTATTCACCTGAAATGAATGGTAAAGCTGAAAGAAAGAATAGAACTTTAACTAAATTAGTTGTAGCTATTATATTATGTTCTGGTGTAGCACCCTCTTGGTGGGGTGAAATTTTATTAACTGTATGTTATGTGCAAAATAGAGTCCCCAAGGCTAAAAGCAAAATTTCCCCATATGAAATTATTAAGAATAGACAAGTCAACTTGTCTTATTTGAGAACTTGGGGTTGTCTGCCTTATATTTGAATATCTGACCCCATGAGAGTTAAACTCGCAAATAGAGCCTATGAATGTGTATTCATTGGGTATGTTGTAAATAGCAAGGCATACAAGTTTTATGACCTTAACACAAAAGTGATCATTGAGTCTAACGACACAGACTTCAATGAAAAGAAATTCCCTTTTAAATTGAGGAATAGTGGGGGCACATCAACTAGTCACATACCTGTGATTGGAAATAATGATAATAACGATGGATTAGAAATAGAACCTAGAAGAAGTAAGAGAGCAAAGACTGCTAGAGAATATGAACCTGATTATATGATCTATATATACATGGGAAGAGGATCCATGAACACTTCAAGAAGCTTTGACTTCTTTGAATGATGATTTGTGGCAAAAGGCCATAAATGATGAGATGGACTCTTTAGAGTCTAACAAGACCTAACATTTAGCTGACTTGCCTCTTGGTTGAAAACTCATTGGTTGTAAGTGGGTATTGAAAAAGAAATTGAAACCTGAGAGCACAGTGGATAAATACAAGGCCCAGCTTGTAGCCAAGGGTTTCAGGCATAGGGAGAATGTATATTTCTTTGACACCTTTTCACCTGTTACTAGAATAACATCCATTAGAGTACTAATATCGCTCGTTGCGATACATAATTTATTAGTACATCAAATGAATGTTAAGACTGCTTTTTTAAATGGTGATTTGGAAGAAGAAATCTATATGGAACAACCTGAAGGTTTTGTTATACATGGGAAAAGAAATAAGGTTTGCAAGTTAGATAAGTCGATATATGGTCTTAAGCAAGCACCTTAGTAGTGACATGAAAATTTAACGACTTAATGGTCCCAAATGAGTTTAAGGTGAATGAAAGAAACAAATGCATTTATTACAAATCAGAAAATGACATTTGCACTATCATATGTCTCTATGTAGATGACCTACTCATATTTGGTTCCAACATTCATGTTGTGAATAATGTGAAATTATTAGCAACCTTCGGTAAGCCACTGATTACACTAGACCCGATATTGCCTATGTTCTGGGATTATTATGCAGGTTTACCAATAGACCTAGTATAGAGCATTGTCATACTATAGAAAGGGTAATGCGATACCTGAAGAAAAGAATAAACCTTAGATTGAATTATTTAAGGTTTTTAATTGTCCTAGAAAGATTTAGTGATGCTGATTGGAACACTCTTTCAGATGATTCCAAAGCAACCAGTGGCTATATATTTAGCATAACTGGTAGGGCTATTTCTTGGAAGTCAAAGAAATAGACTACTTTGGTTCAATCCACTATGGAGGTTGAGATGATAGCACTAGCAACTACTAGTTAAGAAACAAGTTTGTTGAGAAGCTTGCTTCTAGAGATTCCCCTATGGGAAAAAATGATTCCAGATGTGTTGATCCATTGTGATAATATTGCACCTATTGTAGAAATTGAGATCTGCTTTTATAACGGTAAGAAACGACAAATTCGTCATAAGCACAACACCATTAGAGAGTTACTCTCTACAGGAGCTGTTAGAGTGGATCATGTACGCACTGAGAATAACTTAGCAGATCCTGCAATGAAAGGACTAGCTAGAGAGAAAGTCTATAATACTTCTAAGAGTATGAGACTATTGCCCTTAGAACGAGGATCACTCATGACGGTAACCTGACTTGACTCACTAGAGATCCCAAGAAATAAGTTCAATGAGTAATAACAAGTTGTGAAGTGATATGAGAATGAACATGCTATAAAATTATGAGAAACATGATTTTTGCAGCATATGTAAGGATGAGTTAAACTCTTAATAAGATCTATACTCCAATTAGAGTGGAGTACCTACACTACGTGAGTACTCTTGATAGACTCACATATATGAATGTGGAAGTGGGGGCTGCTTCCTATGAAATTTTGGGCCTAAATTTCTAGAGCGTTCACTATACTGGGATAAACGTGCATGACTTTAATGCATGAGCTTTACATAATACACCTTTAAAAAGGTTGTGTGTGGTTTGATGTTGGAGATAGAGTTCAAGACTACGAGTCACTCTAGTAAAATCTGGATCTTATTCACTATGCAAATGTTCAAGTCGCATTACACCTTTGTTTATGCGCAATATTATTGAGACCACATAAATTCCCGGAAATCGTTTTTTAATTTCAAGTGGGTGATTGTTGGAATTTGTTTGAAAAATGATGAGTTTTAATGTGGTTTAAATGCACATTAATGTGGCCATTAATGGGGATTCTTGAGGATGTGAAATGAAAAAACTCCCAAAGTCCCACATTGCTTGGATGAGGGAAGTTGAAAGGCTTTATAAGCCTTAAGTTGCAACCTTGAGGTATGCCCCAAGGGGTACAATGAGTTTTGTGAGTAGGTTAGGACTCACACAAACAAAACCCCTCCACACGCGCGCACACCACACTCTCCTCCACTGTCCTGTCGACTCGATTCGTGTTCGTGTTCGGGTTGGGTTTGGCCCAACATTCTTTTTAAATAAATATTTTTTGGGGCCTTTTAGACTTGGACCATTTGTTGACCAAGTCAACACATGCATACAACACAGTTTGGGTGAAAGAGTTGTGGAGGATATCAAGAATCAAGATATCCTCAGTGTTTAAGATTTTTACCATACTAAGCCCTTCAGCACCAATCTTTTTATATTAGAATGTTGACATGCTTAATTTTTTGTTACTAAATTAGCAGTGTCATTACATAGGAGCTAGATTCTACTCGTACTTGGTGGGGAGTATCTTTTGGTACTACTAATTGTATCTTCTCACCTTATTAGTAAGGAACTAATCTTTTTTGGATATGTAGCTATCTTTTTCAACAAGTGTCGCTCCTAGGAATTAAACTCTTATCTTTTTTGTCATATGAAAATCTAGTATGTTCTTATATTACTAAACCAACACTTTTTTGATATATAACCATTATGAAGTATCTTGTTATCCAACTACACAATACTAAAGGGAAATACCACATTTTTAAGGAAAACCTTAATGTGATAGTTTTAAGAATCTTTTTCTTTCATAAACTCTTGTGAACAATAAGGTGAAGCTAAATATTATAATATATATTTTTTTCAAAACTTGAATTCAAAGTTTTGCTCTAGAAGAATTAAATATGTACCACTACAAAATTATTTTTTTACATAAAAATAATGAGGAAATAAATATTTAATATTTACTAGGGAATATTTTTAATAAGTTACTGGTTTTAAATGATTGGATTAAGATTTACTAATTATCTTGTACAAATAAATTGAAAATGTCAAATTTAAAACTAAAAATCATGTAATATATTTAGAAGAGGACATCGTATTAAGAAAATGCTAGACACAAATTTATGGTTGAAGAATTAGTTTGAGGTAATTAAGGTTCAGACCATAAGTATCTTATAATGCCAATGATTATTGTTTCACCTGTATGAATAATGATTGAATTTTGACTAAAAGAAAAAGATAATGAAAAGACTTTCTTGAGCGAAGTAAAAAGGAAGTGACTAGAGATCATCTTGAAGAAAGAGAGAATTTATAGCCAAGTAAAAGAAGTGGCTATAGTGAAACCAACATTAATGCTCTTTTCCTTTAGCCACATAATCTTCAAGAGCTTTGACTATAAATAAGAGTGTTCCAAGTCATTGTAAGACACACTAAATACTTACCTTAGTGCATATTCTCTCTTCTTGTTCTAATATTGTGAGAAATATTTGAGTGTGTGAAAAATACTTGAGTGAGAGTAAAATTGGGTGTACTTGAATTTTGGGAAGTGAGGAAAACACTTGTAATTCTTTTTATCATAGTGGAATATTCTTATTTCTCTTCAGCCATGGACGTAGGCAAATTACCAAACCACATTAAATTATCCGTGTCATTTTCTCTATTATATTTTCTCCATGAATCTTTCCCTCCAACAATAATATTTGTTGGAACTTGGAAGAGTTAATCATATAACTCTAAAAAATATATTATTTTCTTATCTAAAGATAGAATTTTAGTTAATTCATTATAAATCTTAACGAAAATCTATAAAACCACCTTAAACTTTATATATTTTCTAAGTAATAAACTATTTTTTTCTTCAAATTATCTCATACTTTAATTGTTGGCTAATTGGTTATTACATAATGACAAGGTTAAATTAATAGTAATGAAAAGATATGTCAAAATTTTTATTGTAAACTTGATTGTTAGATCCTTATTATTTTATTTTATTTTATTTATATATACGAATACTACTATATTAACCAGCCACTTTGAACTCTCAAATTTACTTATCATATTCTTAATTGATTTTGTATTTTGGTTACGACTTCTTCTAGATATCAATGTAGGCTAATCTGCACTATTATTACAACAATTTCTTTTTTTGCTCTGCTTATAATTTAACAATATATTTAAATACTGACCAATTTTATAAACCAATAAAGTTTAAGATCTAATTAGGAAGAAAAAAATAGTTTGTGATAACTATTTACAAAAGACAAAATTTAGAGGTGCTTTATGGACTTTTCCTAAATTTGAATGTTGCAATTCTTGCCTATTCTTTCAATTTAATTGGTTTCTTTATTTTATATCCTTGTTACTTTTATTGTCCATACATATTTCTCCACCTTAAGCATGGAGAGCTTTACATTTATGCCACAAGAGCATAGTAAACATGTATGACCTCCGGATAATAACAAGATTATAGGCAATGAGGGGATGAAAGTATCCTTTCGTGACATAATGTTGGCAGATAGACAACCAGCCCCAGTGAGAACAAAAATGGACCTCATTGCAAAGGGTCTTGCACAGTTGGAGTTTCTAGGTGGAAATTGTTTGTTACCCTCAATAACCTTTGACGAAAGTGTGATCAAGGAGTATAGCACAGAAAGGAAAGACGCTATAATCAGAACACTTATTAGAAAAAGGCTAGGGTACAAGATTATGCGAGAGAAGTTAAAAAATATGTGGAAGCTAACAAGAGATTTTGAGATGATGGATATAGAAAATGATTATTTTATGTTCAAATTTGATCTTGTTATTGATACAGAAAAGGTTCTTGAAGGAGGTCCTTGGATGATTTTTGATCACTATGTTGCTATTACAAATTGGACTCCCGAGTTTGATTCTACAACAGCAACAGTGTCAAGAAAGATGGTATGGATAAGACAAACATGACTAAATATGCTATTTTATGATCAAAACTTTCTTCTACCAATTGCCTCATCGGTTTGTGGCCCTTTAAAAATTGACACACATACTCTGAAATTTGTAAGAGATCGTTTCACACGTATTTGTGTTGAGAATGATCTCAACAAACCAGTTATTGGGAAAGTCTGTGTGTAGGGGCATGATCATAAGGTAGAGTATGAACGTCTTCATGTCATTTGCAGTTTTTTTGGTTGCTACGAGCATGCTACTCGTAATTGTCTCAAGCCAAAGTTGGAGGTTCATGTCTCTGCAAACATGGCTTCACTAGTGCAGGAGGAAGGTCAAAGGAGCACCAATGATGGGTCAAACACCTTTAAATCTAGCATTATGATACAATCAATCCAGAAAATAATTTGGAGAAGGAAATTCCAGAAACTTCTGGTGATTGGTTAGTTGTGCAAGGGAGAAAACGAAATTCCAAGATGGGAAAGGGAGGTGCATAAAAAATGGCCACTCAATCACCATTTATTGAGAACCGTTCTAATGCATTTAGTGGAGAAAATCTCACGGTTTCCTCTTCAAATGATGAGGCCCATGTGATTCTTCAGCCAATTAATAAGAAAACACGGGAGAAGAAAAAATGCAAAGAATTGATGTTCTGACTAAGAAAACGACTACAATAAATGAGGAAGGAATTTCCAAAAATCAAAAGGGGAAGTAAATTGTAGAAACCTCATCTATGCAAAATCAAAATATTCAATGCATTAATAAGGAATCAAAATATGTGACTCGTGGAATTAAGTCCAATTTTATGGCAAAATATTTCAAAAATTCCTCTCAAAATACCAATTATGGGCTTTCTACAACAAGCAACATGGAAAAGGAAATGGGTTTTGTGGTTTTGTGGTTTTTGATCCATCACTGTCCAACATGGACTTATCTTCTAGTGGAGATGATAATTCGGGACCCACCTTAAATCTAAACCAACATGTGGAAGGGGGAACATATGTAGAGATGGCAAAATGGGCAATGTCCACGGGCACGCCTGCATAGCCCGCATTTCTTGCAAACAGGGCATACAAATTTTGTCCATTTTCCTGTTTCGCCCTGCCCATTGTGTCCGCCAAGCCCGTGAACATTTCTATTGGGCAATGTGGGCGGCCCACAAACATAATTTAAGAAAAAAATAAGAAAATTTCAAATAAGTTATGACGTAATGTGATTTTTAATTCCTAAAAAATTGTAATATAATGTGATTTGATTAACCTCATATAAAATATCAAAGTTTTTGTTAATTTTTTATCTTCAACTACTTTATCTTATTTTATTTTATTTATTATATTATTTTTTTTTAATTATTCAACAATTCCTGCCGGCCGCCCGCAAGCCCGTCAGCCCGTTTTAAAACGGGAAGGGCGTTGAATTTTGTCCGTTAAGCTAGTGTGGGCATGCCCGCGCCTACTTAAATTATTGTCGGCATTTGTGGGCACAGGCTAAACGAGTCGGGCGACCCGTTTTTCCATGTCTAAACATAGTACCTTTGGGTCTTCTAAACTGTGATACGATTGAGGCAAATGATTCTATGCATGTTCCAGCAAGATACATTTACCATGATGAGGTTATGCATAATGATTATTCTAGTCCTGAGGCTTCTCATGGAATTAGGACAACCTCTATGCATGGTTAGCTTTATGTTTCTATTTGTTAATTTCTTTTACATTATTTGTCTAGATTTTTCTTATAATTGAATTTGACGATTTTAATATCTTATCTTGGAATGTTCGTGGAGCCATCAATAAGGATGATCGTTATCATGCAAGGGAGTTAATTAGGAAATATAATCATTCTATTTTCATCCTTTTGGAAACTCATTATCAGTTTAAGAATGTTGAAGGCTTTTAGAATGGTTTAGGTTTTCAACATTGTGGAATTGTTGAAGCTTCTTCTCATGAATGTGGTATTTGGGTTCTTTGAGCTGGTGGTAGAAATATTAATACTTCTGTTATTGATACTTTTTCTCAGGCCATTTCTATTAAGTTCAAGAATGGGGGTCGAGAGTGGATCCGCACTGCTATCTATGCTAGTTCTTCTTTTTTAGTTCATGATGATCTTTGGGATCATTTGGTAACTCTACGTACCTTAGTGTCTCTTCCTTGGCTGATCCTTGGTGACTTTAATGAAATTCTTCTTCCTTCTAAGGTTAGAGGTGGTAACTTCATTATCCAAAGGGCGACCAAGTTCTCTAAGACTCTAGAGTCTTGTGGTTTAATTGATGTTGGGGCTATTGGAAGCATGTTTACTTGGTTCAGAAGAGAACAGAGTGGTCAAAACATATCCAAGCGCTTAGATAGAGCTTTGTCTAATTGTAGTTGGCGAAGAGACTTTACAAAAGCTTATGTTGAAAATCTCCTAAATCTCCATTTTGATCATTGCACTAATTTGGTTCACTATGGTGTGGTGGAGAGGTTATTACGATTATACCTTTATGTTTTCAAGCGGTTTGGTCCTCCTATGCCGACTTTTATGATGTGGTCCATCAGGCTTGGGCTTCATTTGAGAGCAACTTGTTGGTGGGCTTGCCAAGGTCAAAAAAGATTCTATGGTGTTCAACAAAAATGTGTTTGGGAACATTTTCAGAAGGAAAAGAAGAGTTGAAGCTAGAATTCGAGGTGTGCAACTCAGCTTGGAATCTTCGGATGATCAAGTTCTTGTCAGACTTGATGCTCAGTTGCGGCGAGAGTATAATACTATATTGAGGCAAGAGGATATGTTGTGGTTTCATAAATCCAGTGAGCAATAGGTGAAATTTGGTGACAAAAATACTAAATTCTTTCATACTCAGACCATTGTGAAAAGAAAAAATAATAAAATTCATGGGCCCTTCCTAGATAATGGAGAGTGGTCTACTGATCCTCTCAGGCTAAGGGATGAAGCTAATCAATATTTCCAAACCCTTTTTTGTGGTAGCAGCCATGTTAATTTGGATAATTATAAAGTGTACACTGTTGTGTTGCCTCCTACAGGTGTTGATAGGATGATTGCTCCTATTAATATGGAAGAAGTTAATAAAGTTGTCTTGGCTATGCATTATTTCAAAGCTTCTGGGCCTCATGGTTTTCAACCATTTTTCTTCCAAAAATATTGGCAAGTTGTAGAGAAAGATATTTGGAAGATGGTGCATGGTGCTTTTTACTCTGGGTCTATCGATCCTCATCTGTTAGATATTCTTGTGGCTCTTATCCCTAAAGTCAGTTCTCCTACTTCTTTAAAAGATTTGCGTCCTATTAATCTTTGCAATGTGGCTTATAAGGTGTTAACGAAGGTGCTTGAGTAGACTGAGACCCTTCTTAGATGATCTTATTGGCCCCCTTTAAAATAACTTTATCCCTAGTAGAGGAAAATCTGATAATGTCATACTTCCTTAGGAAGTCATGCATTTCATTCATAAGTCTAAGCAAAAAAAGGTGTTATGGCCTTTAAAGTTGATCTGGAAAAAGCCTATAATAGAGTTAATTGTGATTTCTTGGAGAAGACTTTGAATGACTTTGGATTTCCTACTATTATGGTTACTCTAATCATGTGGTGTGTGAAATCATGTAGTATGTCTCTTTTTTAGAACGACTCTCACTTGGACTCTTTTTGCCCAACCAGGGTCTCCACCAAGGTGACCCCATGTCTCCCTATTTATTTGTGTTATGTATGGAAAAATTATCTCTCCTCATCCAGGAGAAGGTGGACTTGGGTGTTTGACAACCTTTGAATCTATCTAGAGGTGGACCCCCAATTTCCCACTTATAGTTTGCTGATGATGCTTTTGTGTTGCAAAGCTTCTAAGACTCAAGTGAACATGTTAATCGAAACTCTTGAGGAGTTCTGTAAGGCCTCATGAATGAAAGTGAATGTGCTCTATAATTGTCTCAAATAGGAGATAAAACAACTTCATGTCTATTTGTGGGATGCGTGTTTTTTTATAATCTAGGTAACTATTTGGGAATCCCTTTTGTTTAAGGTAGGGTTCACAAATATGTCTTCAATCCTTTGATTGAGAAGATCCAACGACGTTTGAGTACGTGGAAGTCCAATTTTCTTAATAAAGCAAGCATGCTTTGTCTTGCCAAATTTGTGGTTACATCCCTGCCCATTTACACCATGTAGAGTATGTGGCTACCTTAGAGCATTTTTAATGATATTGACGGGATGACTAGGAACTTTATTTGGATGGTGCTGCTAGCAAGCGGAACCTGAACTTGGTGAATTGGGAAGTTCTCACCAGGAATAAAAAAGATGGTGGCCTTGGGATTTGTGATACCCTTTTGGTAAATATCTCTCGTTTAGGTAAGTTGAGTTGGAATTAGATTTAGGGGAGCAACAAACTTTGATGCAAGGTCATGAAAGATAAATATCTTGGAGATCAATGTATTCTTTATGCCCCGAGTAAGCCTTGCACCTCTTTTGTTTGGAGAGATATAGTTAAAGTAGCCATGGAATTGAGGAATGGCTTCAACTTCTAGATAGGAAATGGTGATTATCCCCTTTGGTATGATAATTGGTCATGATTGAGTAAGCTTTGCTATATGGTGGATTTTGTTAACATTTCCGAAACCTAGTTGCAGGTGAAGAACTTATGGAATGATCTTTTGGGGGACTTTAGCATGGTGTGCACCTTACTGCCTAACCAAGTGAATGACTTCATTCTTACTATTCCTATGTCGTCGTTTTCCAATAATTTCAGTTGTTGGATTTGGGTTGACAATACCTCAGGACGTTACACAACTAATTCAAGCTAACAATGGCTTAAAAGTAATGATGTTATTATTTGTTCTCATAACCAATGGTATTGGCTATGAAGAATACATGTCCCTGAAAAAGTTAAGTTTCTTCTTTGTGTGGAAGATGCAACAATTTAATTGAGGATCTTCTCCATACCTTTAGAGATTGCAGTAACTCATCCCTGCTTTGGCATTGCCTGAGATTCAACGAGAAAACCTTTTGGAATAACCAATCCTTTATATCTTGGATGACAATTCATGCTAGACTCTCCAATGGGCGTCTCTTCTTAGAAGGCATCTGGTGGTCTTAGAGGTGGCGTAATAATTCAGTCTTTGGAAATTCTATTTGGGATATTTCTTACGTCTCATGGAATGTCCATCACGATTTCAGAGATTGGTGTTTTATTGATACAGTGTCGAATGAAGCAATCTTGTTAAGCATTCATTGGTGTCATCTAGAAGCTGGAAGGGTAAAACTTAATATGGACGATCGTTGTAGTATGAATGATCAAACGATTGGAGGAGGTGGTGTGATCCGCAATCATGACGGTCTTTGGTTATCAGGATTTAATGGAAACTTTGGAGCTGGATCTTGTATTCTAGTTGAGCCTCTAGTCATTAAACATGGTCTTGAGTTGGCTTGGAAGTTGGGTCATTGTCAGGTGATGAGCAATATAGCATGATTGATGATTCTTGGTGCCTAATTGAATTTGTTTCACATGGTTTAGTGTTTTAGACTTTATTGGACTAATATTCCTAAAATTAGTTAATTTGGGATTATTTGACCCGATTAAATCTATTATCATGTTCAGATCACATTTGGCACTAAAGGCATTTTGGGAATTATGGAAGTCGAGGATATGTGTTGAAGTGAAGATTATATTTTTATTTTAGGAGTTGTTTTTATTGTAATTTAACTTTGGGTCCATTGTTTAGGCCCTACTCGGTTTTATGTGTGTTGGAGGGGTTAAATTCGGATTCCCCACTCCAAACACACACACTTCATTTTTTTCTCATTTTGAAATATACACATTTCCGTTTTCCCCTCTTTTTCCTCTTCTAGGGTTTCACTCCTTCTTTATTTTTAATTTTCGGTTTGTTCTTCCATTGCCATGGAAGGCTAAATTTTTAGACTAAGTTCATTTGGTAATGTATCACAACTCTTGAGGTTTTGTTATTAATGCATTTTTGGTTTCTTTATTGTTGATTTCTTCTATCTTATTTTTGAATATGGTTTTCTTAATTCCATTGCTTAGAAACTAGTTGGTTGAGTTTATCTTCACTTAGTTGATATACTCTCTCTAGTGCATGAATGCTTAGTTCGTGTGAATTTGTTAATCGTTTCATGCTTATACTGATTTGGCCTAGTTAGAGGTTTAGGTTCTGGAACTTTGAATTTATAATCGCTTAGTTAATTGATTCTCAACAAATTCGGAAGTTAATGGTTGGAATCTGAAAACATCTTTTGAAACCGATGATTGAGTTGTGAACAAACGAACCAAAGGGATTTAGCCGTTTTATTACATTGCTTAACTACTGTTTCTGAATTTGATTTATGTTCATACTATCCAAAAACAAAAACTCATTTGTGTGTGTGTGAGTATAAGGTGTTTGAAGCTTTGCTTGAAAGATAATCCTTGAGAAACGACCTATGAGTCACTTCCTAGTACTGCAGTTTTAATTGTTATATTATTTGTATCGGGTACAACTCGATCATCAGGTTACTTTAGAGAGTGACTATCTTGAAGCAATTCATCTCATTTCTGATAAGGTGTAGATTCACTTAGATACTATTTCTCGAGTACTTCATAGCATCTGTGGGTTGCTTATGAGGACTTGGGATGCTTGGCTTCAACATATCTATAGAGAGGGAAATATGATGGCAGATTACATGTGTAAACTTAGTTTGGGCCTTCATATGGATTTAACAATCTGGGATTCTCCACCTACTTGAGCACTCTCCATCCTGCAGATGGATCTTTCCCCTATGTTTTAGTTTCTTTTTATTATTTATTTCTTATGTACCAAAAAAGTATTTCTCTACCTTATTCATATGATTTTATTGTGTATACAACTTTATAATCTGACTAATTTAATTATAGCTCAAAAGGGAAAGGCATTGCTAATTTTTATTTACTTTTTCACGAGACCAAACTTTGAAGTATTATTTAAAATTCAACTCCTTAACACACAAACCACTTTATCCTTATTAATTCTTACACAATTTATAAGGAGGAGAATAACGTAGGATATTTCATGGATGGCTCAAATTGCATGTAGATTGTGCTTATAAATTGCTCTAATTCACACTCTTAATCGAACAATAGGTTGAAGCATTTCGAATCATAAAATTTTTGCTCCGACCAAATTAAAATGGATTAATGTGGAATAACCACACAAGCTAACTGAACCGTTTACTTATAATTATAAAAACGGAGAGACACTACATTGTTCTACTTCTTTCTAGTCCAAAAACGGAGACATTTTACTCCAATATAATTATACACAATTATTAATTATAGATAATTATGCTTTTCTTTATAATAATATATATTGTAAATAATTATTAATTAAATATTAAATCTTTTGATGTGACTGAACAATTTAATTAGTTAAACTGGTTAAACCTTATATGAAACTTCTTCCAATTTGATGTCTTGATCGAGTTTCATAACATCGCTTGAAATTGATTTATGGATTGATTATTATATCTGCTTTATGGGTAAATTATCTGATAAGGTTTATAAAGAATGATAATATAATCTTATATGATGTAAAAATGTTGGGATAGTAGGCTATAAGTATATACATTCGATAATCCTAAAAATTGAACTGAGCTGCTAATAATATTTTCTAATAACATATTGGAAGTTTTTCATCGCTCCTGAGAACGTATGCATAGTTGGATGAATCTCGTTAACAAGCCCATGTATTGTGCATCTCTTATTATCTATATCTCTTTCTTATATTCGATTAGTGTATTTACCCATAATTGGTATCAATACCATGATGAAAAACACAATGTCAACGAGGTTTGTGACAATGAATCTGATAACTCCCCCACTTATGATCAAACACATATGTATAAGTGTATGAAGAAATTAATAAAGTTGCCAAAAGGTTGTATTGATAGAAAAAGGTTAAATTCGCCGCATAAGAAAAGATAATTGAGCTTCAAAATGAGATAAATAAACTCAATTTTAAAATGAAACCTTGCAATTCTTTTATGCAAATTTCACATGTAATTGTGCATCTAAGAAAGTGTTAGTATTCCTTGTGAGGTGAATTCATTTATTGATTGTTTGTACAATAAAGTTGAGTGGGAGTAAATTCATCTTCATGATGTCATATGTTGAAGATAGTAAACCAGGTAAGGCCTCTATTGTCAAAGGAGACAACTTTATTCTCAATTGGTTTTTAAGGATTTTTGAAGTTAAGAATCTAAATTAAATTCCTTATGTGTTGGCTTGGGATGTCTAATGTAAACATAAGTTGTACAAAACAGGATATTGTGTACTTGATTAAAGTACAAGTATTTAATTAATTTGATAACAAATCAATTGAAAGCAACCAAACAAGCCATGTGTATTTAAATAGGACAAAGATGCATGCTGAAGGAAAGAAAGTGGAAGGAAAGAAAAGTAGTAGAAAATGAGATGATAATTTTATTGTTTGATATGATTGAAAATGGAAAGAAAGTGAGAGGAAATATATTGCATATGTATACATAGTGTATTGAAAATGACATAAGTACCCTCATTATATATATATATATATATATATATATATATAATTATATAGTATATCTAATTTTTAAATTGCAAATTACATAACTAAATACTTTATTTTTAATAATATTAATTAATATTTTTTTAAGTACCATATAAACTACGTTTAATAAAACAATATTTGTTTATATAATTGAATGAAAATTATTAACATCCTATATCTTTCTCTCACTAATGTGTCTAAAAAAATATAACTCATATTTGAAAATCACTTTTATATTTCTAATCATCTCACTTCCATATATTTGTATTTTATCTTTCTAATTTATTTATTATATGTCAATTTGTTGGTAATTTTAAGTAATTAAATTTCGTTTTTCTTTTCACTTCATCTTTTAGCATACATAATTACTATTTATTTATGAGCTCGAAAGCAACGAAAATAAACTTAAGTTAACTAATTTAACATAAAAATGAATATAGACAAAGAAATTTACTACATTGTATCAATCTTCACCCAGATTATTGTTTTTTCTGTTCATGGTGGAAGATCAAATTGAAATTTTTGATGGTTTTCCTTCCTTCCTTCATTTTCTTCCCAAACTATATATGACTATTAGGTCGAGGAGATGTTATTTCAGTAAGTGCTAAGTAAACACTTATAACTTCTTCTATTATAGTAGGATCATTCATAACTTAGTATGAGGAATCTAGTCATGGGATATGACTACATAATTTATTCAAGGGATATGCTTACGTAATTTTCTCACTTGACTGCTAATTTAAGATATATTGAAAGACCGTTAAAATTATTTTATGGTAAAAGGTTAGCATTGTTGTATCCCACTTAAGGAAATAGTTCATAGCAATCAAGTGTCTATAAAACATGTTGGCAAAAACTTCATGATTTCATATCTTCTCACTAAAGGTATATCTTCTAAGATCTTTCTGTTCGAAATTCAAAATTTATAATTAATGTGGACATCATATATTTAATACAATTATACTAGTTTATTTGACGGGTTACTAAATACGTGATCTAATTCTGACAACTCATAGAACTTCTAAATACTAATAACATATATGGACTTAATGAGTGGGTACCCAAACGGTTGGCCTATAGGAGATAATAGAAACACTATATGTTAACGCATAATAGTTACGATCCTTAACTCACCAAATCACAAATAGTTTTCTCTTCTCCTCATTAGAGAGAAAATGAAGGCCCCTTAAGGAATTCGAGATTTGGTTGAGGAAGATCATCATACCAAAGTTCTTAAAAGGCTTATGAAAGAAGTAGTAGATTTGAGAACATGAATACAACTATGTGTTTGCAACCACAGTTTTATTTTATGTGTGAAAATAATGTGATTTAACATCCTTAGAGGATTGTTTATTTAACCAATCATAATAAAAATCTAAGAAGTGGTATCAAAGATTGATTCTGAATTTTATGATTCTTCATCAAAAGTATTTTTCCCAAAATTTTTGTTTGATCACTACTTTAAATTTGGGTTTTGTGCTTCTGATGTCATCTTCAAATTAAGATTTATCTTTTAGTATAATACCCTTAATTATGAAATTTAGGGATATATTTTTCTGTGAAATCAAAGTATGATATATGATAAGTTTTTCTATCACTATGCTAGATATCATAATTAACAATGGTCATTCAACAATGCTTTCTTGAATGTTGCTATTAAAAATGAGGCGGAAGAATATCAACAACACACATTAAAGCAAGCGCTGTCAATTTGGGTAGATGGATACTACTTTAATAGCGCAATCTTGAAAAATCATTGTTGAATATCAATGATGTTAGCGCTGACTTGAATGAGTTTTATTTAAGAACGTAATTTATAGGAAGCACTATTAATGTACATCTATTCCATAACGTATGATTAAAGAAGCACTGTTGAAGATGACATAATAACAGCGCTTTCTTAAATGTGCGTTGTTGCTTGTATACAAAGTTTTACATATCATAAAAATTAATAGTGGAGTGTTTTATGCGTCTTGTCGTTTCTATGCAAAATTCTTTGTTTTCATAGAAAAATTAATTGGTTGCATACTGCCAAGGACGGCGATAACGATTCTATTTCCATTTAAATCTATAAATGTTGTGGTTCACTCCATTGTCTCCTTTTATAATTTTAGTCATGACACCCAAGGAGAAGAAGATTGGAGGAAGAAAACAGAAAGAAACCGAAAAGAATGCAATACAAGACACAAAGAAAAAGGGAAGTTTTGTAAAAAAGAATAGAAAAAAAGGCATTCCTATAAAAGAATGTATATGTCAATTTTGCAATAATCTTCAATCTCTATGTTTAATCTCTATGTCTAATTTTTTATTTCTTTCCCAACAATTCTTAACTACTACAGGCGACGATGACCCGGGTTATATGGAATATCTTAATTCTATTATGTACTTAGGGATTGATTTCTTCGACTGGTCTAGAGCACCATGAAGAAATTATTTTGTTAATTTCCTTTTTGTTGTTTTTATTTTATTTTATTTTACTATGAATAATTTACTTTGGAAGTATTTTGCCAACAATTAATGTATTTTGGGAACAACGAACTTTGGCACTTTGAAAGAAGAATGAACAATTATTTTGGATGTCAATTTCTATCTTGTTCTTATTTATTTGAATGGTTGTATTTTGGTAGTTCCATATTAAAAATACCATAAACAAATTAACAATACTTAATGTTTAATATTTTTGGGATATTTTTGCAACATTATATTTTGTGGCAACATTCAATAACCAAAAGTAACATTGTATTTTGGCAATTATGTTAATTAAGATATTAAAAAACATATATTGCGCAACTCCATGTTAAAATAAATTATTTTGATGTTGTATTTTGGCAACTTCATGTTAATTAACATATCTTAATTTATTTTCATTTTGTATTTTGACATTTAATATAATATGTTAATTTAATAGCGCAACTTTAAGAAATCGTTGTTAATTTAAATCCATTAACGGTGCAAATTGAAGAAAATGCTATTCAAGAAATGTGGAATTATGCGTTAGCTTAAATGATACAGTTTAATAACACGTAGTTAAGATAGCGCTGTCAATTAGAATCTATTCAACAACACATAGTTAAAATGCCGCTATTAATTAGAATGTATTCAAAAAAAAAAATAATCAACGAAGCATTGTTGATGTGTTTATGAATATGAGTTGTCAAAAGTTGGAGTCAACTTGGATATTTAACAGCGCTTTCTCATGCAATTGTTATGGAAGATGTAATATCAACAATGCATCCCTTAATATATGTTGTTGAAGTTGTCAAAACAATATCACATCCATTAATATGCGTTGTTGAAGAAGCCCTATCAACAACGCTTTCTAAAGAAAGTCTTATTGAATGGTTACTACATTTTAAATATCTAAAAGATGATTCAGTTTCCTCTACGCTCTCACACTTAATCGGACATAAACCTCATACTTGTAGAAACCCTCATACTCTCATAAACCTCAAAAAAGTTCATCAATGACTCCACAAGACAAGCAAATCGTTGTTCAAAAACAAAATATTTGTGGAATGACTTCCATGAAGAATGTCATTCAGGCAAGAAGTAAGAAAATGAAGATAGAAGTTCTATGGAACTCAAAAGGCCAACCATTAAACTCGAAGGGTGGAAGCACATTGGTTAGTTGCATTTGAGTTGTGGTTAAGCAAAATGTGCCGATAACATTCAACACATGGATTGATGTTAGGTTGAATGCCCTGAAAGAGCGTATTTGTTGATAAGTGCTAAACATATCTAAATTTCATACACTTTTATGGCACTTATCCTAAGCATAATTGAGAAAAACCAACTCAAAACAATACTTTTTGTATAAAACATCACAATCTTGTATATTTGTGTGTGTATTCTTTTTTATGTATTTTGTAGGATTTAGAATGCAGAAAAGAAGAGAAAAAAGATTCATGGTCAAAAAGACAAAAACGTCAAAAATCAAAGTGCTCGACTAGGCACCTAAGCATGGACCAAGCCCCGCTAAGCTGACCTGGACACCAGCCTGACCTGGACACCAGTCTGACCTGGACCAAGCTGCTCAAGCAAGCAACTAAGAGGACCTGCTTGGCCACTCAGCCTAGGACCAGACTAGTCCTGACACAGTCAGAATTCAACTTGACACGGTCACACACAAGCTTGGCACATGCCCAAGCTGCTGAACAAGCAGCTTAGCGGTCCAACCAAGCAGCTTAGCGGAGAACCTGACTCTTGACAAGATCAGCAAGCACCAGGCCATGTCCAGTCAGCACGATCAAAGCTGCTGAACAAGCAGCTTAGCGGTGCAACAGGTGTGCTAAATAATGTGCACCCAGACTTGACTTAACCATCAAGCAAACCATGAAGTCACCAATGACCTCACCTCAAGTAGCCCACCACAGGCTTTTCAGAGTAGCTCACAACTAGCCTTGGTGAGTCAAGCATAAGGAGGTGACTCAGTTCCTTGATCAAGGGACCAAACCCATGCTGAAGGGTTTGGTCAACTACTTAGCGGGGCTGACAAGCAGCTCAGCGGCCCAGAAAGAATTTCTATAAATAGAGATCATTTCACTCGAGCAAAAATAATCATTTCCACATCTAATTCACATATCTCTCACTAGAAATTCTTCTCTGAAGTTCTATCTTCGTTTTCTTGGTTTTTAGAGCTTTATTTCAAGTAAGTTTGTAATTTTAGTTTAGAATTCAAGAGGAGAAAAGGAGAAGGCAAATGAGATGCAAAAATCAATTTTTTAATCTCATTTGGAACTCAAATCATCCAATCCTTGGATGGATGGCTCATGCTCCTAACAATTTCTTCTGAATATGGTTATGTATTTATACTTCTTCTTATATTCTAAAAGATTTGAATTTTAATCATTCAAGTTGGTGCTTTG
>NC_032020.1:14396063-14396654 GCF_001865875.1 Lupinus angustifolius | reverse complement strand
GATTAGGGTGTGACAACCTAATCTCTTTGTGGACGTAATATTGTTTAGTAATAAATATAAGTGATTATCATTCTACCATTTTAAGAAATACACTAAAAGAAGGATTTCAGAACTTGGTGTTTGGAGTTAATCAAATTAAAACATAAGAACTTGTCTAAGTAGTTCAAACTCATAAGAAGTTGAGAAATATTTTCCTTATTCAAAATGATCTTGTCTCCTCAAGAATTTGTTAATATTTACTTTATTTTTCTTGTTAAATTGTTTATTTTCAAATCAAACCAAAAAACCACCAAAATATGTTTACTCATTATTTGTGCTTTGACATATTTATATGATTCATTCTATTAGGCAATTCCTTGTGGTTTGACATAACCCTATACTATACTACAATTGAATCTTGAAAGAGGTGTAAATTGTAAAATAGTAAAGTGTTATCAATAAATTTATTTGTTGAAAACACCTTTTAATATACAAAAGTGATGAAGCTAACTTACTAACTTTTATTTATTGTTAATTACATTCTACCATTTATTTATTCTTTAATACCAAATTTCCTTAAGTTTGGTTTGTTAATAAAAGGAACCCGAAAGG
>NC_032020.1:14389510-14395963 GCF_001865875.1 Lupinus angustifolius | reverse complement strand
ATAACTCATTCACATGATTATTAAGAAGTAAGTTGTAACTGGAATATTCTTGAAACCATTATACCGACGTTGGAATTTATTTCAACAAAGCCGAGATGGCAAACAAAGAATAAAATCGAGTTCACTCACTTAATCAAATAAAAAAGAAAACACCGAAAATGAGAGAGTAATAACCTTTCAACAAATTGGCACCTTGCTAAGGAACGATTGGTGAGAGGGGAAAGCTCCTCGAATTTATCTTTCAACAAATTGGCGCCGCTGCCAGGGAATTGCTTAAATAATAGAACATTTCATATTTATATGTCATTCATCAAATAATTGTGAATAAATTTATTGATTTACAACAGGAAATTGAGTAATTCATCAGAGAATTTCAATTCAAGCTCAATATGGTCCATCAAAAAATTCAACATCTACCTGAACAAATAAAGCAAACCAACAGATCAAGTTCTTGGTGCAATGATTGTGCAAACAATCAAAATGTCTATGCCTTCCAATCAAATCCCACTTATCATGATGAATTGGAGAAAATTCTCGACCAATTCATGCAAACCACTATCCACCATCATCAGAATATTAGTGATGCTCTCACAAAAATAGAAGAACAAATCAACAGCTTGACAAAAACTTACCTGGTCAAGTCAGAATTTTGTGAAAATATTACAAATCGAAGTGGGAAGATAGTAGGTGGATTTGAAAAACAAAAAGAGAGATTAGATGAACAAAAAAATAATAAAGAATAAAAATAAAATAAAAAAGAAGAAAAAGAAACCAGTGAGGTAAGAAGAGAAGAAAAACAACACACACTAGTACTGAAAAAATACCCTACCCGGTAGCTCCGTTAAAAGCCAAGAAAGAAGAACAGTTCGCAAGATTCACGGAAATATTCAAAACCCTGCAAACTTACATCCCATTTGCTGAGGCGTTCGAGCAAATGCCAATTTACTCCAAATTCATGAAAGAACTGTTATCCAAAAAACGGAGTTATCAAGAAAAAGAAGTTGTTTCACTCAATGCCACTTGTAGTGTCGTTCTTCAAGCAAACATTCCTCATAAATCCAAAGACCCAGGCAGTGTGACCATTCCTGTCAATATTGGAAATGTGTCCGTAGGCAAAGCTCTCGTTGATCTTGGAGTCAGCGTGAGTTTGATGCCACTGTCCATGATGAAAAGAATTGGAGGAATTCCATTAAAGCCTATAAGGATGTCCTTACAACTAGCAGATAGATCCATAAAATATCCTGAAGGGGTTGTGGAGGATATTCTAGTCAAAGTGGACAAATTCTTGATCCCGGGTGATTTTGCTGTCATTGACATAACCGAAGATACGGAGATCCCACTCATTCTAGGGAGACCCTTTATGAGGAGAACAAAAATGGGGATCGACATGGAAAATGGGAAATTACTAGTCCTAGTTGCGGAAGATGATATTGAATTTCACATTTTCCATGCAATGCATCATCCGAAGGATAAAGGGCAATGTCTGCAACTAGATGTTATTGAAGAAATTTATGCAGAACACCCTCAACCTGACAAATCCTTGGAGATGCAAGAAAATAGAGTGGATGAAGAAATCATCAAACATTTTTCTGATGAATTGTTTCTCCACCAAAATCCAAGTGGACCAGCAGAAAAAGAATCAGAACTGGAATTGAAAGAATTGTCGTCCCATTTAAAATATGTTTTCTTAAATGGGGAAGCCAACAATCAAGTTCAACAGTAAGCTGTCCAAATTGGAAGAAGAAAAACTTATACAAGTCTTGAAAGAGCATCAAGCAGCACTGGGATAAACATTAAAAGATCTCAAAGGCATCAATCCATCATATTGCATGCATAAAATTATGATGGAAGATGATTAAAACCATATGCTCAACCACAAAGAAGACTTAATCCGGCAATGAAGGAAGTAGTAACGAAAGAGATTTTGAAAATGTTAGAGGCTGGCATGATTTACCCTATCTCAGATAGCAAATGGGTAAGTCCAAGTGGTGCCGAAAAGAGGAGGAATGACAATGATCCGAAATGAGAACAATGAACTCATTCCAACCAGAACTGTTACTAGTTGGAGAGTTTGCATTGATTACCGCAAACTTAACGCCGCCACAAGAAAATATCACTTTCCTCTACCCTTCATGGATCAAATGTTGCAAAGATTAGCCGGAAGAGCCATCTACTATTTCCTGGATGGGTATTCCAGATACAATCAAATTGTTGTGGATCGATTGGACCAAGAAAAGACAGCATTTACATCTCAATTTGGTGTTTACGCATACAGAAAAATGCCTTTCAGACTATGTAATGCTCCTACAACTTTACAAAGATGCATGCTAGCTATCTTCGCTGATGCGGTGGAGAAATGCATCGAGGTCTTCATGGATGAGTTTTCTGTATTCAAAGACTCTTTCGAAGCTTGCTTGACAAATTTGGAAAGTTTTCGAAAGATGCGAACAAACTAATTTGGTTCTGAATTGGGAAAAATGTCATTTCATGGTCACTGAAGGAATTGTACTCGGGCACAAAATTTCAGCTAAAGGATTAGAAGTTGATAAAGCTAAGATAGAAGTGATCGAGAAGCTGCATCCTCCAACAAATGTTAAAGGAATCAGAAGCTTTCTCGGACATGCTGGGTTCTATCGTAGATTTATCAAAGACTTCTCCAAAACAGCTAAGCCATTGTGCAACTTACTCTTAAAAGATTCTATTTTTAACTTTGGTGATTCCGGTTTAGAAGCATTCAAACAATTAAAATTATGCTTGGTAACTGCTCATGTCATTACTGCACCAAACTGGAAATCCCCTTTTGAACTAATGTGTGATGGAAGCGATTATGCAGTTGGTGCAGTTCTAGGACAGAGAAGGGAACGGTTTTTTCATGCAATACATTATGCTAGCAAAGTTCTAAATGAAGCACAAATCAATTACACTACAACTGAAAAAGAACTGTTAGCAATAGTGTTTGCATTGGAAAAATTTAGAAGCTATTTGATTGAGGCAAAAACAATTATCTATACTGATCATGTCGCAATCAAATATCTTCTAAAGAAACCTGACTCCAAGCCACGATTGATTAGATGGGTGTTGCTTTTGCAGGAATTTGATTTAGAAATCCACGACAAGAGTGGTAAAGAAAACCAAGTGGCATATCATTTGTCAAGATTGGTGAATACAAAAGTCGCGTTAAGAGAACAAGAAATAGCATAAACATTTCCTGATGAAAATCTATTTCGACTTCAAGCAAGACCATGGTTTGCTGATATGGCCAATTATAAAGCCTCGAGTATAATTCCTGAACATTTTAATTATCAGCAAAAGAAAACTTTTCTAAAAAAATTGAATCAATACGTCTCGGATGAACCATATTTATTTAAAGAAGGAACTGATAACATTATTAGACGATGTGTTGATGAAATTGAGGCCCAGAAAATATTATGGCACTGCCATAATTCGGCCTACGGGGGACATTACAATGGGAACAGAACCGCGACAAAAGTACTCCAATCTGGATTCTTTTGGCCAACTATTTATAAAGATGCCCAATTGTATGTCCAAAAGTGTGATGCATGCCAAAGGTCTGGGGGACTTAGGAAACAAAGTGAAATGCCTTAACAAAATATTATAGAAATAGAAATTTTTGATTGTTGGGGCATTGACTTTATAGGACCTTTCCCATCATCGTTTTCAAATGAATATATGTCGGTGGTTGTTGACTATGTTTCCCGCTGGGTGGAAGCATTAGCAACACCCAAAGCCGATGCGAAAACTGTGGTAAAATTTTTGAAAAAGAATATTTTTACTCGTTTCGGCATACCAAGAGTACTGATAAGTGATGGTGGATCTCATTTTATAAATTCCCAATTATAAAGAATCCTATAATTTTATAATGTTAAACACAAGGTAGCATCACCTTATCACCCACAAACCAATGGCCAAGCAGAAGCATCAAACAGAGAATTAAAAAGAATTTTGGAAAAAACAGTCTATGCTTCAAGAAAAGACTGGTCACAAAAACTGGATGATACTCTCTAGGTTTATAGAACTGCATTTAAATCACTAATAGGCAAAACTCCATATCAACTTGTTTATGGCAAAGCTTGTCATCTACCAGTTGAATTGGAGCATAAAGCTTATTGGGCTCTCAAATTTCTAAACTTTGATTTAAAGGATGTAGAGATTAAAAGACAGGATCAACTACATCAATTGGAAGAAATGTGGTTCCAAGCATATGAATCCTCAAGACTGTATAAGGAAAAAACAAAGAAGTATTATGACTCCAGAATCAAAAAGAAAAATTTCTATCAAGGACAAAAAGTACTTATATTCAACTCAAGGCTCAAAATACTTCCAGGAAAATTCAAGACCAGATGGATAGGACCATTTGTCATTAACAAAGTAAAAGAATATGGAGCAATTGAGTTGAAAGATCCCAAGACAAAAGCAACTTGGGTGGTAAACAGACAGAGATTAAAACCTTATTTGGGTGATGAGTCAGGATCCATCACCAATGATCAATCAGAATAATCTCGTCCAAAATCTAACGTCAAGCTAATGACGTTAACAGAGCGCTAACTGGAAGGCAATCCAGTATGTGGTAAAAATTTATTTCTTTCGTCATTTATTTTTCTTTTTCTTTAGTATTTTTATTTTTATATTTTTATTTTTAGAAAACTAAACAAATTTTTAAATCACATCAAAGGGGGACAAGACTTAATGTTATTTAAAAAAATTTCTTGTCTAGATTGTGTAAATATGTAAAAAGTAAATTTGTTTGTTCAAAACCAAAAACAAAATGGCTAAAACAAAATTTTTGAAACATGATCACATGATGAGAAAATGTTAAGCATACTTTAAATTAAGCTTTGATTGAGCAAAATTAGATATATGCTAAACTTTTGCGGAAAAAGTCACATAATGTCATAACTTGAAAAATTTTTGCAAATTGAAAATTCAATTTTATATAACAAGATCTTTGCAAACATTTTTTAAATTAAAAAGTGTAAATCCAAACCAAGTGAGGGAGTGAGCCAAACACATGATTGAGAATTAACATTTGATTTGTCTAATTAAACTTGTTTAAGTCTTTAAATCTTTTAATTGCATAAAAATGATAAGAAATGATAAAGGCATGTTCTTTCATTAGTTGAACCAAAGGCCAAAAAGTCCAAATCAAGTTAGCAACATCCTTTGTAAGCCCCTTTGATCCAAAACAAATGAAATAAAAAATTTCAAATTATCACTTAAAACCAAATTGAGAAAAATGTTCTAAGAGAGCATTAAAATTTTAAAGAGTAGTTTAAAAGAATTAAGTTGGGGGGAAAATTGGTGGACTTTGCTTCTTAAAAGAAATAGAAAAACTCAATCTTCAAAAATGAAAAAAGAAACAAAAAGATTGAGAAAAATAGAAGCCAAAGTTCAAAAAGTAAAAGAGGTTGAAAAAAAAGAAATAATGGAAAAAAGAAGAGTAAAGTATTCCATTGGAAAAAATTTCAAAAAATGCTCTCTTTTTAAACATAGCCTTGAAAATCTAGAAAAACCATTATCCAAACCAAGCCTCATTACAACCAAAATGAAGACCTTAGTGATCTTTGATTAATTATGAAATTTAAGAGAATAAGTGAGATGAAAAACAAGTTCAAATTACTACAAACAAATCCTTGAAAATTTGAGTGAAACACTTACCCTTCAAAAGTTCCAACTTTGAACTTGTGTGCAAAGAAACACTTTTTGGTTAGAAAAATATTTCTTTAGGTAAATTGTTACACATTCTTGATAAGCAAAAGCATTGATTTCTTGTTTGAAGCATTATTTTTCAAAATTCACAAAACATGAAAAATATCATTGAAATCTATTTTTGACATGCTTATACATTTGAAATCATGTTGATCATCATTATTATTTTTAGCCAAATAAATTTCAGATAATTTTCACCTTTTGTTTAAGGACAAACAAAGTTTTAAGTTGGGGGGAGTTTGATAAGTGGCAACCATACCTAAATTTCATACACTTTTATGGCACTTATCTTAAGCATAATTGAGAAAAACCAACTCAAAACAATACTTTTTGTATAAAATATCACAATCATGTATAGTTGTGTGTGTATCTTTTTTATGTATTTTGTAGGATTTAGAATGAAAAAAAGAAGAGAAAAAAGACTCATGGTTAAAAACACAAAAAAGTCAAAAATTAAGGTGCTCAAACAGGAAGCTAAGCGTGGACCAAGCCCCGCTAAGCTGACCTGAACACTAGCCTGACCTAGACCAAGCTGCTCAAGCAAGTAGCTGAGCGAACCTGCTTGGCCGCTCAGCCTAGGATCAGACTAGTCCTGGCACGGTCAGAATTCAACTTGAAACGGTCAGACACAAGCTTGGCACATGCCCAAGCTACTGAACAAGCAGCTTAGCGGTCCAACCAAGCAGCTTAGCGGAGAACCAGACTCCTGACCAGATCAGCAAGCAC
>NC_032020.1:14388807-14389410 GCF_001865875.1 Lupinus angustifolius | reverse complement strand
GCGGTCAAAGCTGCTGAACAAGCAGCTTAGCGGTGCAACAGGTGTGCTAAGCGGTGTGCACCCAGACTTGACTTAACCATCAAGCAAACCATGAAGTCACCAATGACCTCACCTCAAGTAGCCCACTATAGGCTTTTCAAAGTAGCTCACAACTAGCCTTGATGAGTCAAGCATAAGGAGGTGACAAAGCTACTTGATCAAGGGAGCAAACCCATCCTGAAGGGTTTGGTCAGCTGCTTAGCGGGCTAACAAGCAGCTCATCGGCCCAGAAAGAATTTCTATAAATAGAGAGCATTTCAATAGAGCAAAAAAAATCAATTCCACATCTAATTCACATATCTCTCACTAGAAATTCTTCTCTGAAGTTCTCTCTTCGTTTTCTTAGTTTTTAGAGCTTTATTTCAAGTACGTTTGTAATTTTAGTTTAGAATTCAAAGAGGAGAAAAGGATAAGGCAAATGAGATGCAAAAATCAATTTTGTAATCACATTTGGAACTCAAAGCATCCAATCCTTCGATGGATGGATAAGCTCCTGACAATTTCTTTTGAATATGGTTATGTATTTCTACTTGTTCTTATATTCTAAAAGATTTGAATTTTAAT
>NC_032020.1:14388403-14388707 GCF_001865875.1 Lupinus angustifolius | reverse complement strand
TTTAGAACTTGGTGTTTGGAGTTAATCAAAGTAAAACATAAGAACTTGTCTAAGTAGTTCAAACTCATAAGAAGTTGAGAAATATTTTCCTTATTCAAAATGATCTTGACTCCTTAAGAATTTGTTACTATTTACTTTATTTTTCTTGTTAAATTGTTTATGTGCAAATCAAACTAAAAAACCATCAAAATATGTTTACTCATTATTTATGATTTGACATATTCATATGATTCATTCTATTAGGCAATTCCTTGTGGTTGGACATAACCCTATACTATACTACAATTGAATCTTGAAAGAGGTG
>NC_032020.1:14384760-14388303 GCF_001865875.1 Lupinus angustifolius | reverse complement strand
ATGAAACTAACTTACTAACTTTTATTTATTGTTATATAGCTTCCGCAATTTATTTATTCTTTAATACCAACCTTTCTTAAGGAAGAAGTTTGGTTTGTTAAAAAAATGAACCCGAAAGGGACTACATAAATAAAAGGTCACTGAAATTTATTTTTCTTTTGTTCATTAATTATTTATTTGTTTCTAACAACTAACTATTCATCACTTTTGTATATTAGAATACCATTAAACCGGTTTTGGAAATTATTCCACAAAACCGAGATGGTATTCAAAGGTACTTAAAAATTATGTAATAAGGGATTGTTTCGATACCATTGTACCGACATTAGAATTTATTCTAACAAAGCCGAGATGGGGCAAAGAAGGAATAACTCATTCACATGATTATTAAGAAGTAAGTTGTAACTGGAATATTCTTGAAACCATTATACCAGCGTTGGAATTTATTTCAACAAAGCCGAGATGGCGAACAAAGAATAAAACCGAGTTCACTTACTTAATCAAATAAAAAATAACACACCAAAAATGAGAGAGTAATAATCTTTCAACAAATTGGCACCTTGCTAAGGAACGATTTGTTGAGAGGGGAAAGCTCCTCGAATTTATCTTTCAACACGTATCTGGAATGAAATAACAATAAGTTTATATTTCAGTGTGTGTTTTTGTATTTTCAAGCAATGTATATGTGTTTGCATACAATATATCTATATATATATATATATATCTGTGTGTGTGTGTGTGTGTTTTAATGCAATGTATATATATTTGTGTATTAATGCAATGACTTTGCTTTCATGCAATTTATATATGTTTACGCATTAAGGTTGTGGTTAGGCAGTATATTTGTTTTTGTTTTTTCATACAATGTACGTATGTGTTTGTATCCAATGTATGTATATGCATGTGTTTGCATGCAATATAATGTATATGTGCTTTCATGCAATGTACGTGCTTCCATGCAATTTATATGTACATAAGGATTATAAGAATTTTATGATATATAATGTATATGCGTTTTAATTTTAGTCAACTTTTGATGTAGGCTCATAAAGATTATATCCTTAAATCTTCCAGCAAGGCTCTCCGACAATTCAGAACGATGCCGAAAAAATGTATCAGAGATGCTAATTGCAATGTCAACCTAAAACCTCCAAAGAAATATGTAGATGTCGTTGAAGGTGAGGATTAGAAGACTTTTGTCACCCATACATACAAGACGAGTCTTTCTTGGTAAAATCATATTCTTTGTATTGACTTTATTCTTATATATGCTTTTGTACATATGATTATTGACTACTTTTGCAGAAAGTAAGTCTTAAAAACTCCAAGAGGGCATATAAGCCTTTGTATCCATACCGAGCTTCTCGAACGTGGTATAGAGGAATCAAAGAAAACCGCAAGAGGACATCTAAGCCTTTGTATCTCAATCCTGGGCAATTTGTGTTTCTAACATTTTTCCATGGATGGTCAGGTTTTCTATCTTAGAATTCAAATCATTTAACATATTTGATACATTTTTATTAATTGTGATTCAATCCTCTTGAAATTTATTAAGGTTAGTAAGTAATTTTTCCTGGCCTTCCAATATTGTTATAAGAGTGAGATCAATATGAGAAGATTGTACCTGTGGAAACTGTGTTGTAGGTTTCCTATTACCTTGGTCATCCTGATGATGATGATTTAGAGTGTTGTTGCTCCTCCAGGAAAGGTTGGGATTGTTCCGACTGTATGACAGGTTGAATTGTTGTTCGCTCCTCTCCTTGTAATCATAGTAATTACATTATTCTAGTTGTTCATTGGCCCAAGCTCTATGTACACACTACAAGAAATTTGCCATATACCTACGGACACTTATAATGACAGCTAATAAAACCGTTGGTATAGACATAATATACCCATGGACGTACAATAAAGCGTAGATATAAGTATAATATAGTTACAGATATCTAAGTTCGTAACTATAAGTATTAGTGACATAATTCATTCCATGGGTATAGATGCCTTATACCTACATAAAGTATTGTTTGTAATTGTATGCTTTAACAATAGCTTCAAAACCGTAGGTATAGTTTGCATATATTTATAGATGCCTACTTTTAAAACCGTAGGTATAAATTGCATATAGCTATAGATGCGTATTTTCGTAACTGTAGATATAGATTGCATATATCTACAGATGGCTATTTTCAAAACCATAGGTATATATATAACTTTTTTTAAAAACCTTGTTCCCAAATTAAACATTTTGTATTTCGAGTTCCTAATTTCTAGTCCCTCTTACTTACACTATCCAGAGTCCATATTCTCCTATTAATGACTACATATTTATTTATAATTTTTTATATTATCTCTATTAGTTTATATGAATTTAGTTTCAATGTTATTGAGGTAGTGAAAAGGCAGCATTTGATTATAGTGAAGAAACCCCTCCAACTTCTGAAAAACCCTTGCAACCACAAGCTACTAGTTTAGTTTCCACTCCCATTTGAGAATATCGCTCTCTCTATCGCGACCTGATTTTCGGTTGGAAGACCGGCTCCATGACTTAGGAAAAGATGAACTCGATTTATTATTAAAGAATACATCTATGATATTTTTTATTTTTCATAAGAACAATCATCAATGTAATTTAGAGTATTAGGACTATGACGGATACTAAAAAAAAGGACATACTAATTAACACACACTTTACTATAGTGTACCAGATTAAATAATATGAGAAGTGATAAAACAAATAAACATATAAATAAAACAATTGGATGAATTAAGTAACAAAAATTCAAAATGCAAAGATAGGAAAATAAACCCAAGAATTCAAAGGAGAAAAAATGAGTCAAACCAAAAAGGGTGACCCTTTCTCCATTTGATGAAGTGAGAAAATGTATGCGGTGTATTATGTGTATAGATAACTTTCTGGTTGTGTAATATTGTGTTTCTGTATAGAAATTGTGTGTTCTTCCCTCTAGTCGTGTCGATATGGTGTGGGACTCGGTGCCACATAAGCGCCTGGCGGTTTGCACCCATCAACTTGGTCAAGTTGACATTACCACCAAGCAACCGTGACATCATGGATGACCTCACCCCAAGTAGCCTCCATAGGCTTTTCAGAGGTAGTTCACAATAGTTGGGCTAGTAGCTCACAACTAGCTTGGGTGAGTCAGCCCCAAGCAGATGACTAAGCTACTTGGCCATGACCAAACCCATGCTGAAAGGTTTGGTCAACAGCTTGGCGGTCAAGGAGAGGATCTTGGCGGTGGCAGAGAACTCTCCTATAAATAGGAGGCACTTCAAGGCTTAAGGCATTCATTCTCGTTAATAATTCACATTCTCACATACACTTATATTCCTCATAACCGAATTATTCTCTTCTTCTTGTAATTTTCTTGGAGAATTTCTACTCCAAAGTAGTTTAGTTAAGTTTATTTTGTAGTTTTTCTTAATTCAAGAGGAGAAATGATATGGCAAATGAGATACAGAAACATAACTTTGTTATCTCATTTCGGTCCAAAAAGCATCTCATCCTTGGATAGATGGCTCATGCTC
>NC_032020.1:14374019-14384660 GCF_001865875.1 Lupinus angustifolius | reverse complement strand
ACTTTTGGTTAAGTTTTGATTCTTTATGAAGTTCTTAATGCGGTTTTAGCTTGATCACCTAAAACTTGATTTAAAGATCCAAAAATGCTTCTTCTTAAAGTGTTGACAAGTGAACTAAAAAGTATAACCTACACCTTAGTTCACTTGCCACATCAAGCATCTATTTTAAGCAACTTACGTTAAAGGCTAAACAAAGTTAATGGAGCCTGAAGTAGGGTGTGACAACCTACTCTGACGAGTGACACTTAACTATTATTTAGTGTATTACATAAGGTTTGAAAATCATCTTATCATTCTAGGATACTAGATGAAGGATTTAGAAATGATGTGTGGAATTAACCAAAAGTATAAACACATAACTTGTAATGTTTTCAAAATCAATTAAGCATAAAAATAGTTCCATACTTCCTACCAATTTCCTCCTCACGAATTTGTGCATATTAGTTGTTTATGTTTATTTACTGTTAATATTTCATAAACAAAATAATAAAAAAGATGCTTAAACATTATTAGTAATATAACATGTTTATAATAATATTTTGGTAGGAAATTCCTTGTGGTTCGAGATAACCCTATATACAATACTATACTACAATTGAATCTTGAAAGATATGCAAATGTAAAATAGTAAAGTGTTAACTTATAAATTTTATTTGTTGAAAAAGAAAGAAACCTTGAATCAAAGTGCAATTTAATTCATAAATTGTATCTTTGTGAAAAGGAAAAATACACAGTTATAATGAGTGATCTAACTACTAACTTTTATTTTCTGTCATTTACTTTCCGCAACTAACATTTATTTATTGTTTTATTCTTTATTCTTTATACCAATCATTCTAAAGAAGTGGTACTATTAAATTATAATTTTATTGCTTTATTTATTTGTTCTTTACCAACCTTCCATAAGGAAGTAGTTTGGTTAATAAAGGAAAACAAAAATAAATATCACTCATTGTCATTTGTGTTAAATTGCTAAATTCATAACATTATGCCGGTGTTGGAATTTATTCCAACAAAGCCGAGATGGCGAACAAAGAATCGACATGTCCTTAAATAAACCAATCAGAAACTTGCTGCCTCAAAATAAAGCAAGCAACAATACTCTTTCAACAATAACCATCAATAATATTGATGATCAAGAATATGAAGATATTGATGAAGATGGTCTTTTTTTGGGACATATCAATCGTATGAGAGCGAACCAACTATATATGATGATTTATATATAAGAGACGATCACGATAAATGGCTTTGGGTGAATCAATATGTTCCTCCAAACAATGATGATCTTACAAGCCAAAAACAATCAAAGAAAATGAAAAAAAAAAAGTAGATGCAAGTAGTCTTTGTATAATTATAGCTTAATTTTGATTGTTTGTAATTTGCATAATTTTGTTTGTAATTATGTACTTTACCAAACATAATTGGCATGATATTCATTGTTTGTAGTTTGTATTGTATTGATGTTAATAAAACAAACTTTTGGTCTGTATTAATGTGTTTGTCATGTTGAGAATGTATAAATGTATGTGTTGTTAAGAACGTCTGTACTACTAATAAATGTATATGCAAGTATTAATGTCTACAAATCAACAACTCTTTTTATAGACTGTGTTGTTATATATTATTAATACAACAACGTTGTTTGTGTATTGTGTTGTTGTATTAAAGTGTTGTTTAAGAATATTAATGAATAATACAACATCACTTTTTTAAGTATGCACTATTATATATGCAGTACAATAGCGCAAGAATAAGCATTGTTAATCATGCCTATATATTGCGTTATTTGTGTATGAAATATATGACAGTACTTTTTGTGTGATGTGTTATTGTATATGCAATATAATAACGTAGTATAAGCGTTGTTAATCATGACAATATACTACTGCATTCAAATAAAAAGCGCCTGAAAATGCTGTTATACATCTAAAATACATGTTGTTGAATTGCAACTCTAACATAGCTTATTTGGTAATGATATGAAAATCACTTCAATCATATTTTTGGCATGATATAATATAGCGTATATTATGTTAGTTGGTCATGTTTTTTGTTGTTGCACTTTTCATAAAATTGCTACATATAATACTCATGAATTTGTAACACTGAATTTTTTAGGGTCTTTCTTTTACATTGTATTATGCAGTGAGAATACAGTGTTTATCAAGCAGTGGGTCCATTTGCCTTAGGGAATGGCACTGTATATGCATTTAGACATGTATATAAATGTATTCATTACTGTTACGTATTTTCCCCTATATTATAATATATGTATGTTGCAATTTGAACATGTGCGTGTATGTATGTATATATATATATATATACTATTTAGTGAATATATATATATATAGTCATGGTTTGATCAATTATATACAATAGTTATACTCTATATGTTTTAATATATGTATGAACATATTTGATTTTGAATTATAGTATGGTATTAGATTTGTTAATCATAGAAGTGATCAAATCTAAAAGTTTTAATTTCAAGATTATATTCTTTAGAATAGACCTACATTGTTTTTCTTTTTGTCTCATAATTATTTTTGAATTAGTTGATATAATATGTTGTCAAAGTAACCTCTATTGTGGAAATTGATTTGATTAAAAATTATACAAATGTTAGTACGATTCTTATGCGAATTATGATAGGCTCAAAGTAAGACACAAATTGGTCAAATAGTAACATACTTGTGATATTAAATATGTAACAATTATAAAGTTATATTTTCATGTGAATAGTAGTCGCGGTCCAAAGAAATACTATTGTTTGACATAACTAATTGTTAATATTTGATCATTACATTGAGAATATCACTTACAAATTAATTTCTCTATCCAAAGACTATAAAATGATGTTGTGTTGGATATGACTTGCTTATTTATATGTGAACATGTTATTAATTTTTTATTGGTTACAATTGCATGTTAATGTGATTAATTAATAGAATAACATAATTAAGTTGCTCTTACTGAGTTTGCCTATTTTCTTATTTTGATTGGTTAAAAAGAGTATAGTTGACAAAGTGACATCTGCTCCATAGACATTTCATTTATGAGCTACTAATGTTTTTGTTTGTGCTTATATCCATGCAGACAATGCGTCAGTCCAAAGAAAGGCGATTGTATGGCAGGAATTAACATACATAAGCGGTTTGGGTTGCAATAAATTTAAGTTGCCCAGTATTTAGTCAACCCAAAGGAAGGCAATGTTTTGGTTGGATTTGACTATCAATCTCAATTTAATGCAATAAGTTTATCACTTGTGAGTCCACTCTCTATCCAAAGACTAGATTCGATTTCACATGTTTGTCTTCAGATATGTTATTATTATTCATTTGGTATTTAATCATTGTGAATTTGGTTCTTGATAGTGACATTAATTTTAGCTTGATGTTTGTCTCCATTGGTAGTATCTCCATTAGTAGATATGATTATCAACTATATGGATTTAGATCTAGTACTTTGTATAGAGAAATCCATTTCTGCTCTGTAAAACCTCAATGTGGTTAAAATTGAGAAATAGGAACGCTCTAACCAAATGTACCTAATGATCATAAAATGCTATATTCCATAATGGTTTCAGGGCTCTATTTCTTAGGGTCAAAGTGCAAGAAATTTCTTTGAAGAAATAGAACAATACTTTGCCAAAAATGAAAAGATGGAGATGAGTAGCCTTTTCGCTAAACTCATATCCATGAATATTATAAGGGCAAATGGAACATAAGGGGGTATATTATGGAGATGTTTAATCTTGAATCAAAACTCAAGTCACTTAAGTTAGAGTTTGGTGATGACTTGTTTGTGCACTTGGTTTTGATCTTACTTCTTGCACACTTTGAGAAATTCAAAGTGAGCTATAATACTCAGAAGGACAAATGGTCCTTTATGAGCTTATATCTCACTGTGTGCAAGAGGAAGAGAAGTTGCAGAGAGCTGAAAGTGCTCACTTGTCTATGACCTCTCAAAATAAGAAAAGAAAGAACAATAAGGATGTTGGGATAGGGCCTTCTCAGCAAAATAAACTAAAGAGTGGTGAGGAATTTACCTACTACTTTTGTAAGAAGTAATGACACATGAGAAAGAGTATCCTAAATATGCCACATGGTGCGTTATGAAAGGTAAATTTGTCATTGTAGTTTGTTATGAAGTTAATTTAAATTTCATGCCCAATGATACTTTGTGGATGGATTATGGTGCTACTACTCGCATAAGTGTCACACTCCATATCTGGATATGACTTTATATTGGCCGGAGGTGCTATCTCTTGGAAGTTTACTAAACATATACTCAAAGCTCCTTCAACCATGGTTGTGGACTTTATGACTTGTTTTGAGACATCGGACCATGACATATTGTGGTAACAAGTCTACGGTTCTTTACTCCAACAATAATAGGAGATCTAGAAAGTCCAAATTTATTTACATCAAGTTTCTGGTTGTTAAAGGAAGTATTCATAATAAACAAATTTCCATAAGAGATATAGGGACAAATTTTATGTTAGTTGATCCACTAACTAAGGGTTTGGTATCTAAAGTCTTTCATGAGCACATTGTTTGTATGAGTATTGTTCCTCGTTTATTTTTGTTTGTAACTATTGTGTTTCAATTAAAGATTTTGTATTGATCTTACTAAAGAATGACCAGTTAGAAATAGACATGTTTAATATCAAATTGCATGAAATTTTCATGTCACTCGTCCATATTTGATCTATGTCACTAAGTATATTAATATAGTGGTCATCATGGTTGAGTCACGCTTGATTATGATGAAGGTCGCATTGGTTTCACAATAGATATATAAGATGAACCAAATTGTATTATGGGGAAGTCTAAATATAAATAGCACATGAATGCACGCCTAAACGATAATGTGATAAAATTGTTTCGGAAAAAAATATGAAGCCCAAGTGGGAGATTATTAGATATTTATAATTTCTAATTAATATGGGCATCATATATTTAATATAATTATGTTAGCTATTTATTTGAGAGGTTTCAAAACAAGTGATCTAATTCTGATAATCAATAGGACTTTTAAAAGTTAATCATGAAAATGGACTTAATGTGTGAATACTCAAACGATTGGCCTATAGGGGATAATGGGAATTTTACATGTTAATGCATCAGGAAAGATTATGATCCCTAAGATACCAAATCACAAATAGTTTATCTTCTCCCCATCGGAGAGAAAATGAAGGTCCCTTAAGGAATTCAAGATTTGGTTGAGGAAAATCATCATACAAAACTCTATAAAGGCATACTAAAGAAGAAGTATATTTAAGAATATTGATCCAGGTATGTGTTTGCAATTCTTGTTTTATTTTATGTGTGAAAATCATGAGATTTAAGATCCTTAGAGAATTTATTATTTAACCAATCATGAGAAAATCTATCACTTTCATAATCACATTATTAATATGAGTATTATATCATTTGATAATATCTATCCAATGGAAGTTTGTATTAGGATGACGGCTCATTTGGCACAGACATATTTATGAGTATATTATTTGTAGAGTAAAGTTTATAATCCAATTTCACTCTAAAATTATTTATAGGTAGGGTTGGCAATGAATTGAACCAACTCGGTATTCGTTCGAAATTTGATTCGTTATTTAGCTCGATAAACTTGGTTCATGAACCAAATGAACCAAACTTGAGCTGGAAATTGAGTTCGATAAATTAACGAACCAAACTCGAGTTGGATACAGTTCGACTCGTTAGGTTCATCAACTAGCTCTATATATATATATATATATATATATATATATATATATATATATATATATATATATATATATATATATATATATATATATATATATATATATATATATACATATATATACATACATATACATATATATACATATATATACATACATATACATATACATACATATACATACATATATATACATACATATACATACATATATATATATATATACATACATATATATACATATATACATATATATACATATATATATATACATACATATATATAAACTAATTTTTATGTTTATTATAATTCATACATTATTTTTTATATTTATTTTTATTATATATATAAAGATGGTATATACTTATATTTGTATGTTTAAAAAAATTTGTAGTATTTTAAAAAAAAAATTAATTAACTGTTTAAGTTGTCCAAATGAACCAATTGAACTGAGTCAAACAGTTCGCGAACTTTAACCGAACCGAACTCGAGCTAAAAAATAACTCGTATCGAACTCGAGTCAAGTTTCGAGCCGAATCAATCCTTATCGAGCTGAACCGAGCTGAACTCTTATTCGACTCGGTTCGGCTCGTTTTCAGCCCTATTTATAGGGATCTTGCTAAATAATAAAGTAAGAAGCCTATTTAAATCACATGTAATCTCCACGCTACAAATCCATACTTAATCAATGTCGCCTATGATAACGATCTACACGACCATTGATGGGTCTAGTTCTGATGTAAATGTAATCAAGATTGTTTTGATTCTATGTTCATATGTTCAGGACGAGATTGTTAGAGATGACCTTTTTTTAATAGATAATGATTTCGATTTTTTATATTGTTATTTTTTACCGCATGATTGTAAACAAATATATGTGGCTCCTGTGCAAGATTGTTAGATTTTTTGTAACAAATATTTGCATATATCTTTAATCATGCTATCTAAAAGTTAGGCATTTTAAAATGATCTTTTAAGGCTTAAAGTATTAGGCTTAATTAACGACATCTCATTTGATATGACTTTTTAATTTTTTAGATACAAAAATCTTATTTCTAACTTTTTTATGATAGACCGAAATAGAAATAAGAGAATTTACTACTCTTCATGAAAATGTATGTATGTCATTACTTTTCATGAAAGTGTGTGTATTCCTCACATACAGGTTAAACTTCCCAAGTCATATGCAAACAATAGTTCATATTCTAACATCTAGTAATGAGAAAGGAAAAACTTCTGATCACCAAGATCAATTGTGTATACATGACTTGAAAGACCAAAGAACCTTCAAGTTTTACCATAGACATAAAGTTGGATACAAGATAAAGAACATTTAATTTCACTCTTCATATTCTCTGAATATATCCATGTATGCTTATGCTCTATTCCTTATTGATAATGTGCAATTAATGACCTTGGTTGTAAGATTATAATATTTATCAACGTAGCATCTCCTATTAAATTTCTAGAAAAACACCCCTTTTGATGTTACTTTTTTCTCATCACGGGTGGGTGTAGACGTTATTGGAGAACAAAACTACTATGATACATTTTACACATTTTACACATTTAACACATGTTGAATTGTTTTACAACATGTGTTCATTGATGGTGCTATATAGAATTGAGGGTGTGCAAATATGCACACCCTGAATTTTTAAAAAAATTATCTACAAGACATTGGAAAAACATTAGAAAATGGAGAAATTCTGAGTGGGCAAGGTTTGAATCAAGAAACTAGTCTCAAGTAAGCTATTGATACTCGTTGGGTTCATATTATGCAACTTTGATAGATTTTATATTGATGTATTTGTTATATTTGTTGTTGTTGAAATTATTAAAGAGAATGGATTAATTCCGAAAAATGAACTTGGTTAAAATCGCAAAGCAATGATTAGAGATTATGAGGGATGATGGATGAGAATCTTTATTGCAAGAGGTAATCTTATTTTGCAATATGCATGATATTGACATTCATGATATGGATGTTGACTTTTTTCCTTATGGTAAAACACGATGTGGAGGCAGAGTGCATGCTATCACAATAGAACGTTATTATTACGTTGAATTATTTTATACTATTGTGAATATACAACTTAAAGAACTTCATGATGAGTTAAATACTCAACTATTTTTTTGGATGTATTGTTTAAGTCCAGCCAATTTGTTCTCTAGTTTTGATAAGGCAAAACTGATTGAATTTGCAAAGTTCTATCCACATGATTTTTGTCCAACTGATTTAGTGATGTTTCATAATCAACTTGAGACTTACATCATTGATATGCATTGCAATGTTGAATTTGCTTCTTTGAAATGAATCAATAATATTTCACAGAAGTTGGTTGAAAGTGGAAGACACATTGTTTACTCATTAGTTTATCTTCTTTTGAAGTTAACAATTATTTTACCTATTGCCGCGACAATAGTAGAAATAGCATTTCCAGCTATGAAGACTGTGAAAAATAAGTTGCATAATTGAATGGGAGATGCATGGATGAATGACTGTCTAATGACTTATACTTAGTGAGAAATGTTCAATAACATTGACAATAAGCTCATTATTCAACGAATTCAAAATATGAAATCATGTAGAGATCAATTATGAAATATGTAATTTATTTGATTAAAAATATTTAAATATTGTGATTTTGGCCTTCATGTTTTCATTTTTTATATATGATGATATATATTATTTTTATTTTAATATATGTTGCACACCCTACTCTTGGGTCTTAGAATGGTCACTGCATGTGTTTATTAGTTTGTTAGCTAGTTATTTAGGTAAGTTTATTACATATTCAAGTACTATAAATAAGGTTTTTCATACCTTGATTAAGAATGTGAAATCATCATAATATTCATTTTACGCTTTCGCTTATTTTTGCAATTTGGTAACGCTACACATTCTCTACAATATTATTATTATCTTTCTCTTTCAAGATTCAACAATGAATCATCATCAACAATTCAACATGAGCATAGAAGTTTGTGAAGAGAGAAGACGTTTCTGGAAGAAAGGCAAGAAGGAGCAACCAAGTTACTTTTCTATTGCTTCATGACAAATGCCACATTCTTGTTCACCAGTAGCATTATTATTGATAGTTCCACCTCTTGATGTTGCAGTTTCAGAATATGCCACAAGGTATGAATGGAAGAGCCTGACGTAGTTGTGTGAGGACGTCCAATAAATGGTAATCCCTTCTCAATGAAACAATTCTAGGTGGAAGTATCGCTGCAACATCACACCTTTGTTTTAGAGAGGTAAATTCAAGAAGATCCAGTAGCAACTCTAATCCATTATTGTCAATGAAAATGGATTTACGATTATTATCATAACAACAATAACAAGATCAACAACAACAACAACAACCATACACACTATGATCATCACACTATCAATTTTTATCCAAAGAACAAGAAGAGATGCATTTTCTTGGGTTATTTTGCATACTCAAAGAATCCTCCAACAATGTAAAACCATGGGAATATGGTCAAGATTTCTGACCAGGAAAATAATCAAGTGGTTAAGAAAATCCAATCACATCAGGTTCGAGATTCTGATCCATCACATTGTTATCAAATCAGATTATTAAGTTGGAGTTATTAACATTTATCCTCCAGCTTGAGGGGGCTATTGGAGAACATAGCTACTATGACACATTTTACACATTTAGCACATGTTGAATTGTTTTACAACATGTGTTTATTAGTTAGTTAGGTAAGTTTGTTACTTATTCATATACTGTAAATAAGATTTTTCATGACTTGATTAAGAATATAAAATCATTATAATATTTATTTTACTCTTTCCCAATATTTTCATAATATATGTCATGGCTTAGAGAGCGTCTAAACATACTTACATATTATTCATATCATCTCATTGGTAGAAGAATTCAAATTTCATCGGTATATTGGAACAAAATAATTATCAATTGAACAAACCGAGAGAATTAGGGGAGGAAGAAGAAACGCAAAACGACATTATTTTGCGTTTAGCTCAACAACATCGTTTCGAAAAATGATTTTTGTAAAGAAAACATACACATAATCAAGCAACGTGTCAAACACGCCCACTTGGGCAGAAGAACTCCCCCTTAGTCATAAAGACCATTATTCTCTCCAGTTTTTAAATGCATGTCTAGAAGATCGCAAGATTCTCTACAAATACATGAAAATTTAATTTGGTGTATTGGGGACTTTAACCTTCCTTATGTGTTAACTTATAGGGTTCCCATTATCCCCTATGGGTTAACCTGATGGGTATCCACCCATTAAGCCCATATCTGTTATAACCTTTTAGAAATCTAAGGGGTGTCACTAATTAGATCACTTATAATGTAACCCCGAAAATAAATAGCTGATATCATTGTATCAAATATATGATGCTCACCTTAATTAGAAATTTATAATTTCTAACAATCTCCCACTTGAGCTTCATATCTTCATGATACAATTATATCACAGGTTCTATAGGCGCGCATCTTAATGCTATTTACGTTTAGACTTCTCCTTAATACAATCTGGTCCATCTCATATATCAACTATGGAACCACCGCGACTTTCATCACATTTAAGTGTGACTCGACCACGATGATCACCATATTAATATACTCAATGACATAGATCAAATATGGATGAGTGACATGGAAATTTCATGCAATGTGATCTCAAACATGTCTATTTCCAACTGGTCCTTCTTTATTCTTTAGTGAGATCAATCCAAAGTCTTTAATTGCAACACAATTGTTACAATGTACAATTTCAAAATGAAATGCTAAATCATCAACTTTATTATGCATAAAAACGGTATATAATATCCAAAGCAAAACATAAGACGTATAGACTCCCACTGAACTAAGGTACCCTAAGGAACAACACCCATATGAGCAACATGCTCATGAAATACTT
>NC_032020.1:14373606-14373919 GCF_001865875.1 Lupinus angustifolius | reverse complement strand
ATTGTTGTTGGAGTAAAGAATCGCGGACTTGTTGTCACAATAAATCCTCAATGGTCTTTCAATACCATCGACCACACGTAAGCAAGTGACAAAATTCCGCAACCATATGCCATGGTCTGATGTTTCAAAACAAGCCATGAACTCTGCAGCCATGGTTGAAGGAGTTATAAGCGTCTGTTTCACAGACTTCCAAGAGATAGCACCTCCAGGAATACAAACACATATCCAGTGGTGGAATATCTACTATCAAGACATCCAGAAAAATCAGAGTCATAGTACCCAATGATCTCTAAATTCTCAGACCTCCGATAAG
>NC_032020.1:14371829-14373506 GCF_001865875.1 Lupinus angustifolius | reverse complement strand
GAGTGTTATAACTCACTTTGAATTGCCCAAAGTGTGTAGGAAGCAAGATCAAAATCAAGTGCACGAGCAAGTCATCACCAAACTCTAACTTAAGTGACTTAAGTTTTGATGTGAGATTAAACATCTCCATAATGTACTCCCTTATGTTCCATTTACCTTTATACTTCATGGAGATGAGTTTAGCCAAAAGGCTACTAGTCTCCGCCTTTTCATTCTTGGCAAAGAATTGTTCTATTTCTTCAAGGAACTTCCTTGCACTTTCACCCTCAGATATAGAGTCCCGAAACGCATCTGGAATAAAGCGTTTCATGATCATCAAACACATTCGGTTAGAGCGTTCCCATTTCTCAATTTTAGCCTCATCGAGGTTTTCCGCAGTGGAAATGGGTTTCTCCACACGAAGTGCCAGATCCAAATCCATACAGCCGAGAATGATTTCTACGGCTTCCTTCCAGACCTTAAAGTTTGTCCCATTCAGTAGTGGGATGTTACTGATTTGAGCAGAAAAATTTGCAGCATTGGTAAAAGACACTGAATCCATATAACAAAGAATTAATAATATGTTCAAATATAAACAAACAAGTCATGTAATATTTTTAAAACAAGACATGTTCAAATAATTGACCCATCATAAGATACCTAACACAACATCAATATCTAATCTTTGGTACTCTCAGTGTAATGATTAAATATTAACAATCAGTTCTGTCAAACAACAGCCTTTCTTTGGACCGACTATTATTCACATGAAAATAAACTTTATAATTGTTACATATTTATCATCACATGTATGTTATTATTTTGCCAAATTGTGTCTTCCTTTGGGCCGAACACAATTCGCATAAATAATCTCATACTCATCTGTGTAATTCAATTAATTTCTACAATAGATGTTACTTTGGCAACATATTGCATCAATTAATCCAAAATAATTACCAGACAAAAATTAAATTAAAACAATATGGGTCCATTACAAAAAATATAATTTTTGAAATTAAAACCTCCATTTTTCCCATATTTTTCAACCACAGAATCACATCAACAAATCAATTCCTTCCATGAATTCTTACCAAAATTACACTGCAAAAAACAACCTTACAGAGTGATATAACTTTTTTTTTTATATCAAAAATGTTGTCATTTCAAGAATTGGCAATGTGGTTTTACAAAATGATACGAGGCAGAGGAATGAACCTGAATACCGGTTTTTACTTGACAACCTTGAACTTATAACAAGAGTCCAGGCCAGAATGTTGACAATTAATGGCTGAGTCAAATGCACGTGCCAAAATGCCAGTATAAATTTAATGAGACACACTTCAACAATTCAAAAGGGATAAGATAAGAAGCAAGAATACAAATTGAGTTTGGGCAAACAATTGAATTGAACATTATTATTATTATTCTTTTACGGTGTGATTCTGAAACATTGTCTATGACAAAATAAAACCCTAATAATCTATCCAATCTTTATCACATAACAGCGGAAGCATAATTCAATAATCCCCAAATTAAAATTAGGGTTCATACAAGATTGGGGAAAACACCCTTAATGAAGAATCATAAAATTCAGAACCTACGCTCTGATACCACTTGTTGGAAATTCCTTATGATTGGTGAAATATCAATCCTAGGATCTTGAATTTAATGATTTTCACACACATTTATGAATCAAAG
>NC_032020.1:14328429-14371729 GCF_001865875.1 Lupinus angustifolius | reverse complement strand
GTTTTCACTCTGATGGGGAGATGAGAAAACTAAATTTGATTTGGTGTATTGGGGACCATAACCTTCCTGATGTGTTAACTAATAGGGTTCCCATTATCCCCTATGGGTTAACTTGATGGGTATCCACCTATTAAGCCCATATCCGTTATAACCTTTTAGAAATCTAAGGGGTGTCAGTAATTAGATCACTTATAATGTAACCCTGAAAATAAATAGCTAATATCATTGCATCAAATATATGATGCTCACCTTAATTAGAAATTTATAATATCTAACAACCATTATTAACCATCCCTCATAAAAAAAAATCCTTTTTCATAAAGTCAAACATTAATTATGTAAGTTATACAGGTTTAACCGTGGGGGTGAGGCTATCAACTTAATTAAACATTTTGATATGATAATGTGAATTCGAAACATGAATCAATCAACTCTCTATCACATTTTTGAAGACTGATTCAACAATTCTGGTGATCTGGCGCTCCGACGCACAGATACGTGAAACACCCTTCCGTGTCAGTGTCCGGCACGTATTCAACACGGATACACTCGGATTCGCGAAAAATATGTATCCGTAGAGTATCCATAAATTAAAAAATAAAATAAAATAAATAAACATCAAGACACATATCCGATTCATATTTAAAAATAATAGGATATATGGATTCGTTTTCAGTAAAATATATGATATATAGATTCCATTTTCAATAATATAAGATAAAATAGATTCGTTTTCATTAAAATAGGATAAGATATATTTGTTATGGATTGCAATGATTTTCAATTTCCATTATAATTTTGACTTTTGATATTTTGATTTACACTTACAATTTATTATATTTTATGTGTTTTTATTATTTTATATGCGTATCCCTGAATGTATTGTATCATGTACTTTAGAAAAAATATGTGTCGACGTATCGGATACGTATCATATCCGACACACGTATATGTATCCCTGCTTCATAGATCTGGCGTATCAAATCATGCTATCAGAGAGCATATCAGTTAGCATAAGTGTATTAGTGTGTGCATGATTTTGGTTCATATAAGACCGTTGATTGATAATGCAATTTATATTTTACATAGTCCCTCCTAAATTCACATAAAAGGTTAAAGTTATACAACACATTTGACAACCAATATAAATGTTTTTGAATCATGATTTGAATAAGTGATGTGACAATATTAGTGGTAGATCATTACATAGAAGCCATGTATTATATGTCAGAGTACAATGTCAATTGAGTAAAGGTTTGTATTGCCGTCTAGGTACGGTGGAAAATAGCAAATAATTCTTGCATAAGAGTAGAAGATAAAAATTCTGCCCTGAAAGTTAGGGAAAGAAAGACGCCTTTAACGTAACTAGTTTTTATGCACCTAAGGTAGGGCTATAGGTACATTACAACATAAATTTTTGGAGGATTTGTAAGGTATAATCTAGGGAATACCATAGGAGAAAAAACTTTTCTATGATTGGGTCAATGGACATATTGAGAGGGACACTAGATGTTATACAGATTTCCATGTGTTATGGCATAGTGGGAGCAAATATGGAAGGTAAAAGTATTCAAAATTTCTCCTCAACTTTTAATTTTAGAGTATCTACAATGGAGAAAATATTTCTATTCTTATTTGGGTCCCACACATTATTTTATAATTTATTACAATTCCCTATAAAATAACAACAACGTCTAGTTTTTTTCCACAATGATAAAAATTATTCTTATTCTTATTTGGGTCTCACAACCTACCCCATACTTTTATATTTTACAATAAATATAGCAAATTTTTAAGAATAATTACTTATTTATTTATTAACAAATTAAAAATTGTTATAATTTATTATAAATATTAGAAATCAATTATAAATAAAAATATATATAACTTTGTTGTTGATATACATGCAGTCGTTGGAATTTTCATTTAATGATTCAAGATTTTTTTATGTTTATGGATATTTTGATGTTTCTAGATATGCTTGTGCTTGTATTTATTCTTGGATAGTGTATTTTCATTGTTCTTCTCTCCTCAACAAGGAGTGTTCTTATTTAGCCACTGTTGTTCTTATTTAAGAACAAAACACAAGGAATACGAACATCACATTGGAGAACAAAATAAAAATGTTCTTATTCTTTCAGAACAACCTCAAGAACTATCACATTGGGCGCTCTTACTATAGTAAACACATACTCCAAGAAGCATGAGAAGCATTCGGTCACATGTATGACTAAGGCGACATCTTCTCAAATTGTTTTCTTTCTTATAAAGAAATTAGATAGAAAGTTTTGCTTCAACCACAAAGCTATACATGGAAAGAGCTTGATGACCCAACATAGAGTTTTAGTTATGGACATAAGGTTTAATAATAGAATGGAGAGAAAATGCTAAGATAGAGTCTTTTGAGTCAAGTGGTGGAAATCGATGGGTGGAGAACGAAGAAGCTTCCAACAAATTATTTTGGAGGAAAGGTTTTAAGAGACACAAGGAAGTGTTAATAACGGTATGTGGGTCAAGATGGCAAGGGAAATGTTTGGTGTATCCAGAGGCTCCAGACCAAAGGGTAAAGAAATATTATGGTGGGACAAAAGTTTCCAAGACAAAGTTAATTTGAAAAAAGAAATTTATAAAGCAGGATTCTTTTGTAAAAATACTGAAAGTTGGAAAATACATTACTCAAGTTCTGATAGTGGTCAACAAGGCTTGGGCATGGTTGACTCAAGACTGAGACATGGAAATGAAGTTTGTTGTTAGAGAGGCGAATTTGGTGGCGGACTACATGGCTAAATTCGGTTCTCACTCCGTTGACGAGTTCAAGACCTGTGATTCAATTTCAGATGTTTGTCAAGCTTATTTTGATTTGGATCTTTCCTCTTTAGCTTAGTCTTGTTTTTCCTTTGTACCAAAAAAAACATAAAGTGAAAGATTAAAATTAGACTTGTTATTATATAATTCAGGAATTGGAGGTGAAAGAAACTTTGAAAATGATCGAGAATGACAAAGAAATTGAATGAGATAATATACCTATTGATATTGAGAATGTTCCTAGATAGTAAGATATTGGTTAGCTCACAAGTTGTTTAATAAGATTATTTTGTCTAAGAAGAACTTGGACAAGTAAAAGAGAAACATTTTAATCTCTATATGTAAAAACAAAAAAGACATATAACTTTGTGCAAACTATAGTAGGAGTAAGCTCATAAGGCATATGATAAGGTATCTAAAGAAGTATTTTGGAAAGCTCAAGAGAAAAAAGAAGTTCAAATTTCTTATATTTGAACAATCAATTATATGTATAATTAGATAAAGATTAATGTGAGAACACAAAGATTAATGTGAGAACACAAAATATGGTTTCAGGAACTCTTTGTACTATATTTAGTATCTTTATTAAAAGAAGTACATGATAGTGACACTAAATTCAAGAGATACAAAAAAAATACAAAATACAAAATAAGATAACATTCAAGATAAGAGTAATATCATCATATGCCAAGTTTAGACTATAGGTTAAATCCAGAGAAGTGGAGAGTTGGTTCAAGATGAAGTGGTATTTTCTTGGCAACAGTAAGCTCATCCCATTCATCTCTTCCATATCTATTTCTTGAATTACTCCATCAATTTGAGGAAGCTTCCAATTGAACCAATACAAAAGATTAGCAACAATATACTCAATAGAAGCAAGCCCAAATGAAATTCCAGGACACCATTTCCTCCCAATACCAAATGGAATTAATTCGAAATCTTGTCCTTTGAAATCAATTTGGTTACTTTGAAATCTTTCAGGAATGAACTCTTCAGGATTGTCCCATAATTCTGGGTCCCCTTAGATTGCCCATGCATTCAGAAGTACCATGTTTTGGGTGGAATTTCGTAACCTTTTAGTTTCACATTAGATGTTGTGTTTCTAGGAACCAAAAGAAGAATAGGTGGATGTAATCGTAATGTTTCTTTGATTACACATTTCAAGTAGCTCATTTGATTAATATCGTTTTCATCAACTTTTGATTTTCTCCCAACAACTCTTCTTACCTCTTCTTGGGCTCTCTTCATGGTATTTGGATTCTTAATCAGCTCTGCAAAAGTCCAATCCAGCGCTGTTGAAGTAGTGTCACTTCCACCAATAAACATGTCCCGAAAGTGAGACAAAAATCTTAAAACAACACTTACTAATATGAAAATAAAAAATATTTTTTTGTATCCGGAGATAATTTATCTCCTCCAACCAATAAAAGTATGACATGTGTACTATTTTGTTTAATTTTAGAAATATTTTTATAGAAAATGATTAAATAGGACACATGTCATGATTTTAGTGGTCAGATAATATAATTTATCTCCTTATACCATGAAATACTTTATTTTCTTTTAATATAACACACAAAAGAAATTTCACTTTATTCTTATTATGTTGTTCTAAATCTTATTTTAAATCATATCAAGTGCTAATAACAATATATTAAGTTAATTATAAATTTTATACATTTATTAATATTATTATTATTTCATTAACATTAATACATGACAAGATTTGGAACAACATATATTTATTCTCTTATTACATATGAGTCATGCATACAGTTATGTATTTAAGGTGTATAGAAAAACATTTTCCATATCCTTATAAGCCCATTTGGAAGAATTGCCTATATCTTATAAAGATGGTGAAAATTATATAAAAATAGTGTCTCAAATTAAAGTTATAATCGTGAATAAAAAACATTAAAATTGTAAAGAAAACAATTATTTACTTTGGAGTTAGCATGTGGTGCCATCAATGAACTGAATTTCTTTTAGAACCACATAAGAAAGGCAGAATGCTTATTGTGATTGGTTTTTTATTGTACAACTTTTTTTTATGGATTTTGATGACACGGGCTACAGCATTAAGGATGTGGTGCCATGAATATGAGATGACAGCTAAAGTTGAAAATGTAGCCATATGTTACTATAAATTTAACTACGTGTATGAAAATTCATCAAATTCAATCCTTTCTGAAATTTCTAGATGTTTGATTTGGCATTTTCCAAAGAAAGATAAATGATGCAGAAAAATCCCTTGGTACTAGAAAATATTGAAAAAACTTTGTTAAATATTTGTTCAATTAAAATAAATTAAATGATAACTTAGTATCAATAAGGATGATTTGGAGGAAATATCTAAAGTTAAAAAAACCTAGTTTATGGTTCAAAAATTTGTTTAAGAGTAAAAATTAATATGATACTTATGAAGTCTTAAGGGACTAAAATGAATATTTTCTTTTGGAGTATGTGAGAGGGAAGAAGATAATACTAGACGATGTCATTTTCTAACTTATTTTTTTAATTAAAAAATGAAAAGATGTTGTTCCTCTAAGTTGAAATAACTTTAGTGTGGAATCGCGTATATGAAGTTCATATGTCACGTAAGCGATTCTGTTAAATTAATAGACAGAGATAACAGAGAGACGTGTGTCTACATTTTTAAAAAGTAGTCGAGACTAAAATAATAATTAAAATTTATTATAGGTTAAGTTGATAGTCACTTAAAACATGAAGAATTAAAATAAGTAATTATACTTTTAGTTTTTTAAGCTTTATTATCTTTATGCCATTAGAAGTATTAATGTGTGAGTATATAAGAAAATTTATAAGAGATGAAGAATATCTCCTATGTTAGAGAGAGAAGTGCATCAAAACCAAAAGAAACAAATATCATGGTTGGACACTTTTGTTCTTTAGATATAATATTATGACATTTTTACCCTATTGAGGTTTTAGTTTGATTTCAAAATTCTAAGTGTGTCAATGGAAAAAATTGTTAGAAGGAGTACTAGTTTATACACCTAAGAATTGATATTATTCTTTCACATGAGAGATAAAGAGAAAGAGGTACCGTTAGGATTGCTTTGAGACTATCTTTGGTGAGCTCAAATTCAAGCGTACCACTTTCTTGAAGTTGAAGGAGTATGTCCACAAAGTCTTTATTATCAACTTGGTCATTACCCTTCATGTCCCTTCTCTTATGTTCTGCAATTACTCATCAAAAAAAGCATCTAATGCAACAAAAGTAGCTTTATTTTCTGGAATTAGGCCTGTAAGAACATCAACCCAACCCAATGAAGGGAAATAATCACCCACACTAAAAGCTGCGAATAGCATCCTTCCTAACAAATAGTATGGTAGGACACTTTTGTTCTTTAGATATAACAAATAGCATGGTAGCATCCTTCCTAACAACCCAATGAAGGGAAATAATCACCCACACTAGAAGATATGTTGTTTGATATTGCTAACAGCATCTCAGTCAGATTCACAGAAGACATGTTACTTTCACATGTTTCACGTATAGTGTTAACCAAATCTGCAACTTCTTCTTGTCCAATAGAGTTAAAAGATCTCACCCTTTTCAGACTCAGAAGCTCAACAACACATACCTTCCTCTTTTGTCTCCATTATTCGCCGTATTCTGCAAAACTCGCGTCCTTACATCCATAGAGAAAGATTTTAGCAGCAGTAGTTTCTGGCCTGTTGGAGAAAACAACATCATGCATTTTTGCTATCTCTTTTGACATGTCTGCTGATGAAACTATAAGGGTTGGAGTCTGACCGAGATGTAGGAACATGAGAGGGCCATATTTTTGAGAGAGTGTTCGAAGGGAGTGATGTGGCAATTATTCGGTTAAGACTCTAAACAAGAGTTGTTTTTAAGTTTGATTAGCAATTGGATTCGTTGGACCACCGGGTCTAGTGATCAAAACACTAATCTTATTATTATACTTTTATATATATATATATATATATATAAAAGAATGACATTTTTAAGTTAGAATGGGAAGAACCCTTATCAACCACTATATTAGTATGGCATGCTTCCCCATCCCTTAAATATAATATTCCTTCGTCTAGTTGAACGCACAACCTCCCTTGTAGAAACTCTAGAACCTACATAATATACTTCTATATATCCACATTCATATGCCTTTTATGGATATATTGTGAAACATTATCTTATACGAATTGATTAGAAAGCAAGACTTCCATTTGATGACATTGGATTTAAGTAATAAATATAAAATTGCACTTATATTAGAATTTTCTATCTTAGGGCCATTGTCATGTTTGAGAACTCCATTGTTATAGTAGATAGTGAGAAGTTCTTTGAATATTATATTCGTGTGGAAATTCGATTTTTTTCTATCTTATATCATATAGAACTAGTAAATCTTGATAAAGTCATTGTGGGTGTGTTCTATGTGGCCGACCATTAGTGGTGTTTCAATTATAGGAGAAGCTAATTATTAGGTCGATAATGACACCCACATTACTACGCCAAAATTCATATTTAACAATGATCATTCAACAATGTTTTCTAGCATAACGCCGTTAAATACAAGACGGAAGATAATCAACATCGTTCTTTTAAGTAATAGCTGTTAAATTTGGTAGGCGGATGTAACTTTCACAGTGTTTGTTTCAATGAACATTGTTGTATGTCTACGTAAGATATTCAACAACACTATGTTAAGCAAGTGTTGTTTATTTGAATCTATTCAACAATACTTGCTTAAATGAGTATTATTAAATGTGATATATTAACAGTATTTATTATAATGAACGTTGTTAAAAGTTACATATTTAATTTGTAAGATGAAATAATTTGTAAGGTGAAATATGGGATTCTACTTGCTTTAAAATCTTACTGTTAAGTAGCACTTCTCTTCTTTAAGGAAGTCTTCGAAGTTTTATGACCTTTTATTATATTGGTTTACCATATGATTACATTGTATTCTTGTTGTGATGAGATTCCAAACTTTCCACATATGTCTATAGAGATTACTCTTGCATTAGCCATATTTATGGTAGTTGGAATTGTTCTACCTAGTGAGATTCCTTTCAACCTCAAATTGTAGCATCCCTTTAGTTTTCCCTAGTTACTCTATTACAATAATAAACTTGTATAACAATGTTTTTTTAAGATATTCGATAACACTCTTTTAAACAAGTGTTATTAATTTGAATCTATTCAACAACACTTATTTAAATGAGTGTTGGTAAAGATGATATATCAACAACGCTCATCACAATGAGCGTTGCTAAAAGTCACGTATTTAACAACTCTTGCTTTAGTGAGCGCAGTTAAAAGTCATACATTCAAACAACGCTTGTTTTAGTGGATGCGAATCTTTGCATTTTAAAAATAAACCTCACACACAGTAATACACATGTCATTTAGTATTTTATTTCTTTTACTATTCTTCTTCTTTTAGTTTCTCTCTTCAAGCAAGTTATTAACTTTTGGTTTCTATCTTTGAGCATAAGGTGAATCATTATTGAACCGTTGCATGAGGGTATCCAATTGGTTCTGGTTGATTTCTCGAAGTCATTGAACCTTGCATGAGGGTATCCAATTGATTCTGAATCCGATTCAATTGGGCTTTGGTTGCACGCTTTTGATGGGGTACAAATATTCCCTTGCTAACCCCAAATACTACACCCCGGATATGGACATAATACTCAGGTAGTCCTAGTACCTTATCAAGTACCATTTGACTATCTATGGTTTGTAGCTCCCCCTCCTTTCCTTTTAGGGAAACCTCACACATCATGAAAAAACAAACATAATGTTAATTAATCACATTGATAAATAAAGTATGAAAATCAAGTTTAATTAAATGATCGATGATAACTTATAACACGGTTTATCACTTCTTGAACTTGTTCATTATCAATGACACCTTCCTTGTTCTTACGGGTACCCACCCATAGAACATTGAGGTCTACTGCATGTGCAGTCGAATGTGTATCGTTTTGTTCCAATTGCCAAAACATGACCAATAATAATATAATTAGATACATGGATACAAAATATAGCCAATAATGTACTTAAAAATTAACAATACTTATAATTTTTTACTCGATTCTTTTATAACCCGCTCGAGAAGCTCGGTATGGATCAAAGGCTTAGATGTCCTCTTGTGATTTTCATTACTTACTTTCTACAAAAACAAACAACATTAACATTAAACAAACATGTATATATATATATACAAAAGCATATATATGAATAAAGTCAATATAGAGAATATGATTTTACCAAGAAAGACTCTTCTTGCGTGCATGTAGTGACAAAAGACTTCCAATCCTCATCTTCAATGACATTTGCATATTTGGATGGAGGTTTGAGGTTGACATTGCCATCAGCTTCTCTGATACATTTTCCAGCATCGGTTCTGAATTGTTGGAGAGTCTTTCCGACAGATTTAAGGATGTAATCCTTATGCTCCTCACCAACATCAAAAGTTGACTGAAAACACAAAAATATACAACACATAAATACATATAAATTGCATGAAAGCACATACATTGCATGAATACACAGAAATACATTTGCATTGCGTGAACACATATACATTACATACAAACACATATACATTGTATGAAAACACAAAAACACACATACTGAAATAGAAATTAACTGTTATTTCATTCCATATACGCTCTTTCACGATATTCAACCTAACATCAGCCCATTTGCTTAATATTATAGGCACGTTCTGCCGAATCACGACCCCAATGTAGTTTACCGATGTGTTGTCACCCTTCGAGTATACAGGTTGACCTTTTGTGTTCCATTCAACTTCAAGTTTCACTTCCTTACTTCTTAAATGAATGATATTATTCTTGGAAGTCATTCCACGTGGAGTTCGTTTATGAACAACGAGTTGCTTGTCTTGTGGAGTTAGTGTAGCATCATCACCACTATGAGAATCATGATGACAATGTTGGGAAGCCATTGATGAAGTTTTCTGTGTATGAGGTTTTCTTTTCACACAAGTTTGAGAGTGTAGAGGGAAGTGAATTAACTTTAGATATTTAAAACGTCATAACTAATCAACAACGCTCATTTAAGCAATCGCTTTTGATATGACATCTTCAATAGCGCGGGCTTAAAGAAGCAATGTTGAAGATGTGATATCAACAGCGCACCCTTAAGAGTGATGTTAAACATCTCTAGCTTTTGATAGCCCATCTCATCAATTATGAACAACACACCCTTAAAAGAGTGTTGTTAAACATCCACAACTTTTTACAGCTCGTCGTCATGAAATATCAACAACGCACCCTTAAAAGAACGTTGTTAAACGTTCAATCATAACATATCAACAACGCTCTTTTAATCATGCGTTGTTGAATATATGTAAATTAACATCACATTCTCGAAAGAGCGTTGTTGAAGTTGTAATATATATGTTGTTGTTCATAATTATATATTATTGATTATAACAACATATAATTATCAACAACACACCAATATATTATAAACAATTATATTGATATATAGAACACGATGACTATTTGATGAGTTACATTGTAGAACAAAAATAAAAATTTCATTCTTTAAATTAAACAGTCATATATACGTTGCCAAAATACAATATTCAATTCGATCATCACAACAACAAAATAGAATTGTCCATCAAAAAGACAAATACAAATGTTAATGGAGTTTACACAATTAACCATTCAAAGGACAAACAGCAAAAAGAAATTGCAACAATTGTTCAGACAAAGAAATCATCCCCTATGTACCTAATAGAATTAAGAAGTTACATATAGTCTGGACCACCGTCCCTTGTGACTGAAAAACAAAAATAAAAAATTAGGTAGACATAGATATAAAGATTAAACATTCAAATCGAGTAAATTAAAAAAAATTGACATACACATTCTTTTGTAGGAATATTTTTTTTCTATTTTTTTTAACAAAACTTCTCTTTTTCTTTATGCCTCATATCTTCGGGTTCTTTGTTTTTTTCCCTCATATATTCTTCTCTTTGGGTATCATGACTAATTATAAAAGAAAACAATGACTAATTAGACAAATACAAAAACAAAACACAGAGATGTTTCACTATAAGTCTATAACATTTTGAAGAAATAAAATTAAAGCAACAAAAAATACATTTTCTTTTCATGGGTCAGAAGCAAAGTCTTTACTTGGATCAAAAGAGAAGAAAATAGGGAGAAAAGAGAAAAAGTACTTACTGAAAAGGAACAACACTTAAAAAAACAAATAGAAATAGAATCATCGGTGTAAACCACAATATATATAGATTTAAATGGAAAGAGAATCGTTATTGTCGTCCTTAGCAGATACAAACAAATAAAGAGACGCATAACTCCACCATTAAATTCTCAGATATGTATACCTCGTATCCAAGCAACAATGCTTATATAAGAAAGCGTTGTTACTGTATCATCATCAATAACGCTCCTTTAATCACTATTGAATATACGTGAATTAACAGTGCATTCTTGAATGAACATTGTTAAACAAAACTCATTCAAGTTAGCGCTAACATCATTGGTGTTCAACAACGCTTTTTCATGCATGTGTTGTTGAAGGTATATCCGCCTATCCAAATAGATAGCGCTTGCTTGAATGAGTGTTGTTGATGTTCTTCTGCCTCGTTTTAAACAGCATTGTTGTAGCAAGCACGACCAAATGATCATGATTTATCGCAATATCTAGCATAATGTATCATTAACAATAGAATGTATATTTTTAAGGCGTAGTCTATTTTTTTGTGACCCATATTGAATATCAAAATGTCCAACTTTCATTCTATCATATCCTATTTGTATCGTAATTGCAAGAATGTGATCTTGAATTGTTAACTCAACCCGATAGTTTTGTTTTATCCTTTGAAATTTGAAAATCATATATACCTATGTTCATTTTGGTTGAGACTATTAAACTCTTGAGAATTATGGTTTATCACACTGAGTTATCATTATGTATTGATTTAAAAAATAATCATGTATTCTTCATCCAATTTTGTTAATCATCTAGTTTTTTTGGTTTCTCACATGTATCATCGCACTTGAAGCAATGTTTTTGAGCCGAGAACATCCACAAGTATATGGGTTGACTCTCTCATTGGGTATTTTGTCATTCACAAGATTCAAATCCAAAATCTTGCTTAAATGGAATCAAGCATGTACATTTGAACCAACACATGTTGGTACTAATCGTTTAGTTTGATTGGTGCATTGACAAGGTCTAATCTAACCTTAAAAAACGATTTAGAGAATTATTCTGATTGTAAGGCTTTTTTTCATCCAGATGAGTATGGACACCCTCTTTCTTTTGTTGTGACTTTTTAAATTTGATCTCATAATATTTCTTGAATTAACCAAATTATATTATCAAATCTACGGTTCGTTGTAGTCACTGACAACAAAGCATATCCGATTGTTTTTTGGGTACAAAATCTTATTGTTTTTGTGTTTATTGAATAAGTTTTTTATTATTTTATTGGTACTAACTGTTAGATATTAGGGTGGCAATATGGGCTTGGCCCGACGGGCCAGCCCGTTCAGATAGTTATTTTTAACAGGCCGGACTGAGGATTTTAGCCCAAAAATCCATATTCCGCCCGTTTTAGTAGCCAATTTTTTAGACGGACCAAGGAGGGCTGGGCCGACGGGCCATTGTTAAAAAATAAAAAAACTAAAGTGTATTAAATATGAATTAATTATTTATTCTTATAAGCATATATTAATCTAATCATATACATAATGCAGATGATGATGAAGAAGAATATTTTAAAGATGTTGATGGTGATAATAATAGAAAAGTGGAGGTATCTTCTTCCAACAGAGCATCTAATATTTAAAAATTGAAATTTATGACATAGAAGTTTTATTGTGAACTAATAGTCTAAAACTTTAAGATTGTGTTGGTTTCTTCTTTAGAATTTACAAGTTTTAAGCTAAGATGTTATGTTGTTATTGTAATATTGTAGACTTATGTTTGTAATTTTTTGTTTTAAAAGACATTTATCAAGTTTGTTGATTATTTTTTGTCTAAAAGCTTTAATTATGTAAATTTTGGAGGGGAAAACGGGTCAGCCCGTCAGCCTGCCAGCCCTGCAAAATATGGGTTGGGCTGGCATTTTGAACCCTTTTAACAATACGGGTCAGACCGGGCCAACCTTTATTTTGGCGGGCCAAAGGCGGGCTGGGCCGAGCCGGGACGGCCCACATTGACACCCCTATTAGATATTAGTGATAATTCAGCTTGTTAGTTAAAAGTAGTTAGGTTGTTTTACTTGTATGCCAAGTTAGTTGAAGTATAGTTGCTATAAATAGGAACAAAGTAATTTCATTGATGTATATGTTGTAGTTGAAGTTCAATACATATTCAATACAACAAGATTCATCCATTCGTAAACTAAGACATTCTCTTTCTCTCCAATTCACTCAATTCCTAATTCTTCTATTTTCATGCTATTGCTACTGCACTAAAGTGTGCATAGCAATCTGTTTCTTGCATAACAAGTAAGGTGCATTGTGTATGCACGAGTGTGGTTGCTTTGGCTATTCTCAATAGTGGTATCAAGAGCAAGGTTCAACTAGGAAAATCTTGTGTGGAGTCGAGAGTGTGATCAAGAAAAAAGGGGAGGAGAAGAAAGTCGAAGGAGAAGAGAAGCTTGAACAACAATGGCTTAATGGCAATGGCTTCTAAATGACACTACTAGTTTTTGACACCAAGAACTATGATAGATGGAGGATTCAAATGAAGGCAATTTTTGGATTCCAAGAGGTGTATGAGATTATATAGAATGGGTATCAAGAGATTGATGATGATGCCAATGAAGCTCAAAGAACAATCTTTAGAGAATCCAAGAAGAAGGATTGCAAAGCTTTGTTCTTAATCCATCAATGTGTAGATGGAGCCAATTTCAAAAAGATTATTGGTGCCAAGACAACAAAAGAAGCTTGGGATAGCTTGGAGAAAAGCTATGAAGGTGCAGCCAAGATCAAGAAAGTCAAGCCTCAAACCATAAGAAGAAGATATGAACTTCTTCAAATGGAGGAGAATGAAACAATCTCATATCATCTTACCAAGATCCTGACCTTAACAAACCAGATGAAGGCATGTGGTAAAGAGGTAAGAGATCAATCTGTGATTGAGAAAGTGCTTAGAACTTTAACTCCTAAATATGATCATATAGTTGTGGCAATAGAAGAGTCTAAGGACCTGGAAGCATACAAATTTGAAGAACCGCAGAGCTCTCTTGAAGCACATGAATAAAGGCTAAAAGAGAGGTATGCAGAAAAGATGATACAATCCTACAACTATAGGAACTATGGCCATTATGCAGCTGAGTGCAAATCCAAAAAGATATTGGGCAAGAAGAATGAAGAAGCAAGATTGGCACAAGGTGCAGAACCACATCATGATGATCATTACCTAATTATGACTACTATAAAAAAATTGAAGAAGATGGAGACTTCTGGTATCTTGACACTGGATGCTACAATCATATGACATGCAAGAAAGGGTGGTTCACAACACTTGATGAATCAGCAAAGAGTAAAGTCAAATTTGTTGATCATAATGCAGTTTCAGCAGAAGGAATTGGCAAAGTGATGATCAAGAGGAGAGATGGGAAGACTGCATACATCTCCAATGTTCTTTATGTGCCTAAAATGAAAAGCAACTTACCCAGTCTTAGGAAACTGCTTGAAAAATGCTACACAATGGAGATGAAGAATTGAATGATAGAGGTGTTTGATAAAGACTAACACAATATCTTCAAAGCTTCTATCTCAGCCAATAGGACATTCAGGATAGGCATACAAATGAGTTATCAAAGGTGTCTTCAACCAACTCTTTTGAAAGACACATGGCTATGGCATCAAAGGTTTGGGCATCTAAACTTCAAGAGTCTAGATTTGTTGAGCATAGGTGGATTTTTGTCTGGATTACCACAGATTAGGATACCATAACAAACGTGTGATAAATGTCTTACTAGCAAGCAAACCATAAATGGTTTTGTCTCAAATGTTCCTACCAAGTCAGTAAAGGCATTGGAGGTGTTATACACTGATGTGTGTGGAGCCTCTGAAGAAGAGTCAATTGGAGGCAATAGGTACTTTGTAACCTTTATAGATGATCATACAAGGAAGAAGTGGATCTACCTATTAAGACGGAAGAGTGATGTGCTTGCTACATTTAAGAAATTCAAGGATCAAGCAAAAAGACAAAGTGATGCCAAGCTGAAACAATTAAGATCAGATGGTGGAGGAGAATATGTGTTTACTGAGTTTCAAGATTTGTGTGCCAAAGAAGAAATAATACATGAAGTGATTTCTCCCTACATACATAAACACAATGGTACAGCAGAAAGGGCAAACAGAATAATTCTTAATATGACAAGAAGCATGCTTAAATAAAAGGGTTGCCTAAGAAGTTTTGGGGTGAGGCTGCTTCTACTACTACGTATATACTCAACAGATGCCCCACTAAAAGATTAAGTGAGAAGACTCCTGAAGAAGCTTGGACAAGAATCAAACCAAATGTGAGTCATTTGAAAGTCTTTGGCTCCATTTGCTACACACATGTCCCTGAAGCAAGAAGGAGAAAGTTGGATGATAGGGGTGAAAAACTCATTTTCTTGGGTTATCACTCAATTGGTGCCTATAGATTTTTTGATCCTAAGAAGGACAAGCTGATAATAAGCAAGGACTTGAGATTTGATGAAGATCAATGTTGGAATTAGAATTTGAAAGGCTCAATAGGAAATCAGAATACCTTGCTGCAATTTGAGGATGATGAAGGAAATGATTTGATTGAGATAGTGGTACACAGTCCAGTTGATATGTCCAACACTATAGCCAATCCTCCAGCAAATCAGAGACATAGATATCCACCATCAAGGCTAAGTGACTATGAGGTATTCCTTGATTCAACCATCATAGCAGATGGTGACTTTGTGCATATGGCACTACTTGCTGAGATGGAACCAGTAAGAATAGAATAGGCATTGAGGCCACCTCAATGGGTTGAAGCAATGGAAGAAGAACTAAGGTCAATTGAAAGGAATGACACATGGAGTCTAGTCCAATTGGCAAAAGGTAAGAGAGACATATCTGTTAAATGGGTGTACAAGACTAAGTTGAATCTAAATGGTGAAGTATCTAAGCATAAAGTCGGGCTTGTTGCAAAGGGGTTCCTAAAAAAGCAAGGTCTTGACTATGATGAAGTATTTGCTCTTGTGGCTAGGCTAGAAATAGTAAGGCTTGTATTTGCCATTGCAAGCTATAATTGCTGGGAAATTCACCAAATGGATGTGAAGTCAACATTCTTAAATGGTTCGTTGGATAAAGAAGTATTTGTGAAACATCCACCAGGTTTTGAGATAAGGGGCAAAGAAGGGTTGATGTATAAGTTGCACAAGGCCTTGTATGGGCTCAAGCAGGCACCAAGAGCTTGGAATAGGAGAATTGATTCATTCCTACTACAACTTGGATTCATAAAGTGCACTACAGAGCATGGTGTTTATGTAAAAGGCAGTGACAACTCAGATATCCTTATTGTGTGCCTCTATGTGGATGATTTGAGATGTCTGATCTTGGAGAGTTAGCATACTTCCTAGGCATTGAGTTCAAGAAGACTAAGCTTGGGACATTTATGCACTAAAGGAAGTACAATACTAATGTGTTGAAGAGATTTCAAATGATGGAATGCAATAGAGCATCCATCCCTGCAGAAACTGGAATTCTACTCAATCAACCTGAAGAAGATAAACAAGTTGGCAAAACCTTGTTTAGACAAATGATTGGCTCACTAAGATATATATGCAATACCATATCTGATATTGGATTTGGAGTAGGTCTAGTAAGCAGGTTCATGGAAGATCCACAACAATCTCATCTCATTGTAGTAAAAAGATTGATGCAATATCTGAGAGGAACAATAGGACATGGTATTTTGTTTCATTCAAAGCAGAACTACAAAGGCAACAGTGAAATGATAGGCTTTTCTGATGCAAATTGGTGTGGAGATAAATCAGATAGAAAAAGCACAACAAGGTATCTATTCAAGCTAGGTGATGCTCCTATAAGTTGGTGTCCTAAGAAGCAAGATGTAGTGGCTCTATCTTCTTGTGAAGCTGAGTATATAGCAGCATGTATGTGTGTTTGTTAAGCTGCTTGGATGATGGCTTTGTTGAAGGAATTGAAAATACAAACAAAGGAGAGAATTCTACTTATGGTGGATAACAAATCTACAATCATTCTTCCTTTGTTTCCAGTGGCCCATGTAAAAAGCAAACACATAGAAATAAGGTTTCATTACATGAGGGATCAAGTGAGCAAAGGGAAGGTAAGATTGGAGTTCTGCAAATCAGAAACCTAACTAGCTGATGTTTTACCAAGCCTTTGAAGAAAGAGAGGTTTGAAAAGCTGAGATTGCAAATTGGAGTGAAGGAAAACTAATGAAGTGTGAATTAAGGAGAAGTGTTAGATATTAGTGATAATTCGGCTTGTTAGTTAAAAGTAGTTAGATTGTTTTACTTGTATGCCAAGTTAGTTGAAGTATAGTTGCTATAAATAGGAACAAAGTGATTTCATTAATGTATATGTTGTAGTTGAAGTTCAATACAACAAGATTCATTCATTCCTACACTAAGATACTCTCATTTCTCTCCAATTCACTCAATTCCTAATTCTTCTGTTTTCATGCTATTGCTACTGCACTAAAGTGTGCATAGCAATTTGTTTCTTGCATAACAAGTAAGATGTATTGTGTATGCACCAGTGTGTCTGCTTTGACTATTCTTAACACTAACAAGAATATCCCTTACCTTTTGGGCAAAAAAATAATATATTTTGAGATATGTAGTTATCCCTCTCAACAAGTGTCGCTCTCAGGAATCGAACCTTAACATTTTGCTCATATAAATTTCCTACTATGGGAAAAAGATTATAATACTCGCACTTTCTTGTCTTTTATTTTTAAACTTGTGTATGAAAAGCTTAATTAATTTTTGTATCTAAATAATTAACCTTGTAATTTCTCCAATATTGTTTTCTTTTCATATCATTCACCAAATATGCAGGTCTATATATTATGTTAGATAAACATGGTTAAAATAATAAGTAATAATTGCAATGTCAACTTTGCTTTATTTAAATATTGTAGCTTGATTGGGATCTGATTATATATTCATAAAACACGGCATACCAGATTTGCATGTATGTATATTGTTTTATGAGAAAAGTAAATTGGGTCATTCAACCATATATACATAAACAAAATTAAAAGTTAATTATTGGTTAAAAATATATCCATTATTCTTACAATTTTTATAGGAAAATTATTCTGATTTGAGTTACTATATATATATTATATATATGTATGTATTATGCCAGACAGATATGTTGAGAATTAAAATCAATAATTTCTATGTCAACTTTGCTTGATTTGCATGTTGTAAGCCTGATTGAGATCTTATTATATATTAATAAAACATGGCCGGCCATATATGCCCATATATTATGTCTGACAAATATGTTTAAAATAATAACCAATAATTGCTATCAACATATTGCTTTATTTACGAATAAAGTCTTTAACGTTTGAAGAAGATGCTTATAACCAGTATTGGAGGAATGCTATAGATAGAAATTCAGTATGTTGAGAAGAATGTAACATAAAGCTTGATGGATTTGCTTGTGGGTAAGAAGCCGAATGAAACATTTAAGTGAGGAATGTAATGGAGAGATAAGTGTTTATTTTAATCTCTTCATATTTTCAATGGTAAAAATATAATTTTACAATAGATAAAAAGATAAATATACCATTACATGTTATTTGTTATTATGTGATATTTGACTCACCATTAATGAAGAGGATGGACCTAGTATAATGGGTGTGCAAATCAAATTATAACCCGATCACTTCAAACTGAAGTTTGTTGCAAAAAGATACACAAAAGTCAAGTATCATTATTTTCAGTAGGGATAAGCAAGACCCGACCCGTAGACTCGTGTCAACCTGATGGCTTAGTGATAGATCTAACACGTCTAAATAAATAAAAAATGCCAGACTCATTGTCAAAAAGGACGAGTTTGAGCTTACGTCCGGGTCACCCGACCTGTCCCTTACAGTTATATATCAAGAATAGTTAAATAAGTATCTATCAATATTCATTATGTTCAGTCCACATAACTCAAGTACCTACAAGCACACAACATATTCACACCACTTATTGATAGAAAACTAGTTAATTTTTAGTTTTTGTGTACTTCAATTTAAGTTTCATTTTTCAGTTAATAGCTAGTTATTGTATTCATTTTTTGTGTAAACTTTTGACTATTAACATGTTGTCATTCAATTCTCATGTCTTTTTTATCATTTACAAGAACAATTCGGCTTAGGTTAACACTTGACAGTTTAAATTGTTCTGAAATTTTCAATGTTTTCTATAATTTTTAATCACGTGATTGTGATAACTTTTAGTTTCAACCTGATGGCTTAGGGATAGATCTAACACGTCCAAATAAATAAATAAAGGTAGACTCATTGTCAAAAAGGACGAGTTCGGGCCTACGTCCGGGTCACCCGACCTGTCCCTTACAGTTAGATATCAAGAATAGTTAAATAAATACCTATCAATACTCATTATGTTCAGTCCATATAACTCAAAGACCTACAAGCACACACAACATATTCACACCACTTATTGATAGAAAGCCAGTTAATTTTTAGTTTTTATATACTCCAATTTAAGTTTCATTTTTCAGTTAATAGTTAGTTATTGTATTCATTTTTGTGTAAACTTTTGAGTATTAACATGTTGTCATTTCAGTTCTCATGTCTTTTTTATCATTTACAAGAATACTTTGGTTTAAGTTGACACTTGACAGTTTAAATTGTTCTGAAATTTTCAATGTCTTCTATAATTTTTAATCACGTGATTGTGATAACTTTTAGTTTGAAGGATGCAATTTACGATTTGTAGTTTACATATTGATGTATGTGAGATGCAGGTTTTAGATGAGTTTATATACAAATTGCGATAATTTTAATTTTATATGCTTAAAGATTTGAGAAAAAAAAATTACGTTTGTCATTTTGTCATTTTCCAACTTGGACCCGTCTCTATCTTGACCTGTCTTATTTTGGACTCGTCCCTCACCCGTTCCATCCTAATTAGGGACAGATTCAAGTTCAAAAATTAACCCTATCAATATTTAGGGACGGATAATGGACATGTTTAACTCGTCCTAACCCGTCTCATGTTCACCCCTAATTTTAAGGTATTTCCTCCCTCCCGTTGTGAGATAGATACAAATAGGATGATCATTTCATATTGATCCAACTAAATGGAAAATATATTAAATGGATTTTAAATTTGAATTTCTGATTTGGTAGTAATGAAGAAATATATGTTTCTTAACCTAAAATTTATGTGATATAGGGAAAAGAAGATAAATATTAGAGAAAAAAATGTAAGCATCGACAATATACAAGTTTTATAGATAGTTAGTTCATTATTCATCATTTATTTTTAATTATTATTGGCTTTTTAAAAATAATATAAATGAATGATAGATAATGTATTAAGTTTGAAGAGATTGAAGTAGGCATGGATAGCATGGTATAAGAAGATTGATTCTTGTTCCATGAGCATGGTTTTGAAAAATGTCTGAGCACAATTTATATATTAAATTTGTTGAACCTCGAAATATTCTTAATGTGTGTTTTCATGTTGATGATCTAATATTTTCTCGCAATAATCCGAAGATGATTGCGAAATTTAGGGAGATTATGAAAAGCTGTTTGGAGATGACTGATCAAGGCTTCATGCCGTATTTCTTGGCAATGAAATAGTTCAAAAATACGGTGGAATTTTTATCTCTCACAAGGAATATATTAATTATATTTTGAACAAATTCAAGGTGGAGAATTCAAAACTAATTTCCACGTCAGTTGAAGAAATGTTGAAGTGGATAAGAGAAAATGAAGGTAAATTTGTTAATTCAAGAAATATCACAGGGTAGATTATAAATGAAATATTTAAGTATATTTAACTGCAACAAGGTAAGCATTGCCTTCGGAAGTGGATTGCTTATTTCATGGAAGAGACACATGTTTGTCATTTACATGGAGCTAAATGAATTCTGATATATCGTCTGTGTTCTGACTGAGGGGATTTTCTATGTTAAGGATGCAGACTGATTGAAAAAAGTACGTTGGGACCCACATTTCGCAAGTCAATGTTGTAACTTTCGAGGTTTTTTTTTTTACTTACGCAGTACGCTACTAGAATCATCCTATAAATATAAATTAAAGGGAACTTATAACTTAAAAAAAGTGTACCATTTAAGATTAATTATTGAAAAATCTAATTGAAGTAGTGTTTAGAAAGTGAAAGTAACTTATATTAATTTGATTATCAATTTTTCCCTACAAAATTTAAAAAAAATACATCAAATATCCTTAACTAAAAAATATATTATGATATATAAATTATTTTTATATTAAATTTTTTTATAATGTATAAGTTATTTTTGCATTTGATCATTAAATGATTGTATAAACTATTTTCATATTATATATTTTTAACAATGTATAGTGTCAAAAGTAGAAAAATTCTATAAACTTATACAACTTAGCTACATTTTTTAGGAAAAAATTGAAAACCATTAAAAAATATTAAAACGAAAAACAAACAAATAAAATATTACATGTTAAATTATAAATAAATAAAATAAGGGATTGAAATTCTTTATTTTAATTTATTTAATTACTCTAATTATTAATTATATACTTATTAAATAGCTAAGTAAATAATAATAAATATTATATGTACTTTCTAGTTATTTTTAAAATATTAGTTAGCTACAAAAAATAGTTGTATCAATTAGTTTATTAATAAGATATTGATCTAATAGTATAAGGTTTTATTAGATCTCAAAATGGGCAAAATATTAATGATTTAATTCTTTGGAGCAACACTTGTTGGAAGGACAGCCACGTATCCTGGAAAAGATTAATTCTTTAACAAAAAATGTGATAAAATACTCTTAATAGTACAAAAACAATAATTATAGTTTATTAAGATTCATATACTCATATATACAAGCTAGTTAAATAAACATGTATGTTACATCACAACAACAAGTTGTAATAAACATGCCATTCATTAAGGTTATGTTTGAGAATTATGAGGAGAAATGAATAGAAGGATTAAAAGTTAGGAATGAGGAAGGGATAGGAAAAGAAGGTAATATTCTCCATTGTTAGAGAGTACGAAATTTATATGAGAAATGTAAAATAATAATAATGTAATAATATTGTTTATTTTTCTTTTAAAAATGTAATTAACAATGAGAAGTGGACAATAAAATCCCAAATTAGAGAACTATGAAAATAGACATATGAAGGGTTTTAGAAAGGTTGAAAAATCTTCCAAAACCTTTCTCTCTCCTTCGTCTTAACTCCCTAACTCTCTGAAGAGGGGAATGTTTTTCAAAATCATTTATTCCCTTCCATTTCTAGATAAATTCACACTCTCAAACAATACTTAAGGGAATTATTCAAATGTTACATACAAAGTAAAGTACTCTGAAATAATTATTTTTAGCTAAGCTATACAAAAATTCACTCTTCCGTGAGTGGTCCAAACCAATGTTATTAAAAGTGTACCGATCATCAAACTAGTCAGAGTATTTGTACAACGGTATAGCAGTTGAACTGTTAGTTCATTAGTTAAACCGCATACCAACAAAGTTAGATATACATTTATAATATATTAATATTAAAGTTGAAAAATTGATAAAAATCAATAATTTATTTTTATTTTCATTAAAAATTAATTTTAAATAAAAACCAGTTGGTCAGCACGGTTCAATTGAAAACTGACCAACATGATCAATTTGACCAATTTTAATCAACATGATTGCATGATCGATATAATTATTATACCGTAATAGTATTGAAACCAATTTACTAGTTGAATCGACTAACCCAAATCATTTTTTATAACACTAGTCCAAACTCTAAAGACATAAATCCCTAGTTAAACAAGATGTTGCATATATTTTTACTAAGAAAAATAATATATTCTCCTACTAATTCTCTTGCTAATCTTTCTATGTATAAATAAGTAACATATATCATAAAATGATACTTTATTTATTAATGATTAGTTTATAAATTATATATGTTCTTGTGGATACGAAAATTAGTATGAATATATAACATTTCTTTTTACTAATATATTGAAAATGACATTATTTTACAAATTGAATAAAATGTTTGGGAGTAACAATATGTTGACTTGATTTAAGTGAGAGAATGTGAAATATTAAAAAAAAAACTCCCACCGCCAAGATAAATCAGTCAATGGTTTAAGGACAACATATTCAAATTGTTTCACAACTGAGCAACACTGCACAAGCCAAAAAAGAAATAGTTGATGTACTTCAATAATATTTTTTTGATACTACCAAAAATGTTTCACCATTTTGATAAATAACTAATCACTTTTGAGATGCATAGTTGTTCCTCCTAACAAGTTCATTTCCAAAAAATGGAATCATTGATCTTTTGATTATCCTAAAAATCTAACACAACTTATACTATTTGACCAACACTTTATTGGTAAGTTTGGTTATTAGATAGGTGGTCTTCATACAATATTTGATTCATGACCTTTAAGTAGGGGTATTCGCGGTTCATTTGGATCTGTTTTAAGCAAAAAATAATCCGATCCAAATAAATAATTAACATGCGGTCTGGTTCGGTCTCGTTTGTTTATATTAAGATGTCCGATCCAATCCGGTCCAAATATTATATGCAGTTTTGGTTCGGTTTGGATGACCTTTTTTATAAAATATTGAAATTACACTTACATTCAAAACTCATCAAAATAACTAAATATTAAGCATAGAGCAACAATAAAAATATTGTTCAAAACATTAAAATGTGTGCAACAATAATATAAGTAAACAATATCATAAAATAGTAATAAACAGTAAGACAATAATAATAAAAGTAAAAAATGGCAACATCAACAACAAGACATCAGTAATAACAAGACAATAAAACAACAATATATCAATAACAACAATATGAGCATTTGCAACGTAATTTTAACACTTAGACTGTTCTATTGGCGATTAATAATAATAATAATAATACTTTCACAACAATAAAATTGATAATAAAATACATAATCAAAATCAACACTTGAATCCTCTTCATTTGGTAATGAGATTGGTTTATGTCCTAAAAAAGTGTTATATATATAAATGTGTTATAGAACATAACAAATAAATAAAGGTACAATTTTAGAGTTGAGACTTAAGATTAAGTTTGGAAGACACTTAAAAATATTATACACTTAAACTTTACATACTAATTTGGCTCAGTCTGGATCGGTCTGAATCCAAGAGGTGAAACCAAAATCCTGACCGGACCAATCGGTCTTTAAAAAATAAGTCCAACACGATTCAAATACATTCGGTTTTTGTAATTTCAGTCTATTTTGGATCGGTTTTCAGTTTTTTGGACCGGTCTAGATTTAACACACTACCTTTGAGTATGGTAAGTCTAAGGGGAAGAAAATACTCAAGTTTATTATGTGTTTGTGATACAGCTGACATTATTTTTTTGGATAAAATCAGTTGGGCTTATTGCTTTAACCGTAAAAGGAATATGTTAACTTATAGCAACTATTATACCAAAAGACAAATATTGAATTCGTTAAGTACACGTTTGGTGTGATGAGAGGGGTTATAGTAACCATACTGAAAATGGAAGTTTCATTTTTCATCCGAATAACATCTCAGAGTTGTGTACAACAGCATTTGAAAGGTGATCGATGAAAGTGTAGGTACAAAGCTGGACGGGGCCATGAAAAAACGGATATGAAACTAATTTTCTTTGAAGATGATTGCTTTTGAACCATCTATGAAGTGTAGACATAGGGTGCTAGAGGTTATATAGATGGCAACTAATCAAAACTATAACTTAGTGTTCTTATTCTGTAATCATCAAATTATATTTTGCTATCAAAATTTCAAGGAGAATCCATCCATGGGCTACCATTTTTGTTAAATAAACCCACATAACGAACATGAAGTTGTTCTTGTATGTGCCAGGCTCCGATGATGATAACAGCCAGAGAATTCCTCAAACGTTCTTCTGGGTAATTTGCGTGAAGATGGTGCTAATCAGCGTGAAGATGGTGCTTCCTCCTTCGGCAGCGATTGATGTACCAACTGGCATGTTTTTGTAGGGCCATGCCAATAAGGACTTTGAGGCTAGTGAGCATAACATAGGTCATTGCCGAATAAAGCAGAATCCAGAAAAGCCTCCATGGAAGGGGGTTGGAAGGAAGGTTTGCAGCATATACTGGAGTGAACACGCGAATAACCTAAGAACAAGGAAAAAAAGGAAAAGGTACACATACGACGAATCAGCAACCAAAATACCAGAAAATATATAGACATCAGAAATTGTAGTTGCTTACCACACACGCTGGAGCAAGGGGGACAAAAGTTAGGTTTTTCTTTGAACCCTCAGTTTGCATATTTAGAGTCTACAGAATGAAATAAGTCGAAGGGTCAAGCTATATTCTGAAGAAAAGCTCCATGAATGAAACCGGACAAAATGTTCATGCTACTTGATTGTGATAATATGAAATATAAACCAACTTAAAACTCAACTCAAGTGTTAACTACATGCCATATTCTTGCTATGTCACAAAATACAGTTCTAAGCATAAATGCACATCATATGAAAAACTACAACATAGTTAAGTATTTCAATTTTAAAATGAAATCACTATAGAATTATACTATGAAGGAAACCCCCACAAAAAATTGAAATCAGAAATGAAATGAGAATTGAAAAGAAAAGGACCAAATTTATTTGATTTTAAAAAACATTAGCAATTCAATAATGAGGGGTCTTGGAGCATCTAGGTTGTTGCTAATAAAACCCACACAAGTTTACAGCCCTAACTAGCGATTTGGATGAGAACATACACTTTTAATGATAAACAGGTAATCATACTGCACTAATAATATTCACAATAGAAAGAAAATACCTGTTTACATAGGTCTTCAAGGAACTCAGAGTATGCAATGGGCTTAAGGTCATTGAACTTAGCGATGAATGAATGCTTGATAATATCAATAATCATTTCACATACATAAACAAAGAGGACATTCTGCACCACCCAAAAGATGTGTTACGAGGAAAAATCAGCTAAGAATGGAAATAGATTCCCACATGCTGAAGTTATTCAATAGAGTAAAAATAATCCAAATCTTACAATGAGGAAACTTTCAAACCAGGGACCCTCTGCCTCCAGAATATTTTGAGCTAAAACGAATAAGATAAATGCTGAAATGTGGAATCTCTCCACAGAATCTACTCACCACCATAAGTAAAAAAGGAAAAATTAAAAATTGACCAAATGGAGTATTGTGCATGTGCACTCGAATAATTTAAATATCAAACGCAGAACAGATGTGCTATTGAACTCTTGCTTATTTCAAAGAATCCAATATAAAATTGCAAAGAGTTAACATTTGATATACTTTCGCTGCATAACTATAACTATTTTTACAAAATTATTTTACTAAACTTTTGCAAAACCTATATATGTATATATGAGAATAATCAATAATGATTATGTGAAAAAAATGTTACATTAATTTTTAATATACATAATTTTAACAAATAGAATGCCTTGAATTTACGATTTTATGTCTGGTAAATAGAGGCAGCCCAATGTACGAGCCTCCCACTTAGTGGAGTATGGCGAGGGAAAATGTATGCAGCCTTACCCCACAAGCAGAGAAGTTGTTTCCAGGATTTGAACTTGTGACCTCATAGTTACTAAGCAACAACTTTACTATTGTACCAGACTTTATAAATTATTATGAGCATAGTTACCATTTTTTTCTTAAAAGTAGAGTATCATTATATCACATTTTAAAAAGGTTTTCATACTTTTTGTATGAGTCTAAGTTTGATTTCCAACTTGCTAGTGCAAAAAATTTACTAGTGAGTCAGTGACAGTGTCTTAAATGTTAATCCGAATCTAAAACCAACCTAAATACCAATTTATTTCTTGTCTCTTTCCCAACATAAGACAAACAAACAAATTTTGCACAGAGCATGTTTAGTACAAGGGAAATAGTTCCTTGTTTATCTTCATTATTTATAGTTATATTCCATTCCATTCAAAATGGTATAAGGAATAAAATTCCATTCTTGAGTGTCCAAGCACTGGAACAAATTCAACATTTCCATCATAAGATATCAGAATACCATTTTGATTCTGAAAAAGTAGATTTCGAGTACTGCTCTTAAAATTATATCAATGCACATTAATCGAGTTAAGCAATTTAAAGCAAAAGCTTACTCATGATTCTGTTTTTGTGGGTAGGTTGCCAAAGAGGCAAACAAATGATACACCATATATCTAGATTCAATAAATAGCATTCGTAGTAAAAATCTCTCAAGCTTGTAAGTTGAAAACACCAAAGAAATTTTTCTTGGTTGATATTATTAATAAAAAAGGCATATTTTTCTTGGTTTATATTATTAGTATTCTCACGATGCGATAAAGTTATCTTAAGGTCTCTTCATGACTGAAGGGAGTGAAGAACACTAATAACAGCAACCAAGCCTTTATCCCACTAGGTGGGGTCGGCTACATGAATCGAAGCTCTATTATAAATCATGTTTATTGGCAAAACATAGATCTCTAAGTCTTTCTCTAAGGAATGAAGAACAATATACCAAATAGACTGAAATAAAAAAAGAAAAGAAACTATTGTTGGAAGGATAACTTACCAAAGTAAACCAAACTGTGAACATTATCCTTGCTGTATCTCTTAAACACATTGCTCTTGATCTCAGCAAAATTATTGGAAACCAGTAAAGCAAACAATGCGTTATTGTGAGCCACTATACATGTTGATAAAGTGATTGCCTGAGCTAATAAGATAAAAGAATGAGCAAGTAAGACTAGTTAAGGAACCAAACTACCACTGTTTTTTTTCGTTTACCATCAGAAGAAAAATTTACCCAAACAACTGGGAGAAAAATATCATCCCAAAGAAAAAAAGGATATTTGAAGCAGCCACAGCTAAAACTTGGTCACAAATGAATCTCCAAATCCAAAATTTCATGCTTTCTGGGGGGCAACTTGAAAGTCCTTCCGCTGTATGAAATAATGTTTGCAACACATCCCCATTGAAACTTTGACATAATTTATCAAATATCTGCAAGAAGGTCCAACGATCAGTGATAAACTTACAATACAACCTTCTTTATGGATCATTATGATTTACACCATCCATTGTGCTCCTTTTCTATCATTTTCATTTTGGGTTGTCCTAAATCTCACGTAAGCCGACATAAGTCTGCTATTCTTTTTCTTATATGCCCTATTACCATATCTAAAATTTTGAGCTCCCTGCCAATTGTCACTAAATCAGGTTTTCTACTTTATATAATCCAAACAAGTGTGTATATTTTTTGTTGGGGGCAGCAGTACTGCATCAAAATGAGTGTTCATGACCAAAGAAAAGGAGATAGTATATTGATACTAATTTTCAAATATAGCAACATTTTATCTCTCCGGATTTCAGAGTTCATTATTTACAAATTATTACAAAGTCAAATTCCAATCTTCCATAATATGCAAAATTCCCTTTCATTGTCACACACTCACACCAAGATCTTGGTCACATCAACATTAAATAATATGAATCTTCTTGATTGAAATTTGGTAATATGGAGAGCTAGTAATCCAAATTCATAAATTAATTTATACTCACCTCTAGAACATTGTAGACCACATATAATTTGATTGTTCCTTGACCACGGATCATATGATATATTAAACTGATATCTGAGGCAGTATGTTTGAGAGGGGGGCATAAAACAAAATCAGCATCACATTCAACCTGATCAATAGTTAAATACAAAAAGGGATGATATAACACATAATCATGGGATAAGAGAATCACTATACCTGTTCGCTCCAAAAGAATGACTCCAGAGCTCATAATAACAAAACAGCCAAAATCTGATAATTCAATTGTAGACAGCCTCTTGAACTGCCTGCCACAAGCATGATTAGGTCATATTGTAATACTGAAAACCATGACAGACTGCCACCGATTTTGAAACAGAGCACAAGAGTTGGAGCAAAGAAAAGGACATATATCAAAGCACAAGAAGTCAAGAACATGCAGATTTTGTATTATGGAGAGATTTCTAAGATGTATACGTATTCAACTAATACCTAACAGAAAACCAGGGATTAATAGCATATACATAAATTAAAAACACAGGCCTGTATAAAATATAATGTCTGATTGAACCAACTGCTTAATCAAGGATGACATGGTTCAAGCAAAATCACTTTGTTCTAATCATTCAAAGATTTACAGTTTACAATGATATCTGAAGCACTAGCAAGACTGCACTTGATGGATACTGCTTAAATCACAAATCAAAGTTACAGGAATAGATGTTGTAGGATTAATCTATTACCTAAATTCTGACAGGCATGCCCAACAAACATTTTATTAGAAGGGGAGAAAATATAGGAAAGGAGACAAACCTTGTCTTTAGAAACCTCCAAATGGTCATCATGATCCTTGTTGGCATGACAGTTAACAATGAAAGAAATGAATCGAGGCAGACAAAGAAGCCAACATCTATAAGCTGCAGTTGCATTCCATGTTTTTGATGTCACAACAACAAAAATGTAGAATGTATTAGTAGAAGCTTGCAACTAAAGGTTACTTCTTCCCCGATAACTTCTAGAAAATATAGACAGCTAAACCATAAGTAAAGATTCATTGATGATGTCACAAAACTGTATGTATCCACAGTAAGTTTTAGTTCATTTCCCTTTCCTAATCGAGCAAAGGAAGTATACCAATTCGCATCTCCATGGCAAGCGGAAGATTGTGTCATAGACTCTCTCTCGTTCTTTCTCATTGCCAAGAGTTGTTGTGCTCCTTAGAGAATTTCCATTGTGCATTTCCTCCAAGAAGTACGTTACAGGAGACTTCTCCACTGAAAATACATCTGATATAAAAAAACACCACGAGGTTAATTTGGCAGAAAAGGACACATGACATTAGTAAAATAGAACACCATCAACAGGATAAGAAACTCAGGTAACAAATTGCTTCATGTAAAATGGATGAAACAATTCATGTGACTAGTTTTAAAAGAAAACGGCCAAAGGTTATCCTTGTGAAAACTGCCCTTTTTGTCACTGCCGTGCACTACTGTATGTGCATCAATATCATTCAATGTAGCCATGCCATCAATGACAACAACGTCACATATGGGGACATGGGGTCAGCCCTGTTTCGATTTTCCCATACAACATCCCTTAGAGTCCAATGCATAACATAGTTGTAACGTAAATTACTAATGAAACTGAGCCAGAACAAGCAACATAAAAAAAGGCAACACAGTTACATAGTAGCTATTTGGATGCCAGTTATGGCCTAGAACACAGATCTGGGTCCTCTGCTGCAGGCTACTCTCTGTTGCCCTCTTTGCTGCAGGTCATTTTAGTCTTTAGATTGGCCAATCTCATATAAGATTGGTCATCTGAGTATAAAACTGATCATCTAAGTATAAGTTTGGTCCTGCAGCAGTGGCAGAGGGTCCATTCTCCTAGAACACTGAATGACATGTCAGATTTTTACTTGGATTTAGTTTTGACTTCTACCCATAATTACACGGTTCACAATATCGATTCTGGTAAGCTGTTCTATGTGGTTCATCACTTTTTATATTACTACTATTATTACAAAACTTATTTTATAAGGACTCTGGTATGTGGTACACGGTATGACGGTATACGGAATCCAGGACACGGTACTTAGGCTAAATGAGGACCATGTAACTAAGATTCTACCATAACAAAAGTTGCATACAATTTGATAACCATGTACATCAAATAATTGCCACGCACGCAAAAGTTTTGGAGCCATTTCTGTGTTTTCTCATAACCAATGAAGTAGATTTGTCTATTAGTCTATTATTTAGAAACAATATAAGCCATGCAAGTTGATCAAGGATATTCCACTCACAATTGGGATCTTCTGCCATGAGACGGTTCCAATCTAAAGATTCCTCTTTCACCAATTTCGTAACAACATTCCGATCAGGCTCATTTGGCTTCACCACCACACTCGCCTTGACGGTGTCGCTACCATCGTGTTTCCCACCGTCATCAACCACTGCCGCCGCCGCCACCACGGTGGAAGCTTTCAAATCCTCAGAACTGCCTCCAATCACAGCTCTCTGCCTCAATTCCCCGAAATTAAAACCCTCGCGAGCACTCGCCGGAAACTCACTCCCATCCTCACGCGCCGCCACCGTGAAAACGCTCTCCGTGACAGAGTAGCACAAACCGTTAAGCTCGAAACCGTTACATGCTCGTCCGTTTTCTAACGGAACTTCTCGTTTTAGATCTACAGAAACCGAATTTGAATTAAGGGAATTGGAATCAGGTAATGGATCTTCGGGTATAGAATTAGAAGGATCGAGAAGGTTCTTTTTCTTCTTAGAGGCTCTCTGTTTCCGCTTCTTGTTGCGAGTGATGGTTTGTGTTGGATCAGATTTAGTGCGTTGGATGAAGGAAAATTGTTCTTCTTCATCTTCGAAAGAGAGACTTTGGTTGAGAATCTCAAAAGAGAGTTTTCTGCTGGAGTTTCTTAATGCCATGGAGAAATTGAAAAGAATGAATTGAAATTTATGAGTAATGTTATGGAATGGAGGTTTAGTTTACATAATGGAATTGGGAAATTGAGTAAGAAGGTTATGTATGATGATGATGATTCATGTGTGAATGTTTGAGTGAGAAGCACTCTCCTTTGTGGAGTCCAGTATGACTCTTCTCATTTGTGCTCTCCCATTTCACTCCCTTTTCCTTATTCCAGAATTTAATATCAACTTCTGTTTATATAAAGCAATTGTAGCTGCGGTAAGAATAAGGATGTCCTTGTTTCTCATTCATCAAAATACTAAAACATGACTTACGAGTGAAATGAATTTAATATGTATAAAAGTAAAGATTTTAAATTTTTTAATGCAAATCCATATGGTATAAAGATTTATACATAATTATTACATCATTCATCATTTATTTGTATTATTTTTTTTTTTGAAGAGAGTTAAAAATGAATGAGGGATGATAGACAAATAGTATATAAATGTAAAAGTGTGTCATCTTGAGATAAAATATATGCTCTCAATAGAGAGGAAGTTGTTAGGAGAATCTAACATGCTATTTAAACACTTCAGCTAAATTAAATCTTTCATTTTCATACTAGATATCAAACAATATACCTCAATCTAACTCCAACATTACTCATAAAGACACACCAACTTCAATCATATGCTTAACCATGAGATAACCTATGGCTGCTTCACACATGCTTGAGCCACAACCAACTTTCACCGAGCAAAATATGTACATGACCGAAGAATATTTCACCTTGACTGAGAAAACTTGCATCGTGACCGAGGAAAATGAAGACTTAATCATTCAAACCAGCACCGTAACCGAGACAGGACAAAACTCACCTAGCTAAGGCATTAGGCCATTTAACCGAGCCAACACGCACCAGGACTTGTCATCTGACCGAGTCAGTCTGCACCAGAAACCTTTAGCCTCTGACTGAGTCAGTAAGCAATCCTGCAAGAAACCATTCCAACAGAAATTTTGTTACTTGTTAGTTAAGCAGTTATTTACGCACATGTTAAATGTGATCAATGTGATCAAATTCGGTTATTTCAGTTAGGTTAGACTTAAGCTTTTCTATAAATAGTGGTTATTAGTTGCTTGTAATTCAATTCATTCAAGAATCTTAATAATAAGATTGATGTATTTTTTCTATTCTTCTTCCACATAGCTCAAGCATTCTTGTGCTCTTTTTCATTCTTTCTTTCTTCATCTTCAAAGAAGAAGAGATTTTCTTAGATGGCATCAGAGCTCTTTTAAAGAGCTCTGCTACATTTGGAAAATGTCATCTACCACATCTTCAACAATACCTGCCATAACTAGCTCAATGGATCCAACACAAGACTTGAGATCTCCTTATTTCGCACACCCTTTAGATAATCTAGCATTTGCCTTGGTCTCTCCCATTCTGAATGGCGAAAACTACAATCATTGGAGCATAGGCATGAAAAGAAGCCTCATATCCAAGCAGAAGTTAGCACTGATTGATGGAAGTATTCTTATGCCATCAAAGACAGATCCTACATATAAGGCATGGGAAAGAGCAAACAATATGGTGATATCATGGATCACCAGATCTGTTACTCCTCATATTGCTCAAAGCATAATTTGGTTGGATAAAGCCTATGAAATCTGGGAGGAGCTTGAAGAAAGATTTTCACAAGGTAACCTTTATAGAATTGTAGAATTACAACAATCTATTTCAAATTTCAAGCAAGGAGATCTTGATATCCCCAACTACTTCACCCAATTGAAGATTCTTTGGGATGAATTAGACAATTTTAGGCCTCTACCTAAATGCATATGTGAGGCATTACCAGATTGCAAGAAATACTTCATTGAAGATAGGGTCATTGCATTCCTTAAAGGATTAAATGATACCTATATTGGGGTAAGATCTCAGATTATGATACTTGAACCCCTACCAAGCTTAAGAAAGGTCTTTGCTTTAGTAATTCAGCAAGAAAGACAAATCTTTGGGAATGAGATTGACTCAAAGGCCATGGCAATTACTAGTTCTTGGAAAAGAGGTGGATCCTCAGGAAGGTATAATGCGAACAGAGGAAGAGGAAATCAGAATTCCTATGGAAGGGGTTCATGGAACAAACCTACAAGTGGAGAAAAGTTCTGTACACATTGCAAGAAAATAGGACACACCATAGATAACTATTACAAATTGCATGGTTATCCAGCAAATTTTACAAACATTAGAGGGGAATAAGCCAATTCTATTTAGAATGATCATGTAGATGAGGATGCCAAGAACTACAAAGCTGCATACAATGAATCTGCTTTTGCCTTAAGCAAAGAATAATACCAAGGATTGATTAATATGATTCAAAAAAATAAAGCTATTGGAGGACAAAATGAGCATCCAAGGACTCAAGATACTGCAAATATTCTATCTGCAACATCTACACCACAAAATGAAGAAATTGCACGTAAGACTAACATTAACAATAATACATTCATGCATTGGTTTCTTGACAGTGGGGCTACTGACCATATCAATTCAAATCTATCATATTTTTCTACCTATAATAGAATCAAACCTGTTAAAGTGAAACTGCCTAATGGTCATGAAATAATCATCCACATTTCTGGAACCATATCCATCTTACCTGGCTTAGATGTTCATAATGTCCTATATCTGCCATCTTTTTCATACAATTTATTATCTATACCTAAACTTACCACTATGTCATCATGTATTTTGTCTTTTGATGAACATTGATGTATAATTCAGGAGAAGAGGACCCTGAGGATGATTGGTACAACTAGAGTATCAAATGGATTATATGTGTAGAACCATCATTCCCTGTCATAGAAGTGCTTACTCTGATATTGTTTGTACTAATGTTACCTCTTCAAGTTTATGACATTATAGACTAGGACATGCTTATCTGAAATCTATGCATACTTTATAAAACAATTTTCCTTTTATTACTGTTAATAAATCACATATTTGTGACACCTTCCATGTTGCTAAGCAAAAGAAGTTGCCCTTTCCAATAAGCAATACATGCTCTGAAAAATGTTTTGATTTGATACATGTTGATATATGAGGACCAATTTTTGTCCGTTCTATACATGGCCATAGGTATTTTTTAACAATTGTTGATGATCATGCTAGAAATACTTGGATCTATCTTATGAAATCTAAGGGAGAATCCTCCAAAATCTTATAAACCTTTGTGAACATGATACATACCCAATTCAGCACCAATATCAAGATTATAAGAAGTGATAATGGTCCTGAATTCTCTATGAAATCCTTTTATGAAAACAAGGGCATTGTGCATCAAACTAGTTGCACCTACACCCCTCAACAAAAGGGTATTGTTGAAAGGAAATACCAACATCTTCTAAATGTAGCTAGGGCCCTTATGATCCATAGTCATTTACCTAAGATCTATTGGTCATATGCTTTAAGACATGATGTCCACACTATCAATATTCTTCCTACCCCTGTTCTAAACAATAGATCTCCTTATGAAGTTTTATACCTTAGACAATCAAATCTACACCAATTAAAAGTCTTTGGGTCTTTATGCTATGCTAGCACTCATAATCACTCTAGGGGCAAGTTAGATCCTAGAGTATCAAAATCTGTTTTCTTAGGCTACAAGGAAGGAGTGAAGGGATACATAGTTCTTAACCTAAATTCAAGAGCCATTCAAATAACTAGGAATATAATCTTCTATGAATCAGTTTTCCCTTACAAGACTGAGTTCCCCCCAATCCTCATAGTGACCTCCCTAATTCTAACCCCCCCATCCCTGAGTATACCTACTATGATGATGTCTTGCCCATACCTGCTCAAGAAGAACATCCTGTCATACACCCTTATGATCTTGTACCTGAAACCACCACTGCTTCCAATCAAAATGATAATCAACCTGTTTCCCCTATTCAACAAATCAAAAGAAGCACTAGATCTCATAAACCTCCAACCTACCTGGCTGACTATCATTGTGCTCTACTCAATCACACTACAATTCCTTCACAACACCCTTATGCCTTATCCTCATACGTTTCATATGACAAACTCTCACCCAACTACAAGTCTACCATCTTATCTGTTTCTATTAACTCTGAACCTAGGACCTACTCTCAAGCCACTAAGCTCCCTCATTGGCAGGCTGCCATTTCCAATGAATTGACTGCCCTTCAAGAGAATCATACCTGGATTCTCACTAACTTACCCAACAACAAGAAACCTATTGGCTGTAAGTAAGTTTTTAAAACTAAATACAAAGCTGATGACACTATAGAGAGATATAAGGCTAGACTTGTAGCTAAAGGATATACTCAAACCGAGATAGTAGATTACTTGGATACATTCTCACCTGTTGCTTAGATATCAACCATTAGACTTGTCCTTACTTTGGCTTCTATTCATCACTGGTTTTTAAAACAATTAGATGTTAACAATGCCTTTTTACATGGAGACTTATCTGAAAAAGTTTATATGGTCCAACCACCATGTCTCATACCTCCTAATCCTAATTTAGTCTACAAACTTCAAAAGTCCTTATATGGCATTAAGCAAGCCAGTAGACAATGGTTTGCTAAAATATCTACTTTCCTTATGAAGCATGGCTTCCATCAAGCTAGGGCTGACCATCCATCACTCAATCTATTACAATTATCTTGGTATATGTAGATGATATTGTCCTCACTGGAAACAATATCACTGAAATTAATCACCTTAAATCCCTGCTAGACAAAACCTTTAAAATTAATGATTTAGGAGATTTTAGATTCTTTCTTGGCTTTGAGATAGCAAGATCCAAGAACGGCATTTCCATGAACCAAAAGAAATATGCCTTAGATATCATTTATGATGTCGGTCTCTTAGCCTGCAAACCATCATCTACACCAATGATAAGCAACACTCACCTATACCAAGATAATTCCCCTCCTGTTACTGATGTTTTTTACTATAGAAGATTAGTTTGTAGGTTAATCTATCTCTCCAACACCAGGCCAGACATTACTTTTTCTGTCCAACAGTTAGCTCAATTCATGGTAACTCCTACTACCACTCATCAGAATGATGCCTTTAGGATCCTCAGGTATTTAAAAAGCTCCCCTGCCTTAGGTTTGTTCTTCCCCTCTAACTCCATTATTCAACTTAAGGCTTATAGTAATAGTAATTGGGCTGCCTGTCCAGACATAAGAAGACCCATCACTGGATATTGCATCTATCTTGGTAATTCCCTTATTTCTTGGAAATTCAAGAAACAAAAGACAGTCTCAAGGAGTTCCCGTGATGCTGAATATAGGGCTATGGTCCTTACATCTTGTGAAATTACTTGGCTAACATATCTTTTGCAGGATTTAGAATTCCTTTATTCCTTATCAACAATCCTATATTATGAAAACCAGTCTGTCATCCACATTGCCACAAATCCTGTGTTTCATGAGAGAACGAAGCACATTGAGCTTGACTGCCACACAATAAGGGAGAAATGCAGTTCTGGATTCATCAAGCTCCTACATGTTCCATCTACATTACAACTTGCAGATGCCTTAACAAAACCTCTACCTTCCAAAGACTTAATCATTCAAACCAGCACCGTGACCGAGACAGGACAAAATTCACCTAGCCAAGGCATTAGGCCATTTGACTGAGCCAACACGCACCACGACTTGTCATCTAACCGAGTCAGTCTGCACCAAAAACCTTTAGCCTCTGGCCAAGTCAGTAAGCAATCCTGCAAGAAACCATTCCAACAAAAAAGTTTGTTACTTGTTAGTTAAGTAGTTATTTATGCACATGTTAAATGTGATCATTGTGATCGCATTCGGTTATTTCAGTTAGGTTAGACTGAAGCTTTTCTATAAATAGTGGTTCTTAGTTGCTTGTAATTCAATTCATTCAAGAATCTTAATAATAAGATTGATGTATTTTTTCTATTCTTCTTCCACATAGTGCAAGCCATTCTTGTGCTCTTTTTCATTCTTTCTTTCTTCATCTTCAAAGAAGAAGAGATTTTCTTAGACTAGAGATGATTTTTGTTTCAATTGTAAAATCAAAGTAGTAATTGTGAGAAACTAAAGGGGTTTGCCCTATTTCCCAAGGCCGGCAAGGCTTTTGAGAGTCTCAAATGAGAGGATTTTGGCTTCCTTATGAAACTTAATCTTTGAGGAAAAAAATTATATGTTGCTTTAATCTTTAAGAAGACTTTATCTTAGTCAGGTATATATGTATTATATTTAATTGGATCCAGGGTCGGGTTCAGGTTTAAAGGTTGACTTAATCGATATTTGATGTCAGGTTAGTTTCAAATCTATGATCATTTTCGAGTTCAAAAAATAACACAACCAACATTTAGGATTGGGTCAGTGACAAGTCATACCTGACTTATGCTCACCCCTACATAAAATTTCATCGCCACAGTTTTTTGAAAATAATAATTCTCATAAACACTGGCTAATCATTATTTTCAAGTAGTTTAAAAAAATGTTTTTGTTTTTCCTGAAATTTTACTTTGGGATGGGACATATTCATGTATATTATTTTAATTTAATAATAAATAATAGTTATACATGAATAATGTAAAATTATTTTGTTGTTAATATATAATAAAATTTTCTTATACATGGTAATAAGAATTATAAAAAATGTAACCTTTTTTAGGAAAGTAACATTCCATTTTTTGGAAATATTAAAATATGAAGAATGTCCTACCTTTTATCTGGGAATGTTTGATTCTTATAGAAATGGTAACTTTATATAAAATGATTTATAAATCCTTCTTTCCTATTCTTATATTTTGAGTCAAACTTATTTTTCAGCAATGAATCTCATTACTTATGAATGTTTAATCTTAATTAAATATAGACCAAAAAATTGCTATATAACTTGCTTGGGCATCGCATTCTACTAAAGCATATCATATATCAAACATTTTTTAGGATAATGTTTGAGCATCCCAAAAAATTCAACATTGCAAATATAATCCCTTATTTCACAATATACATCATTCAAAAATTCATTTTTGTTTTTGAATTATTTAATCATTTTATAAAGCAATAGTTAAAAAAACAATTTGGAGATTCAGTTTTAATTAAATCATTTGTTGTTTTTATTTTATTTATTGTTAAACTAATTAACTTGAAATTTGTTTATATCTTACATGTCACAATTTAGAATTAAAATAAAAATAACAAGTCTTAAATCCTAGTAAATGGTACATGCTAGCAAACACTTGGGTTCGAGTCTTGTGAATGGAAAAAATAACTGCTAGGAGAGTTAGCCCCACATACCTGTAGATGTACCTATCTCAGATATGATTGCCTCCAGTGCGAGGATACATGTGAGAAATCAAAAAGAAATTACATCGATCATTTCGCCAATAACTTTTATTAACATCTATTTTTTTTAGGAATTAGACTAATCTATATTTGATCTAATCTCCTTATATAAGTTTCTGTATGTCTCTTCTGCATATTTCCAAGTAATCTAAGACGTGATTCTACTATATTTTCTACTATATGAATTGTTCAAACTTTCTTTCTAATAAAAAGAACAAAAGGATAAAATAATTGTTGTTTATATCTTTATCGTTTTTTAATAACTACAATATATTATTAAATAATAAATTTGTTCATAAGTTATTTTTTACTTTAAATTTACATAATATCTATATTATCTGTTATATATATACACTATATAGACAAAACATATATAATGGGTATTTAAGTAATTAAGTATACATAATTTCTATATCTCAACTTTGTTCTTACTATTAAATAAAGACAACATATATCTAAAGGATATTAAGTTAATTGACTTCATTTAACTCTATCAAATCTTAGATTCAAGCTTGAAAACCTATAATAGTTTCAAGTCCATGTCACTAAATTGTCTCATACTTTTTCATTATCTATTAAATTTCATTGAAAGACAATATAGTTTTTTTTCCCCTCATGCGAATGTTTTTAAAAGGGGAAATGATATATCACCATACTACGTCCTCCTACTAATCCTCCTATCCCCAAGAAGATGACATGTGTCACAATAAAATACTTTATTTATTAATGATTGGTTTACAAGTGAGATGTGTCACTTTTTTGTGGGCATGAGGATTAATATGAGGATTTAGTAGGAGGATATATCAATACTCTTCTAAAAGACAATTTCATTACACCATGATATATTCAATTTTGCAACATATAAGTTTCAAATAGTTTTGCAATAATTAAATGCAAAAAATAGTCATAAAATGACTAAATAAGTTGGATATGATTATTTTATGATACTTTTTAAATGTAGCATATATTATGTTTAGTGACAAAGCTACATGTATGCGAGGATGTGCAAATTGCACACCCTCGATTTTTTGAATAAAAAATATATATCACTTATAACTCTACAAGTTCCAATTTTTTAAAGACATAAAACGATTTGTGAAAAACAAGTAATTTGTCGTGTTGAATTATTTTATACAGTTATGAATATACAATTTAAGTAACTCCATGATCGTAATTATTTGTCTTGTATGTCTTGTTTGAGTTTAGTCGATTTCTTCTATAGTTTTTATAAGACAAAACTGAAATTTACAAAGTTTTGTTCAACTGATTTGACGATGTTTAATAATTAACTTGAGACTTGAAAGTGTAAAGTGTCAAGATAGCACTTAGCTTGCCTATGTTTTGATGAAGACAAAAGAATTAGTGAAAGTTTAAAGATAACTCAACAAATCAACATGCCAAAGATTCAAGAGTTTCATGTCTAAACTAGAGTCTTAGATATTTGTCTTAGTTATTGAGTCTACGTTAGTTAAACCTATATTCAAATCTCACAAGTTCTAAAAACTATCATATCATTTACATGAGACATGACATCTAGCTTATTATATGTTCATGCATTAATCATACATGTTATTTGTGCATCTTAGGCATAACATAATGATAAAACATGTATAGTTGATAATCATAACATATAGGTAGTTTACCTTTTAATATCTTAACTGAAAATATGCTAGTTAATCGATTAAGTAAGGCTTTAATTGATTAACGTGGAAACAATTTCAATCAGTTTCAATAGATAACTGAAAAACAGAATTTAGTTATTCTATACAGCTTGTTAATCGATTAACAGGGCACTTAATCGATTAACTGGCCACAAAACAACTTTTCTATATAAACTGTGTTTTTACACCATGCTTCATAAATTCATTCATTCATTTTTAGAATTGCTAAGTTGCATATTTTGTGCTTAATATTATTCTGTTTTTGTTGTGATTTTTGTAACAAGGAAAGTCGTCTCTTGGTGTCGTACTACCAATGAGATATAGAGAGTCTTCACCAAGACTTGGAGGTCTTCAGTTTAGAACATACTTTTGGGTGAGGCTAGATCGTAGGAAAGGTTTTCTTAGGCGATTGGGTAAGGTCAAACCAAGGTATAGGTTCTGGGAGTTCAAGAAGGGAGCGTTCAAGGTCTTGTAATTGGAAGTGTGTATGTAAGATACATTGCCTTCAATTTTTAGTGAATAAAATCTCCCAGATCAAAAGGGAGAACTGGATGTAGTGTTGCAGTGGACCACAAAACGAACCAGTATAAAAACCTTGTTACATGATGTTTCTTACCCTTATCTCTTTACTATTTTAAAGTGTTTTTAATTGCATATTGTAGCTGATATTTTGAATATAGTAACTCTGCCATATAAAGATCATTTATGTTCAAATATATATGTTATATCATTTCTGTATAATTTGTAAGTGGCTGTGTAATTGAGCCATTCAGCAACTGTTAATTATGTGCGACTTGATCGATTAAGGCAGTCTTTAATTGATTAACTGGGTGATTTTCCAGAATAGGGCTTTGGTGTAAATAGGGGTAAGTGGGAACCACGAAACCTATTCAACCCCCTTCTAGGTGTATTCTGTCACTGATACCTAATAAGTGGTATCAGAGCTAGTACGTCATGCTAGCTCAACCGTATACGCGTGATCCTTAAGGGAAATTAAATGGGTTCCACCAACCCCTTTGGCGGTGATGGCACATCCATTAACCGCCCTCCCATATTCAGTGGTGAAGGATATGCCTACAGAAAAGTTCACATGAAAATCTTTATGGAGGCCATCGACTCAGATATTTGGGAATCCGTAGTCAACGGGCCCTTCATTCCACAACACTTAGTGGACGATGAATCGAAAGATAATTCGAAAAGTATATGAACCGATGATGAACGCAAAAAGGTTCAATACAACATGTGTGCCAAAAACATCATCACATCAGCCCTATACTATGATGAGTTCTTTTGGGTTTCACAATGCCAAAATGCCAAAGAAATGTGGGACACTTTACAAGTGACTCACGAAGACACTAGTGAAGTCAAGCGTGCCAGGCTGAATGCCCTGACACATGAATATGAGTTGTTTCATATGTTACCAAATGACTGTATCAGTGACATGAAAAAATGATTCATTCATATAGTTAACCATTTAGTTTCTTTGGATAAACTGTTTAACAAAGGAGAGCTTACTAACAAAGTTTTATGTTGTCTTGACAGGAGATGACAACCAAAAGCAACAACTATCATGGAATCTAAGGATCTTGACTCCATGCCTTTGCCGACATTGTTTGGAAAACTACAAGAGCACGAAATGGAGCTTGGACGCCTGACTATGCACGAAGAATCAGATCAAAAAAATTAAAGTATATGTCTGAAGACAACAACCTCTCAATCTACAGAAGAGAGAGAAGAAGACGAGTCTGATTCAGATGTGGATGAAGAAACTTTAAGGCTTCTCGTACGCAAATTCGGGAAATTCCTAAAGAAAGGAGGCTTCAAACGTTTCCCTAAGAAAGAAGTGCGCGAGTCGACTAAGAAAGGCAAGAGTAAAGAGTGCTTCACTTGACATAAATGTGGTAAGCCAGGACATATGAGGTTTCAATGTCCCACTTACCTCAAGAAGGTTGATTCAGATAAGAGCACTCCTCGGGACTTCAATTCAAAGGAAGCCTATATAGTATGGGATGTACCATAGGAGGACACGACATCGAGCACCTTAGATGAAGAGGAGACAACCAAGCTATGCTTAATGACGAGAACAAATGATGCTTGTTGCTAAAATTCGAAAGAGATAAACAACAAGGTATATGCTGACACCTCATCTACTTCATCTAACCATTCTCCTCCTTAGGGATTAGTTCTGACAAAAAAGAGTAATCCTTCTAAATGAACAAAAAATAATTTCATTACAAAAAGAATTAGATGAACTAAAATTGGAAAATGAAATATTAGATCTGACCTATTCTTGTAATGCATGCAATTGCTCTAATGATAATTTATGTCAATCAATTGTTTGTGATTCTTGCGATGATTTAAAAAACGAAAATTTGAGACTCAATGAAAAACTCGCAAAACTCACATAGAGTCAAAACATGTTAGACATTATGCTTAGCAAAACCAGAAATGTTGGTGACCATACCGGGCTAGGATTTATTGCCCCTACACGTAGGAGAAGACCATATATGAGACCTATTAAACAGCCTAATAAGAAAAAAATTAATAAAAAGGTTCCTACATGCTTTTATTGTGGAAAACATGGCCACACTTCCTACTCTTGTTATATAAGAAAATATGGTATACCTAGTGGCGTGTATGTATGGATGAAAAAGGGAGATGACTCCCTAGTTACAAACAGAAAAGGACCCAACTTAACTTGGGTACCTGAAAAAGGCAAGTGATCTA
>NC_032020.1:14242339-14328329 GCF_001865875.1 Lupinus angustifolius | reverse complement strand
TGATAGTGGATGCTCGAGACATATGACGGGTGATAGATCAAAATTCCTAGATCTATCCTTGCAAGAAAAAGGGTTTGTCACGTATGGAGACAACAAAAAAGGAAAGATACTTGGCACCAGACGATTGACAACTCGAATCAGGCAGTGATCGAAAATGTGTTATATGTTGAAGGCTTGGAGCATAATCTCTTGAGTATTAGCCAACTATGCAATAAAGATAATCGTGTATCTTTTGATTCTGAGTGTTGTATTATTCGTGACAATATATCTAATAAAGTTAAGTTTGTCGGATATTGTATAAATAATATCTATATGGTTAATCAGGAGGATGTCACTACTCTATTTTCAAAATGTTTTATATCTAGAGAGGATGGCATTTGGCTTTGGCATAGGCACATCGCTCATATTCATGTAAAGCATATAGAGAAATTGTCTAAAAATAATATGCTTGATGGGCTACAAAACTTGATTTTAAAACTCAAGAAACTTGTGATACTTGTCAAAAATGTAAACAAGTTAAAAACTCTTTTGCTAAAAAAGGATGTGATATCCGCAACAAGACCCTTGGAGCTTCTCCATATGGACTTGTTTGGACCATCACAGGTTATGAGCTTTGGTGGTAGCTTTTATGATTTAGTAGTCATTGACGATTTCTATAGATTCACATAGACATTATTTATATCGTCCAAGAGCGATGCTTTCAAGTCTTTCAAAAACCTTGCCAAGCAAATCCAAAATCAGTTTAATCATAAGATAGTATATATTCGATCCGATCATGGTGGCGAATTTGAAAACCATCAATTTGATAAATTTGTGATAAATATGGTATTATGCATCAATTCTCATCCCCTCGTACCCCTCAACAAAATGGAGTTGTTGAGAGGAAGAATCGAGTCTTAGAGGAGCTTGCTAGAACCATGCTAAATGAAAGCAAGGTTCCTAAATATTTTTGGGCTGATGCAGTGCATACAACTTGCTATGTGACTAATCATATACTCTTGAGGCCTAGTTTATCAAAAACTCCTTATCAACTTTTAAAAGGCCGAAAACCTAATATTTCTCATTTTCATGCTTTTGGGTGTAAATGCTTTATATTAAATAATGGAAAAGAGCTTTAAGTAAATTTGATTCAAAAGCTGATGAGGGTATATTTTTTGGGTATTCATTTCATAGTAATGCTTATCGAGTCTTTCATAAATATTCAATGCAAGTAGAAGAGTCTGTGCATGTCCATTTTGACGAATCCTCTCCAAAAGAGAAGATGAAGGTATTTTCTGATGATGTTGCAGGTGCTTTGGAAGAAGCATACTCTAAGGAAATGGACCAGGTCAAAGATGCAGAAACAGAGCAAACTATACAAGATGAGCATCAGGACTTGCCAATCGCGTGGAAGACCAAGAAGGATCATCCACTCGACAAAGTGATAGGTGATATAACTATGGGGGTGATAACCGGTAGCTCTTTACGAAACTTTTGTTACTTCATTGCGTTTTTATCTCAAATCGAGCCTAAGACCGTTGATGAGGCCATTGAGGATGTGCATTGGGGTATAGCTATGCAAGAAGAGCTAAACCAGTTCGAGCATAATAATGTATGGGACTTGGTCCATAAGCCTATATCCAGTGATTGGTACTAGATGAGTCTTTCGTAATAAATTGGATGAATCTGGCTTGATAATCAGAAATAAAGCTAGCTTAGTGGCCAAAGGCTACAACCAGGAGGAGGACATCGATTATGATGAGACCTACGCTCTTGTAGCCAGACTAGAGGCCATTAGGATGCTTTTATCAATTGCATCAATTATGAACTTCAAGCTCTTTCAAATGGATGTCAAGAGCACCTTCTTGAATGGCTACATTCAAAAGGTGGTGTATGTAGATCAACCTCCCAGCTTTGAAAATTTTAAATATCCGAACCATGTATATAAGCTCAAAAAGGCCCTTTATGGCCCGAAACAAGATCCCATAGCTTGGTATGATAGGTTGAGCTCCTTCCTCTTGGAAAAAGGGTTCGTGAGGGGTATGGTTGATACTACCCTCTTTATTCGTAGATTAGATAATCATGTGCTACTAGTTCAATTATATATTAATGATATAATCTTCGGATCTACTAATGACATTCTTTGTAAAGAATTTCTAAGATGATGTAGGGTGAATTTGAGATGTTGATGATGGATGAGATGACCTTCTTTCTTGGACTTCAAATCAAACAAATGGAAAGTGGCATCTTCATTCATCAATCGAAATATTGCAAGGAGTTACTGAAAAAGCTTGACATGGAAAACTATAAAGAGGCTTCAACACCTATGGCATCCGCATGCTATCTAGATAAAGATGAAAAGGGAAAAACAATCGAGGTAACCAAGTATCGTGGGATTATCGACTCATTATTGTATTTAACTATGAGTCGCCCCTACATTATGCTTAGTGTTTGTACATGTGCTAGATTTCAAGCTTTGCCTAAAGATTCACATTATATTACTGTAAAACGCATCATGAGATATTTAAAAGGAACAACTAATATGGGATTATGGTATCATAGGGATGCCTCATTATCCTTCGTTGGGTATTCCGATTCCGATTTTGTGGGATATAAGTTGGATCGGAAGAGCACTAGTGTGAATTGTCACTTATTAGGCAGTTCCTTAGTTGCATGGCACAACAAAAAGCAAGCGTGTGTTGCTTTGTCCACCGCCGAAGCGGAATACATTGCCACCGGTGTGTGTTGCGCTCAAACCCTTTGGATAAAGCATCAACTTAAGGACTTTGGACTTAACCTAGAAAAGATTCCTATAAAATGTGATAATAAAAGTGTCATAAACCTATGCAATAATGCCGTTTTGCATTCTAGAACCAAGCATATTGAAATTAGACATCATTTCTTGCGTGACCATGTACAAAAAGGCGATTGTGCGCTTGGATTTGTTGAAACTACTAAGCAATTGGCTGATATTTTCACCAAGCCTCTCTCACGAGATACTTTCTATTTTCTTCGAAGAGAACTTAGAATTCTTGATGAAAATTATCTTGATTAAAATCGTCTAAAAATGTTATTATATGTTTCGCATGATTAATGTCTTATATGCTTCAAAATGTATATTTGTTTTGAATGCATTATATTCCTATTATGACTCATGATCTTGTATGATAAGCTGAAAATGTATATGTGTTTGAGTAAAAATTGCTTGATAATTGTTAGAAATCTATGCATGCTTTTAAAACCCAAAAACCTCTTGATTTTATAAATATGATGCTAGTTAATCGATTAACTATATTTCTTAATCGATTAAAATGAGTTCCAATAGCAAACATTTTATTTTTCACTAAATTTAATCGATTAAGATTCATTTTAATCGATTTCCTGGGCTCATTTTTCTGAAAACCTGGAATTTTCTATATGGATAATTTTTAGGATTTTATGCTGCTTTGTAATTTCGAGACATATTTTCTCTATGCTTTTTGGGTTGTAACTCTAACTATCTACTTTTGTTGCACTATTTTGACTTGATATGCATGCCATTTGAACTTAAATCGTTACTATTTTGGTTTTAATTTGCTTACATAACATTCCTATCTATGTCAAATATAGCATGATTACATGTTTAATGGTTATATGTATCTCTTATGCTTGATTAAGCCTACTGTTTGAATGTTATAATATAAATGCTTGATCATTCCATGCTTGATTAGTTCATGTATAACCTTCCATGCCATGAAATCTGTCATATTGTTGTATTCTGTGGTTTTAATCGTAACCTACTATCTTAATCGATTAAATGTTGATCAATGTGTGCACGTGTTCAATTTTTTTATCAACTGGTTAATTAATTACATTCCCAATATTAATTGATTAATTATAGTTTGAGTTCACTTCATATCTCTTCTTTCTTTTGACCAAAATTTCATTTACTTTATCTTTTTGATAATGTCAAAAGGGGGAGAAAGGTTGTTCTGTTGTTTGATGTGTGCAGGTTGTAAAATAAATTCAGCTTCCATTGTCTAGCTATGCGCTTTAACTTTGAAATCAACAACCATGCATTCTGTGACCATGTTCAAGCTATGCATCAAAACAAAATTTGGTGTTGAGTTTGTCATCATCAAAAAGGGGGAGATTGAAAGGGCAAAATGTCGAGATAACACTTAGCCTGCCTATGTTTTGATGAAGATAAAGGAATTAGTGAAAGCTTAAAGATAACTCAACAAATCAACATGCCAAAGATTCAAGAGCTTCATGTCTAAAATAGAGTCTGAGATATGTGTCTTAGTTATTGAGTCTAGGTTAGGTAAACCTAGATACAAATCTCACAAGTTCTAAAAACTATTATATCATTTACCTGAGATATGCCATCTAGCTTATTATGTGTTCATGCATTAATCATACATGTTATTTGTGCATCTTAGGCATAACATAATGATAAAACATGTATAGTTGATAAGCATAACATATAGGTAGTTTACCATTTAATATCTTAACTGAGAATATGTCAGTTAATCGATTAAGTAAGGCTTTAATCGATTAACGTGAAAACAGTTTTAATCAGTTTCAACCGATAACTGAAAAAAAGAATTCAATTATTCTAAACAACCTGTTAATCGATTAATAGGGCACTTAATCGATTAACTGGGCACAAAACAACTTTTCTATATAAACTGTGTTTTTACGCCATGCTTCATACATTCATTCATTCATTTTTAGAATTGCTAAGTTGCTTATTTTCATGTTCTTTGTATGTCATATAGGCAGAGAGAATTACATGTGAGATTAGTGAGAGATAGTATCATGCTTAGGGATGAAAAAGCCATCCATTGCATGTGATTAAATGTGTTCATCATTCTATCTTTCTTTCGTGATTCTTTCAATTCTTTTAGAGATTTCTTTAGGTAGAAATTACATGTTCTTCATGATTCTGATCTTATACATATTCATATTAATATGTGAGATTTTTATAGGGTTTATAGCTTGTTCTTAATTGTAACATTTGAGCTATTTTATGCTTAACATTACTCTATTTTTGTTGTGATTTTTGTAACAAGGAAAGTCGTCTCTTGGTGTCGTACCACCAATGAGATACAAAGAGTCTTCACCAAGACTTGGAGATCTTGAGTTTGGAACATACTCTTGACTGGGGCTGGATCGTAGGAAAGGTTTTCATATGCGATTGGGTAAGGTCAAACCAAGGTAGAGGTTTTGGGAATTCCAGATGGTAGCGTTCAAGGTCTTGTAATTGGAAGTGTGTATGTAAGATAAATTGGCTTCAATTTTTAGTGAAGAAAATCTCCCAGATCAGAAGGGAGGACTGGATGTAGTTTTGCAGTGGACCGCAAAACGAACCAGTATAAAAACCTTGTTGCAGGCTATTTCTTACCATTATCTCTTTACTGTTTCAAAGTGTTTTTAATTGTCTATTGTAGCTGATATTTTGAATATAGTAACTCTGCCATATAAAGATCATTTCTGTTAAATATATCTGCTATATCATTTCTGTATAATCTGTAAGTGGCTGTATAATTGAGCCATTCAACATCTGTTAATTCATTGCGACTTAATCGATTAAGGTAGTCTTTAATCGATTAATTGGATAATTTTCCAGAATAGGGATTTGGTGCAAATAGCAGTATGTGGGAACCGCGACACCTATTCAAGCCCTCTTCTAGGTGTATTCTGTCACTGATATCTAACAAGACTTACATCATTGATATGCATAACAATATTGAGTTTGCTTCTTTGAAAGGAATCAATAATCTTTTAGACAAGTTTGTTGAAAGTGATAGACGCGATATTTTCCAATTAGTTTATCTTCTTTTGAAGTTAGTAATACAAATGTAGAAAGAGTTCTTTCAACTATGAAAGTTATGAAAAATAGTTTGTGTAAGACTGAGATGGCAACTAAGAGGAGGGTAAGTTAATTGTTTAAAACAATGACCGATTTTTCTGCACAATTCAAGAGTTAATAGTAGCGGAAAATGATATGCAAAAATAATCAAGTAAATGTAAGGAGATAAAGGAGAATAGAGTACTCATATGTTTTTATACTGGTTCACCTTCTTGTCCACCGAAGGCTACATGCAGTCCTCTTGCAGCACAAGAGATTTCTTCACTAGATGTTAAGAGTAGTAGTTACAATTTCTCACCCCGAGATTCTCTTTTACGTTACTCATTCTCTAACATCTATATCATTCTTTGGTAAACACCCTTTCCAAGTGACTATATCCCCTTTCTTATCACACCCTTGTGAAAGAAAGTAATTCAATACTTTGAATTTAGAAAATGTTTAACAATGGCAATAGATTGCCTTTACAAGATTTTGAAGTTATAAATTCTTGCAATCCAATAACTCAATGTATACTTTAGTATTAATGCTCAGATGGTTTGAATAACTTGCAATAACATTTAAGACAACTTAGTAAAACAAGTTCTCATAGTTATGAACAAGTTGCACCAAGTGTAGAACAAGTATTTCAGAAAATTGTAGATTTGAATGAATGAATTATATCTCAGTTGTGTATTCATTGTGTGTGTATGAAATGAGTTTCAAACCCTTTATATAGACCTTCCAATCGACCAGAATACCTCTACGAAAATCAGTTGTGTATTTATTTCATTTGGGTTGAAAGTTGTATGGTTTGAATCTCAAAACTGGTGTGACCGCTCTTAGTCATTGATTACGCAACAAGTATGTCCTACTGCATAATTGATTTTCACAGGCAGTAATCAATTACTCAAAAGGTGTAATCGATTACCCAACTATTTTGTCCAATTGGATAATTATTTACTGTGTTGTGGAATTAGTTACCCACATGGTGTAATCGATTACCCTGATCAAATTTTGTTGGATAATTTGTTTCTCACTAATGTAACCTATTACTTAGTTCTGATAACCTATTACTTAGTTACAGTAACCTATTACTTAGATCTAGTAACCTGTTACATAGTATTTTGAAAGAAAAAAAATCATTTATACTTGTGTTTATCAATTTTATTTTAAAATACTTTTGAGTATTACTACTAAGTGTATAGTTTAGAGTATAAGGGTAGAAGTACCTAAAGACTTTAGATTCTAATTTCTTGAAGCTTTGTCTTCATTGTCTTCATAAGTATTCTTCCTTTTCTTCTTTTATGTGATCTTGGTGTCTTCATCAAAACCGTGCCAAGGTCAGGAGCCAGATCTTCTTCAGAATCTCCCCCTGTTTGATGATGACAAACCAATATATTTTTGACAGTTTATTTTCTGACAGTAGCATACTTTGTGATATTCTTGACTTGTCTTGAGTATGATCCCCCTATTTTGTATGCTCCCCCTTTGATTTGGAGTTTTGTACCTGAAATGTTTTAACTGTAAAATACTCTCCCAACTTTTCTCCCCCTTTTGACTTCATCAAAATGAAGAAAAGCCAATAGTCCAGCACAATATAGATATATATATATATATATATATATATATATCATACAATATGTATAAAAGTGATATTCAATAGCAAAAATTTAAAAGATGTTTGTACAAATTGAACCATAGTCAGAAAACAACAAACAAACAACAACGTGTTCACAATCATGCAACATTACAAACATAATTCCTAGACAAACAGTAATCTAAGATTCAGGTTCAGTGCTATCGTCATCAAGTTTCATGCTATTGATCTTATAAGGAATACTTTGAAGCTCGAATTGGACTTGTTGATTCTAAGCGTCAAGAGCATCCATCCGATTATAGATGTAGCCTCGAAGAGAGAATAACTCATCCATGATCATCTGGTTTGTAGGCATGGGAACAGATGAAGAATACTCAGCATGAAACTCAGAAGTTTGTTGTTTAGGAGGGTTGGCAGAGGCATTCACATAAAGATCAACAGGTGCTCCTGCCTATCACTTTGATGCTTATAGAGTCTATCAATGGGATATTGATAGAAGCCCATTTTGTGGATCGCTTCCACATCGATTTTACAATCGCGTCCATCAAGTGTGACTTTCGGTTCACTAGGAGTGGATACACCAAAATGCTCAAGTATGTTGGTTATGAAGATTGCATAAGACAAAGGGCTGTGAGATTCTCGAACAGACCACATATTTCTCATTATTGTGTTAGCACAATTGATAGAAAGGTTATGCTTAAGAGCATATATCAATAGCAATTCCATGTCATTCATTGATTTGAGAATGATTTGAATATTTTGGAACAATGACATAGCTCAAAACGTAATGAAGCAAGCAACCTTTGAGATTGAGATTTCCTACAACAAGGATATCTCTATTCTTTACAGTTTGACCTAATGCCAGTTGCTTACGCATTTCTATTTCCCTCTTAGAGAATATACACATAGAGTAGTAGAACTCTTTTCTATCATAATTATCTCAATCGCATGTAAGACCAAAACCTTTGATGCTACCTTCAAAAGGTATATTACAGCAAACTAAACTAAATGTCTTAAGATCCAAAACAATTTATTTTCCTTTCACATAGGATGTTAGACGATTTTTCCTAAAGTTCAAGTTACAGTAAAATAATTTAACAAGTTTAGGATAATAGGCTTTTGATTTCTCACAGAAATCAAAAAGATCTTGTTGCCTTAAAAGAGGAGGGAAATGAAAATTTTCAAACTCAAAGTTATTGACATTACCATACTTAGGAGTGAAAATGGAGCGTCCAAGAAAATGCTTTTTGAATGTATTGTGTTGAACATCATTTGCAAGAAGACGTGTCAAATCCAAAGGATTAGCCTTAGAAGATGAAGCTCCTTGCTTTCTTTGAGACACACCAGTACATTGCTTCTTAGCTCTTGATGATGACGCCATGAATTGCGGTTTTTGAAAGGTTATTTATTGAGTTTTGAGAGATTTAGGGATATTTGGTTGAAGATACTAAACACGAAAGAAATCTATGGAATAGAAGTGTTTAGAATTGAAAATGTGATATAAAACGAATCAACAATCACACAAATCAGATAAAAAATGAGGTTTTTAGGAAAACGCTAGGTTGAACACGAAAAAGAGGGTTTGAGGAGGAAGAATAAGTGTTTTATAAAAAAAGAGGAGGGAAACTTAAATAACACTTGGAGTAATCCATTACACAAAGTGAGTAATCGGTTACTCACCATAAAATAATTCCCAGATTTCAAACAAATGTCTGAGGTAATTGATTACGCAAGAGGGTAATCGGTTACCAAAGCTTCCTGCTCAATGCTGTAATCGGTTACTCTCTAGAGTAATCGGTTACTGAACCCATAATTTGAATTTCCAGGCATACCTGATGTTTGGTAATCGATTACTCATCACATGTAATCGATTACATACCCAAGAATTTGAAAATTTTGAAAAGATTTAAGCAATTTTAAATACCAGAAGGCATATTATAAGCATAATGAAGCAAACATATAATCATGAATATTCATTTAAGATAAGTAAGCTTCATCAAGTATGCCTAATTCACGTCTAATTTTATAGAAAGGTTCTTTTTCTAGAGGTTTAGTAAATATATCTGCCAGATGATCATGAGTATTAACAAATTCTACAGATACATCTTTCTTTTGGACATGGTCCCTAAGGAAATGATGTCTTATATCTATGTTTTTGGTTTTAGAATGCATTAGTGGATTCTTTGTAAGATTTATTGCACTAGTATTGTCACATTTTAGGGGCATGCAGCCTCAGTCCAAGCCATAATCTCGCAATTGTTGTTTTAGCCACAATACTTGAGCACAACAACTACCTTCCCTATGTATTCTGTCTCAGTAGTACTTAGAGCAACACTGGCTTGTTTCTTGTATGACAATGAGACCAGTGCATTACCTAATATATGACAAGTACCACTTGTACTTTTTCTCTCAGTTTTGCATCCAGCAAAATCTGAATCTGAATATCCAACCAAATCACATATACTTCCTTTTGGATACCATAATCCAATGTCAATTGTGCCTTTTAGATATTTAATTATTCTTTTGACAACAACTAAATGTTACTCTTTTGGTTTAGATTGATATCGAGCACACAAGCAGACACTAAACATTATATCAGGTCTACTGGAAGTTAAATAAAGTAGGAAACCGATCATACCTCAATACTTTGATATCAATGCATTTTCCAGCTTCATCCGTATCAATGTATGTGCCAGAACCAATAGGAGTGACAATTGGCTTGCAATCATCCATTTCAAATCTTTTCAGCAAGTCGCTGCAATATTTGGATTGACTCACAAAAATGCCATCCTTGAGTTGTTTGATTTGTAATCCAAGGAAGTAATTTAGCTTCCCCATCATAGACATTTCAAACTCCCCTTGATTATTTTGCCAAAATCACTATACAAGGTTTCATTATTAGAACCAAAAATAATATCATCTACATATATTTGAACAAGAAGAGTATGATGATTTATTTCTTAATAAATAGTGTAGTGTCGACCTTTCCTTTTGTAAAACCTTTTTCAATAAGAAAGTTTGTTAGATGATCGTACCAAGCATTAGATAAAATAAATATAATAACAATGTTACCTATACTAATGATTTTTCTTTTAATGTTCTCTGCATAGGTAACAAGGCCTTTGATACTTGAATATAGATATTTTGGAACTCCAGGTGCTATGTGCTTTGAATGGTCGTTATTATGATTACACACTTTTCTTTTGGCTTTCAAACACTCCTTCAAAACAAATTACAAAGATCTTCTAGGTACCCAATGTGATTTGTGTCCTACGGGGTTAGCACATTTCTCAACCCAAACATATTGGCCAGTTGGAATACCAACTTTTCTAATATGACATGAATTAGGAGTATGACCAATATTTTTACAATAAAAGCATGTGAGTTGATGCTTATGCATCTTGTGTTTAGACTTGTAGAAAGAATATTGATCAATATTTTCTGTAGAAATATTATGCTTGCAATCATTCTTAGTTTTCACAAAAGTACTCTTTATCATACCATTAGTTTTTTGGCTATTTGTGTAACCTAGACCTCTTTTGTCATTGGTATGTTTTTGAGTAATTAAAATATTATCCAACTTATGTGTACTCTTCTTGAACATATTCATTTCTTAATTTAATGAAACAATTTTAGTTTCAAGAGTATCATATTTTGGACATTCAATGCACATGTCATTTGATTTGGATTTTAAGACATCCAAATATTTTTGTAGCATTTGATTTTGACTCTCAAGAAGTTCAATAGTATTTTTATGATTAATGTATACTTTATAGAGTCTAATAAATTCTTCATGTAATTCACAAAAAGCGTTATGTAACTCATTATATGAAAATGTATCATTTGGTTCAGAGTTACTAACCTTAGAATCGTCATTTGAATTGTGTGAAGCTATCAAGGAAATATGTGCTTGCTCCTTAATTCTGATTTTTACATTTGAACCATCATCTTTATCTTCTAATATTACGTTTGTTCTTTTACGCTTCTTGTTCTTCTTTCTTTTGAAAGTATGATGCTTATGTAGGGCTGGACAAGCACGTTTAAGATGATCTGCTTTTCTGTATATAGAGCATGTAGATTTTTGCATTGATGTTGATGCTTCACTATTTGTTATAGACCTTTGAACTTATTTGACTCCGTGTATCCTTTCAAGAGTGTCCCAAATTTCTTTCGATGTTTTGCAACTTGACACTGTAAGGAATTCTTTTTTTCTAGAGTCGACACAAGAATGTTTTTGGCTTTAAGGTCGTATTGTACTTTCTTTTTATCTTCATCATTCCATGAAGATTTTGGCTTTACTTCCCTTATACTATTGATAACTGTGAAGGGTTCATATGGTCCTTCCTCAATTGCATTCCAAATGTCTAGATCTTGAGACTCAATGAAGATTCTCATTCCAATCTTCCAAAAGTCATAGCATTCTCCAATAAAGCTTGGAGGGCAATTGAGGTCGGAACCTTCTCCTAGAAACAATCTTGCGACTATCTTCAAAACATGATTATTTTTGAGAATAAATTACTCAAAAAAAAAGCTTTGGTGCCAATTGTAAGACTAGGATGGCAACTAAGAGGGGGTGAATTAGTTGTTTAAAACTATGACCGATTTTTCTACACAATGCAAGAGTTAATACCAACAGAAAATGATATGCAAAAATAATCAAGTAAATGTAAGGAGATAAAGGAGAAGAGAGTATAGAGATGTTTTTGTATTGGTTCACCTTCTTGTCCACCGAAGGCTACGTCTAGTACTGTTGCAGTACAAGAGATTTCTTTACTAGATATTTAGAGTAGTAATTACAATTTCTCACCCCGAGATTCCCTTGTACCTTACTCACTCTCTAAAAAATATATCACTCTTTGGAAAACACCCTTACCAAGTGACTCTATCCCCTTTCTTATCACAGCCTTGTGAAAGAAAGTAATTCAATACTTTGAATGAAGAAAACATTTAACAATGGCAATAGATTTCCTTCACAAAATTTTGAAGTTATAAATTCTTGCAATCCAATAACTCAATGTATACTTTAGTACTACTGCTCAAAAGGTTTGAATAACTTGCAATAACACTTAAGACAACTTTGCAAAACAAGTTCTGAAAGTTATGAACAAGTTGTACCAACTATAGAACAATTATTTCAGTTAATTGTAGATTTGAATGAATGAATGATATCTGAGTTGTGTTTATTGATTGTGTATGCATGGAATGAGTTTCAAAGCCTTTATGTAGACTTTCCAATCAACCAGAATACCTCTATGAAAATGTAGGATTTGTTTGGAATGAAATCATTTCGTTTGGTTGAAAGATGTGTGGTTTGAATCTGAAAACTGGTGTAACAATTCTCAGTAATTGATTACCCAACAAGTCTGTCCAACTGTGTAATTGATTTTCACAGGCAGTAATCGATTACTCAAAAAGTGTAATCGATTACTCAATTGTTTGTAAGACTGAGATTGCAACTAAGAGGGCGGGTGAATTAGTTGACTTAAAATAATGGTCATTTTTTCTGCAAAATTAAGAGTTAAAGTGCAGTGGAAAATATATGCAAAACATTAACAAGTAAAATCAAAGAGATAAATGAGAAGAGAATACACAAAGATTTTTATACTAGTTCACCTTCTTGTCCACCGAAGGCTACATCCAGTACTATTGCAGCACAAGAGATTTTTCCACTAAAGATAATGAGTTGCAATTACAATATCTCATCCCGAGATCTCTATGTAACTTCCACACCCCTTAATCCTTATTCGCCTTTGGAAAACACATTTCCAAGTGATTCTAATCCCCTTTCTTATCCCACCCCGTGAAAGAAAGTATTCTGCAATAATAATGAAGAATAGTCAACAATGGTGGAATAGCCTTTACAAGTATGAAAGTGATGTAACTTGCAATCCAATCAACTCTTTGTCTACTTAGTAATAATTCTCTTTATAAGTTTGTAAAATTTAAACACTTTCACTTTAATCAACTCTTTGTATGAGAGTTGTGTATATGTTGTGTTTTGTGATTGTGAGTTTCAATGCCTTTATATAGGCTTTCCAATCAGCCAAAATGTCTCTTTGAAAGTGTAGGAATTGATTGGAATGAAAACATGTCTTTTGGGTTGAAACTCATTCACTTTGAATTTGAAAATCTGATGCAACAACTCTCACTAATCGATTATAGCATTGAGTAATCGATTATCCAAATGTTCCATCCACTGATCATTTATTTTCGAATTAGAGTATTCGATTACATCAAGTTGAGTAATCGGTTACTCAACTTTAATAACACTGGTAATATGTTACTCCAAGATAATAATGGATTACTCTGATCAGTTTTAAGTTGGATAACCCTTTTCTCACACTCGTAACTTGTTACTTAGATGAAGTAACCCGTTACACACTATTTTTGAAAATTGTTTTTAAGTATTTTAAAGTGTTTCAATTTTCTTTAAAAAATGGTTTGAGCATTACTACTATTGTATAATCAAGAGTATAGGATAGAAATACCAATTTTAGACTTAGACAAAAAGTCTTGAATATCTTGAAGCTTGAATCTTCATTGTCTTCAAAAGTATTCTTCCTTTTCTTCTTTTTGGTGATGTTGGTGTCTTCATCAAAATCGTGCCAAGGTCAGGAGCAAATATTTTCTTCATACTGTTTTGTCCAACTGGGTAATTATTTACCGTGTTGTGCAATCGGTTACCCACATGGTGTAATCGATTATCCTAATCAAGTTTTGTTGGATAACTCGTTTCTCACTCATGTAACTTGTTACTCAGTTCTGGTAACCTGTTACTTAGTCACAATAACCTATTATTTTGATCTTGTAACCTGTTACGTAGTGTTTTGAAAATTGTTTTCATTTATACTTGTGTTTATCAATTTTATTTTAAAATACTTTTGAGCATTACTACTAAGTGTATAGTTTAGAGTATAAGGATAGAAGTACCTAAAGGCATTAGATTCTAATTTCTTGAAGCTTTGTCTTCATTGTCTTCATAAGTATTCTTCATTTTCTTCTTTTATGTGATGTTGGTGTCTTCATCAAAACCATGCCAATGTCAGGAGCCAGATCTTCTTCACATTTTGTGTATTTGATTGAGAGATGTGTGGATGAATGTATGTCTACTGTCTAGTGACTTATACTTAGTGAAAAATAATCAACAACATTGACAACGAATTGATCATTCAATAATTTTAAAATTGAAATCATATAGAGATTCATTATAAAATATGTTACTAATTTGATTAATATATTTGCATTTTGTAATTCTGACATTAATGTTTTTTTATGATTAATGATATTTATTATTTTAATTTTAACTCATATGTTGTACGCCCTGCCTTTGGGTCTTAGAAAATCCTAAAAAACTAATTATTTTACTCTTTATACCTTGTTTACCCTCTTAAGATTATCATAAGTTTATACTCTATTCAATTTTTTCAGATAAAAATTCAGACTTTCGAAGAAGTGTCATAACATAATCAAATCAAATATTATAACATTATTCTTTATCGAAATGTAATTTTTTTTTATAAGAATTTATATCCTATTAAATATTAAATATTAGAAAATAAGAATGCGGGTTGACATATACTTTGTGTCTATCAATATGCTAATATTATATCTATACTATATAAAGCCAAAACTTGAAATAATTACCACGATGATTCTATTTTCCTATTTTTCCCTTAATATTTTTTATTTCTAAATAAAAGCATATAATCTTAGATAACTATAATTAATATATCTCACTTTAAGTTGGATATTAAAATAAATACAAAAATTATAGCATGAAGTACATCCGATAAAAAAACATTTCATTTCTTTAAAATAAAAAATACAAATTTAATACTTAATATTATAAAATAAAAATGTGAGTCGGCAAACATGAAGTGTTTGTCAACACACTAGTATTATATAAAATCAAAACATTTCTGAGGGGAAAATATATGATTAATGGTTAGTTTATTAGGTAGTCTTAAAATTGGATGGTGGTTATATTTTATATTAATTGTTAGTTTATTAGGTAGTCTTAAAATTGGTACAATATATGTTAGTTCTTTTGGACAAAAAGAGGGTTCACATCTGCTGTCTCACTTTATGTACCACTTCATGTACAACTATTTTTGATTGGTTGAAAAAAATGATTTAAGATCAAAATGTAATTATTAAATATTATTCTGACCAATAATATCTCATGGCACATGGAGTGATACAAAAGAGTGGGACACCAGATGTGCTATAAAAAAGAGGGTCTTCTTTGTTATTTTGTAAAGAAAAATATTGAGATTTAGCCTCCAATGGTGTGAGTAGTTGTGGAGAAACTTGTATGGAGACACATATAACACGTCATATTTGAAGACAAATACATTTTATGGTATTTGATGCTATCATTTAAGTTTAAATTTGTAAGAGTATGGAAGAAAGGGGAGAACTGAAGAAGAAGAGAATGAAGAAGAAAATGAATCAGCTTTGCCTTCAAGAGAAGAGAATAGAATGAAGAAGAATTAGACGAGTTGTTAGAGGTAGTTGGGAGACTTTCTACTTAAGGAATTTTCAATGTAGTTAAAGTAGGTATTCAATGGCTATTTAGAGTAAGCCTCTCAAAACTAACAAAACGACCAAAACTGATTTTATGAATTACAAACTAACCCCCCCTATGATTCAAAACCAGTTTTCAACTACATTGTTCCTAATTACATTATACAAATTTAACTACACAACTTCTAATCTTTATTGTTCATTCTCCTAGATTGTGAATGCTCATCATCATCCTCAATTCTTTGAACCTTTCTGCCTTCAGAGCTTTGGTCATGATGTCTACGATTTGTAACTCAGTTTTGCAATGAGTTAACTTTATTTTTCCTTCTGCAACTTGTTGCCTTAGGTAGTTATACCTTGTCTCGATATGCTTGCTTCTGCCGTGTGAAACATGGTTCTTAGCTAAGTCTATTGTTGACTTGTTGTCTATCAATAATTCAATACCATTTTCATTCTTAATATCGAGTTCTAACATAAGTGAGGTCAGCCATGAAGCTTAGCAAGTTGTAGCACAAGCATCTATGTATCCGGCTTCATAGATTGATAAGGGTACCACCTTTTGCTTCTTAGAACACCATGAGATTGGGACACCTCCAATCAAGAATACATATCCCATAGTGCTCTTCCTGTCTAGGATGTCTCCACACCAATCTGAGTTTGTATAGGCCATGAGTTGTGACCTAGTTTTCTCATCTTGATGTGGAAAGACAATGTCATAGTTTAAGGTGGCTTTCAAGTATCTCAAGATTCTCTTGGATGCTAGCATGTGTGAGTATTTTGGTTTGCTCATGAACCTGCTGATCACCCCTACACCATAGCAAATCTCAGGTCTTGAGTGACATAGATACCTTAGGCTTCCTACAATTTGTCTGAATATAGTTTCATCAGTGGCAGCTTCTTCATCACAATTTCTCAGCTTTAGATTTGTCTCAGTTGGTGTTTCAGTGGAGTTGCATCCTGTCATTTTGAATTTGTTTAGGACTACAAGCAAATACTTACTTTGGTGCATGAACAAGCCTCATTTAGTGGATTGAAATTCCACACCAAGGAAGTAAGACAATCTTCCTGGACCTATCATTTCAAATTATTTCTTGAGATTCCCTTTCAATTCTTCAATTCCTTTGGGAATGTTCCCTCTCACAAGTAGATCATCTATGTATAAACAGATGAATAGAGCATCCTTGTTCTGATCAATCAACTTGATGTACATATCAGATTCCACTGTGCATTTCTGGAAACCAGACTCAGATAGGAACTTGTCTATTCTTTTGTTCCAAGCTCTAGGGGCCTACTTTAATCCATAGAGAGCCTTGTTCAATCTGATTACTTTTATTTCATTCCCTTTACTGACAAAACCAGGTGGTTGAGAGGCATAAACCACTTCTTCTAAGGGACCATTTAGGAATGCAGATTTTACATCCAATTGCCATAGGCTCCAGTTCTTCTAGCTAGTAAGAGCTACAATGAATCTTATTGTTTCCAACCTTATTATTGGTCAAAAGGCTTCTGAGTAGTCCAATCCTTCTTTCTACATAAATCCTTTAGCAACTAGCCTTGCTTTATGTTTAGCTATAGTGCCATCGGGTTTCAGTTTTACCTTGAAGATCCACTTGACATTAATTGGTTTCTTGTTTTATGGTAAGTCCACCAGTTCCCAAGTGTTGTTCTTTTCTATGGACCTGATTTCATCTTGCATAGCTATTATCCAAGTACTATCGACTATAGCTTCTTCAAGATTGATGGGTTTTGTATCAGCAAATAGAGCCATATGTTGGACTATGTCACCTTCTTGATCTATAACATCATCAGGATTCAAAACATGGTATGCTAACCAATTTGGAGGATTTCTTGTCCTTGTTAGTCTGTTTCTACTTGGTTGAGATATTGAGTTGGTGTCCAATCTCCTCTCATCCATCACTACATCATCATCAGGTTCCCAATCAATTTATAGTCTTGCCAAGGGAGTAGGATTTTCCATATGCCGTTTCCATGAATTAGCTCATCAAAGTATATATCCCTGCTAAAAATCACTTGTTTTGTTCTAGGGTTATATAGTTTGTAGGAACCTATGGAGTTGTAGCCTAGCAGGATCATTATTTTAGCTTTATTGTCAAGCATCTTTCTCAGCTGATCTGGTATATGTCTATAGCACAAGGACTCAAAGATTCTCAAATGTTTAACATATGGTTTTGCTCCTGACCATGCCTCTTCAGGTACATGGCCATTAAATCTCTCAGTCCTGTTTAATATGTATGTAGTAGTGGTTGCTGCTTCTCCCTAGTATTCATGTGGAAGTTGCTTGCCTCTTCTCATGCTCCTAACCATGTTCAAGATGGTTCTATTTCTCCTTTCTACAATTCCATTGCGTGGAGGTGTCTAGGGGGTTGTTACCTCATGCACAATGTCTTGAGTTTTGCAGAACTCCTCAAATTCTCCTAAGTTGAACTCTCCACCACCATATGTCCTTAGAACCTTTATGCACTTTCCTGATTCCCTTTCAACCAAGGCTTTGAACTGTTTGAATACAGAAAGTGCTTCATTTTTAGCCCTTAGCAGGTACATCCACAACTTTGAAATGGCAAATAGTCAAAGGATGCCATTATAACCAACCTACAAAGTTTTGATGAAGACAAGATCTTACATGGAAGCTTGAAGACTTGGACATCTCAACAAACAACATACCAAGAACTCAAGGTCATTGTCATAGAATCTAGGATTACTTTTTACTTTCTAGAGTCCTAAGATGATTGCCTAGTATTGAGTCTTAGGGTAGGTAAACCCAAGACAGAAGTGTCTCACAAAGATTCTAAAATAAAAATCACATAAAATGAGGCATAACATCAACATATAAATATATGATAATTAACACTCATACATTTGCATTTAGCATACATGATTTTGTGTATAAAGGTTTAATCATTTCTAAAATCATGATTGCATGATCATTCATCATATAGGGTATTTACTATTTAAAGATTGAAAACCCATTTTTAATGAATTTAATTGATTATCCCAGCTTGTAATCGATTAAATCTTGGGGAAATCCTTAATTGATTAAGGAAAGTCATAATCGATTAAATGGAGTTATAATAGCTAACCTCCCAGGATTTCTGGGTATTAATCGATTAAGTAATCTTTTAATCGATTAAGCCTTGACTGAAAGTTTGTTTCCAAAAACCCGTTAATCGATTAACATGACAATTTAATCGATTAATATATGTTATATCAGTTATGAGCTAATTCTGTTATTTTGAAACATAATCCATTATGTTTTTAAAACAATTTTCTCTTCACCCTCATTAAGCAAGAACGCAAAATATCTGAGAGTGAGAATCAAAGGTTCAGTGTGCTAAAAAGTTTCAAAGTTATCTTGATGTATCTTTGAGTTGTCTTGCATGAACTTCAAGAGTGAAAAAAGAGAGAAAAGAGAGAAAAGTCTTTTCATTGAGCAAAACCATTTTTCATTCAATTGAAAACACTCCTTACATGATTTCATAATTAGGTCTTAGGGTTGTGTTTGTGAGATCTTTCTGTCAAGGGTGATTAGAGCCGAATTTAGAGTTTTAATCCGCACATTCTAGTGTGCAAAGTAACTCGGCGATAGTTCTAAAATTGAAGAGAATTCTCGTGATGTGTGGTATCATCACAGGTTGAGAATTAGGAGTCTTCATTAGATAGAAAGTATTGATTTGAGCAAGAGTTTCGGCTAGGGCCAAATTGCGTGGAAGGTGTGGTATCCAAGTAAGTGTAGATAAGGGGTCAAATCGGGCTTTGTGGCTCATCGGTTTCAAGAAGAAAGTTTATGTCTTGTTGTATTAGAAGTGTGGTTGTAAATTACATTTCTGATTAGTGAAGAAAAGTCTCTCAGATCAACTGGGAGGACTGGATGTAGTTTGTAGTGGACCGCAAACGAACCACGATAAAAATCCTCGAGCAAATTATCTCTATCCCTATCTCTTTATAATTCAGTCTTTCTTGCTTCATGTTTTGATTAGATTACTGTGATTAATTGCTTGCTGTGTTAATCTGTTGTTAGTCAAGAATCAATCTTAGGATAGTAAATATCAAGAATTATCACGGTTTTTACGAAGCGAGAAAACTACTTTCCAATCAGCCAAAATGTCTCTTTGAAAGTGTAGGAATTGATTGGAATGAAAACATGTCTTTTGGGTTGAAACTCATTCACTTTGAATTTGAAAATCTGATGCAACAACTCTCACTAATCGATTATAGCATTGAGTAATCGATTATCCAAATGTTCCATCCACTGATCATTTATTTTCGAATTAGAGTATTCGATTACATCAAGTTGAGTAATCGGTTACTCAACTTTAATAACACTGGTAATATGTTACTCCAAGATAATAATGGATTACTCTGATCAGTTTTAAGTTGGATAACCCTTTTCTCACACTCGTAACTTGTTACTTAGATGAAGTAACCCGTTACACACTATTTTTGAAAATTGTTTTTAAGTATTTTAAAGTGTTTCAATTTTCTTTAAAAAATGGTTTGAGCATTACTACTATTGTATAATCAAGAGTATAGGATAGAAATACCAATTTTAGACTTAGACAAAAAGTCTTGAATATCTTGAAGCTTGAATCTTCATTGTCTTCAAAAGTATTCTTCCTTTTCTTCTTTTTGGTGATGTTGGTGTCTTCATCAAAATCGTGCCAAGGTCAGGAGCAAATATTTTCTTCATACTGTTTTGTCCAACTGGGTAATTATTTACCGTGTTGTGCAATCGGTTACCCACATGGTGTAATCGATTATCCTAATCAAGTTTTGTTGGATAACTCGTTTCTCACTCATGTAACTTGTTACTCAGTTCTGGTAACCTGTTACTTAGTCACAATAACCTATTATTTTGATCTTGTAACCTGTTACGTAGTGTTTTGAAAATTGTTTTCATTTATACTTGTGTTTATCAATTTTATTTTAAAATACTTTTGAGCATTACTACTAAGTGTATAGTTTAGAGTATAAGGATAGAAGTACCTAAAGGCATTAGATTCTAATTTCTTGAAGCTTTGTCTTCATTGTCTTCATAAGTATTCTTCATTTTCTTCTTTTATGTGATGTTGGTGTCTTCATCAAAACCATGCCAATGTCAGGAGCCAGATCTTCTTCACATTTTGTGTATTTGATTGAGAGATGTGTGGATGAATGTATGTCTACTGTCTAGTGACTTATACTTAGTGAAAAATAATCAACAACATTGACAACGAATTGATCATTCAATAATTTTAAAATTGAAATCATATAGAGATTCATTATAAAATATGTTACTAATTTGATTAATATATTTGCATTTTGTAATTCTGACATTAATGTTTTTTTATGATTAATGATATTTATTATTTTAATTTTAACTCATATGTTGTACGCCCTGCCTTTGGGTCTTAGAAAATCCTAAAAAACTAATTATTTTACTCTTTATACCTTGTTTACCCTCTTAAGATTATCATAAGTTTATACTCTATTCAATTTTTTCAGATAAAAATTCAGACTTTCGAAGAAGTGTCATAACATAATCAAATCAAATATTATAACATTATTCTTTATCGAAATGTAATTTTTTTTTATAAGAATTTATATCCTATTAAATATTAAATATTAGAAAATAAGAATGCGGGTTGACATATACTTTGTGTCTATCAATATGCTAATATTATATCTATACTATATAAAGCCAAAACTTGAAATAATTACCACGATGATTCTATTTTCCTATTTTTCCCTTAATATTTTTTATTTCTAAATAAAAGCATATAATCTTAGATAACTATAATTAATATATCTCACTTTAAGTTGGATATTAAAATAAATACAAAAATTATAGCATGAAGTACATCCGATAAAAAAACATTTCATTTCTTTAAAATAAAAAATACAAATTTAATACTTAATATTATAAAATAAAAATGTGAGTCGGCAAACATGAAGTGTTTGTCAACACACTAGTATTATATAAAATCAAAACATTTCTGAGGGGAAAATATATGATTAATGGTTAGTTTATTAGGTAGTCTTAAAATTGGATGGTGGTTATATTTTATATTAATTGTTAGTTTATTAGGTAGTCTTAAAATTGGTACAATATATGTTAGTTCTTTTGGACAAAAAGAGGGTTCACATCTGCTGTCTCACTTTATGTACCACTTCATGTACAACTATTTTTGATTGGTTGAAAAAAATGATTTAAGATCAAAATGTAATTATTAAATATTATTCTGACCAATAATATCTCATGGCACATGGAGTGATACAAAAGAGTGGGACACCAGATGTGCTATAAAAAAGAGGGTCTTCTTTGTTATTTTGTAAAGAAAAATATTGAGATTTAGCCTCCAATGGTGTGAGTAGTTGTGGAGAAACTTGTATGGAGACACATATAACACGTCATATTTGAAGACAAATACATTTTATGGTATTTGATGCTATCATTTAAGTTTAAATTTGTAAGAGTATGGAAGAAAGGGGAGAACTGAAGAAGAAGAGAATGAAGAAGAAAATGAATCAGCTTTGCCTTCAAGAGAAGAGAATAGAATGAAGAAGAATTAGACGAGTTGTTAGAGGTAGTTGGGAGACTTTCTACTTAAGGAATTTTCAATGTAGTTAAAGTAGGTATTCAATGGCTATTTAGAGTAAGCCTCTCAAAACTAACAAAACGACCAAAACTGATTTTATGAATTACAAACTAACCCCCCCTATGATTCAAAACCAGTTTTCAACTACATTGTTCCTAATTACATTATACAAATTTAACTACACAACTTCTAATCTTTATTGTTCATTCTCCTAGATTGTGAATGCTCATCATCATCCTCAATTCTTTGAACCTTTCTGCCTTCAGAGCTTTGGTCATGATGTCTACGATTTGTAACTCAGTTTTGCAATGAGTTAACTTTATTTTTCCTTCTGCAACTTGTTGCCTTAGGTAGTTATACCTTGTCTCGATATGCTTGCTTCTGCCGTGTGAAACATGGTTCTTAGCTAAGTCTATTGTTGACTTGTTGTCTATCAATAATTCAATACCATTTTCATTCTTAATATCGAGTTCTAACATAAGTGAGGTCAGCCATGAAGCTTAGCAAGTTGTAGCACAAGCATCTATGTATCCGGCTTCATAGATTGATAAGGGTACCACCTTTTGCTTCTTAGAACACCATGAGATTGGGACACCTCCAATCAAGAATACATATCCCATAGTGCTCTTCCTGTCTAGGATGTCTCCACACCAATCTGAGTTTGTATAGGCCATGAGTTGTGACCTAGTTTTCTCATCTTGATGTGGAAAGACAATGTCATAGTTTAAGGTGGCTTTCAAGTATCTCAAGATTCTCTTGGATGCTAGCATGTGTGAGTATTTTGGTTTGCTCATGAACCTGCTGATCACCCCTACACCATAGCAAATCTCAGGTCTTGAGTGACATAGATACCTTAGGCTTCCTACAATTTGTCTGAATATAGTTTCATCAGTGGCAGCTTCTTCATCACAATTTCTCAGCTTTAGATTTGTCTCAGTTGGTGTTTCAGTGGAGTTGCATCCTGTCATTTTGAATTTGTTTAGGACTACAAGCAAATACTTACTTTGGTGCATGAACAAGCCTCATTTAGTGGATTGAAATTCCACACCAAGGAAGTAAGACAATCTTCCTGGACCTATCATTTCAAATTATTTCTTGAGATTCCCTTTCAATTCTTCAATTCCTTTGGGAATGTTCCCTCTCACAAGTAGATCATCTATGTATAAACAGATGAATAGAGCATCCTTGTTCTGATCAATCAACTTGATGTACATATCAGATTCCACTGTGCATTTCTGGAAACCAGACTCAGATAGGAACTTGTCTATTCTTTTGTTCCAAGCTCTAGGGGCCTACTTTAATCCATAGAGAGCCTTGTTCAATCTGATTACTTTTATTTCATTCCCTTTACTGACAAAACCAGGTGGTTGAGAGGCATAAACCACTTCTTCTAAGGGACCATTTAGGAATGCAGATTTTACATCCAATTGCCATAGGCTCCAGTTCTTCTAGCTAGTAAGAGCTACAATGAATCTTATTGTTTCCAACCTTATTATTGGTCAAAAGGCTTCTGAGTAGTCCAATCCTTCTTTCTACATAAATCCTTTAGCAACTAGCCTTGCTTTATGTTTAGCTATAGTGCCATCGGGTTTCAGTTTTACCTTGAAGATCCACTTGACATTAATTGGTTTCTTGTTTTATGGTAAGTCCACCAGTTCCCAAGTGTTGTTCTTTTCTATGGACCTGATTTCATCTTGCATAGCTATTATCCAAGTACTATCGACTATAGCTTCTTCAAGATTGATGGGTTTTGTATCAGCAAATAGAGCCATATGTTGGACTATGTCACCTTCTTGATCTATAACATCATCAGGATTCAAAACATGGTATGCTAACCAATTTGGAGGATTTCTTGTCCTTGTTAGTCTGTTTCTACTTGGTTGAGATATTGAGTTGGTGTCCAATCTCCTCTCATCCATCACTACATCATCATCAGGTTCCCAATCAATTTATAGTCTTGCCAAGGGAGTAGGATTTTCCATATGCCGTTTCCATGAATTAGCTCATCAAAGTATATATCCCTGCTAAAAATCACTTGTTTTGTTCTAGGGTTATATAGTTTGTAGGAACCTATGGAGTTGTAGCCTAGCAGGATCATTATTTTAGCTTTATTGTCAAGCATCTTTCTCAGCTGATCTGGTATATGTCTATAGCACAAGGACTCAAAGATTCTCAAATGTTTAACATATGGTTTTGCTCCTGACCATGCCTCTTCAGGTACATGGCCATTAAATCTCTCAGTCCTGTTTAATATGTATGTAGTAGTGGTTGCTGCTTCTCCCTAGTATTCATGTGGAAGTTGCTTGCCTCTTCTCATGCTCCTAACCATGTTCAAGATGGTTCTATTTCTCCTTTCTACAATTCCATTGCGTGGAGGTGTCTAGGGGGTTGTTACCTCATGCACAATGTCTTGAGTTTTGCAGAACTCCTCAAATTCTCCTAAGTTGAACTCTCCACCACCATATGTCCTTAGAACCTTTATGCACTTTCCTGATTCCCTTTCAACCAAGGCTTTGAACTGTTTGAATACAGAAAGTGCTTCATTTTTAGCCCTTAGCAGGTACATCCACAACTTTGAAATGGCAAATAGTCAAAGGATGCCATTATAACCAACCTACAAAGTTTTGATGAAGACAAGATCTTACATGGAAGCTTGAAGACTTGGACATCTCAACAAACAACATACCAAGAACTCAAGGTCATTGTCATAGAATCTAGGATTACTTTTTACTTTCTAGAGTCCTAAGATGATTGCCTAGTATTGAGTCTTAGGGTAGGTAAACCCAAGACAGAAGTGTCTCACAAAGATTCTAAAATAAAAATCACATAAAATGAGGCATAACATCAACATATAAATATATGATAATTAACACTCATACATTTGCATTTAGCATACATGATTTTGTGTATAAAGGTTTAATCATTTCTAAAATCATGATTGCATGATCATTCATCATATAGGGTATTTACTATTTAAAGATTGAAAACCCATTTTTAATGAATTTAATTGATTATCCCAGCTTGTAATCGATTAAATCTTGGGGAAATCCTTAATTGATTAAGGAAAGTCATAATCGATTAAATGGAGTTATAATAGCTAACCTCCCAGGATTTCTGGGTATTAATCGATTAAGTAATCTTTTAATCGATTAAGCCTTGACTGAAAGTTTGTTTCCAAAAACCCGTTAATCGATTAACATGACAATTTAATCGATTAATATATGTTATATCAGTTATGAGCTAATTCTGTTATTTTGAAACATAATCCATTATGTTTTTAAAACAATTTTCTCTTCACCCTCATTAAGCAAGAACGCAAAATATCTGAGAGTGAGAATCAAAGGTTCAGTGTGCTAAAAAGTTTCAAAGTTATCTTGATGTATCTTTGAGTTGTCTTGCATGAACTTCAAGAGTGAAAAAAGAGAGAAAAGAGAGAAAAGTCTTTTCATTGAGCAAAACCATTTTTCATTCAATTGAAAACACTCCTTACATGATTTCATAATTAGGTCTTAGGGTTGTGTTTGTGAGATCTTTCTGTCAAGGGTGATTAGAGCCGAATTTAGAGTTTTAATCCGCACATTCTAGTGTGCAAAGTAACTCGGCGATAGTTCTAAAATTGAAGAGAATTCTCGTGATGTGTGGTATCATCACAGGTTGAGAATTAGGAGTCTTCATTAGATAGAAAGTATTGATTTGAGCAAGAGTTTCGGCTAGGGCCAAATTGCGTGGAAGGTGTGGTATCCAAGTAAGTGTAGATAAGGGGTCAAATCGGGCTTTGTGGCTCATCGGTTTCAAGAAGAAAGTTTATGTCTTGTTGTATTAGAAGTGTGGTTGTAAATTACATTTCTGATTAGTGAAGAAAAGTCTCTCAGATCAACTGGGAGGACTGGATGTAGTTTGTAGTGGACCGCAAACGAACCACGATAAAAATCCTCGAGCAAATTATCTCTATCCCTATCTCTTTATAATTCAGTCTTTCTTGCTTCATGTTTTGATTAGATTACTGTGATTAATTGCTTGCTGTGTTAATCTGTTGTTAGTCAAGAATCAATCTTAGGATAGTAAATATCAAGAATTATCACGGTTTTTACGAAGCGAGAAAACTAATTTTCAAAGTAAAACAATCAGGATAACCGATTAACGTTCTGATAATAATCGATTAAGTGAACTGGCTTTAATCGATTAACCCTGTTGATAGTCGATTAACTGCAACAGCTTTGAAATCTACGCAAACATCAGAAAAGCAGGACTGGTGATCCGCAACACCTATTCACCCCCTTCTAGGTGTAATCATAGCTTATTGGTATCCAACAAACTTCCTGCTGAGTTCATCAACACAAGTGATGAAGTTTTTGCTTCCTCCCAATGAAGATGTGTCAAAAGGACCACGCACATTAGAATACACTACATGTAAGTTGTCTTTTGCTCTTGATGGAGTGTAGGCACTGAAGGATGATCTTGTTTGCTTGCTAATTTGGCAATTATCACACTTTATTTGGAGCCTGAATTGTTGGTAATCCTATTACCATAGTCTTTGATCTCAACAAGCTTAAGTCTCTGAAGTTCAGGTGCCCTAGTCTTAGATGCCATAGCCAATAGTCTTATGATAGGGAGATTGCAGATAGGCACTGAGTTTCAATTGTTTTGAGACTTACTTGAAATGTTCTGTCTTGAGCTAGAGGTGCCTTTAGTATCAGCTTTCTTGATGCATCAGATATCTTCATCACTCCTTGATGCATTTGGATTGAGAAACCCTTTTCTATCAGTTGTCCAATGCTGAGAAGGTTGTTTTTCATGTTTGGAACATATATCACATCAGAAATCAAAGCATTCCTACCATCTCTTCTGCTTATTAATACATCACATGCCCCTTATGCTTAGATCAACCTACTGTATGCAAATCTCACACTACATTTCCTTTGTTCATCAAAGTTCACTAGCTAATTTCTATTTCAAGTCATATGATTTGAGCACCTCGAGTCTATGTACCATTTGTCCTCATTGAATGATTCAGTGTTTGTGACCATCATCAACAACATAGGTTCATCTTCTATCTTTTTAGTTCTTTCTTTCTTGGCTAGGTAAGCTATATTGTGATGTTTGCCTTGTTTCTTTTACTGGCTTGAGGGTGCCTGACATTCATTGCTGAAATGTCTAGTCTTGTCACAATTGAAGCATTTTAGTTTTTTCATATCCACCCTCCTTTTGTTGTTCTGCCATCTTTGATGGCCACCTCTTCTTGTTGAGAATTCTACCTGATTTGTTTCAGATCTTTCTTGATCAGAGAATTATGGTGATTTGAAATTCCCTCTTCTCTGATCCCTTCCTCTTCCTCTACTCCTTTGTCCACCTCTATTGCCATAACCACCTCTTCTTGTGGTTTGAGCTTGTAATGCTTGTTCAATTGGTTTCTCTATGGACTTCTCCAAGATTCTCTATTCATATGCTTCAAGAGAGCCTTGGAGATCCAAAATCTTCAGCTCATCTATCTTCTTGGATTCTTCAATTGCAACCACTATGTGATCAAACTTTGGGCTTAGTGTTCTTAAGATCTTCTCCACTATTGTTTGATCTGCCATCTTCTCACCATTGGCCTTCATTGCATTGGTGTGGCTGGTTACACGATTAAAGTATTGTGCAATTCTTTCACTTGGTTCCATTTACATCAACTCATATTGCCTTATCATGGTTTGCAATCTCAATTTCTTCAACTGTTCAGCTCCTTCATTACTTTTCTCTAGAATTTCCTAGGCTTCTTTTGATGACTTTGCCTCTACAATCTTCTCGAAGTGTACTTCATTACAATCTTTCTTTTTGCTCTCTTTGTATAGCACCCTTTGTGCTTCTATGGTCACGTCTGCAATTATGAGATTCCATCTTCCACAATCTCACTCACTTCTTGGAATCCCATGATGGCTGACATTTGAATCCTCCACTTGTTCCAATTGTTTCCATCGAGTGTAGGGAGATTTGCAGGAAATCCAGTTTGCCCCATTGTTCTTGAACCTTGCTCTTGATATCAATTTGTTAGAGTATGGAAGAAAGAAGAGAACCGAAGAAGAAGAGAATGAAAAAGAAAATGAATCAGTTTTGCTTTCAAGAGAAGAGAATAAAATGAAGAAGAATTAGATGAGTTGTTAGAGGTAGTTGGGAGAGTTTCTATTTGAGGAATTTTCAATGTAGTTAAAGTAGGTATACAATGGCTATTTATAGTAATCCTCTCAAAACTAACAAAACTACCAAAACTCATTTTATGAATTACAAACAAACAAAATTTAATTAGAATTAAAGTATTAATGTGTTGTCAAAATCTTAATGAGTGTCTTTATATAATTTCGTCTCCACGCAAGTCTTTCTCATGTATAAAAAAATCATCTATTTTTACTTCTGACTCTGAACTAAGAAAGTTGCCAAAATCACTCTGTATTATGGAGGATTGATATTTAAGAGACAATGCATCAAGGATTTGAGTAGCATCTAGACCCTGAAAAGCACCATTGCTATCACGTTGAACTATTTCACCTGAAGGAACGTATGAAATATCAGCAAGATCTGATTTGGTCCGGAATGCATCTTCGATAAAAGGGAAGTCATCTTCAATCACCGAAGTATTATTATTATGAACTCCAGACATGGAGGAAATGATAGTGGGGATGGAATAAGCATTTCATTAATTAAAACATACAACGTCTCAAACAATCAGTATACAATATACCACTAATCTCAATCAATAAGAATGCAAGTTGATAGACATAATAGTATATGTCAACATGCTAATATCAATAACCTTAAAAAAATAAAAATCAATTTAAAAGCAGAAATATATTAAAGTTGAAAATACAATATTCAGGGAATTAAAATCAATTCATGGTGTCATATTAAAATTAAAAAACACCGCATAAACTTAATAGCAGTTGTGATTTATTTCTTGGACTTCAAAAAGTGTACAAAAGGACTTTAAACTCATCACACTTTAACGCACTGGAACTTACAATGGTAAGTTCTCATTGGGTGTAGTATTAAGGTGGTCAAGGAATAAAAGTAATATTGAATGCTCCATTTTCTATTAAATTTTGTATATTTACTTTCCTAAAATATACTTTGTTTCATATCGTTGTGTACTTGTGTTACTCTTAGACACACCCAATGCTTGCTTATGGGGGCTTTTACAAATAACCCAACAATTTATTCGGATGAAAACTGAACAGCACATACTTAGCTGACAAAGGAGGTATTTACAAATAATCATCTTACATTTTATTCTTATTAATATTAAACTCCAACTAACCTAGTTGATGATGTTCATCCTTATTTACCAGTGATATATAGAACTGTCACCTACTCACCTATACAATATTCTAAATTGTAGTTATGACATGCACTCAAAAGAAAAAAAATTGCGGCTGTAGTTTTGATGTTTGATGATATGAATTTTGCACGTTGTGGTTTGATCTTAGATGTAAGCATACACACCCAAAAAATTTCGATTTTTTTAACCTGAATTTGTATCAGATTGAGACAAGTTTTCTGATAATCAAACATTTATCGGCTAAGACACAAATTAACAGTAATTGAGTATTAATTTAATGGGATTTGGTAATATAGCACTTTGTACCAAATATATTGAACAAAAAAATACCCTTTCAAGTTGTGTTAGAAATCAATTTTCTAGAAAATTAATTTAGGAACTACTATGGTATTTTAAACTAAAAAATAAAAATATATTTATCTCTCTATCACCTTTCTCTATAGATATTATGGCCTCAATTCTTTTCCAAAACTTAAATTTGATGATCAAGCATGCATGAATGAGCATATTGTGTATGCAAGCATGCATTACATAGATTTTGATGGAGACAAAGGTTGATGAAAGACAAAGTTTGATAAAGACAAAGATCGACAACAAAGATTGTATATCAAGGACAAGCTTGAAAGGATGAATAAATCAACAAACAACAAAGTCAAGACTCAAGTTCACACGAGGCAAAATATTCGATCAAGAAGATCTAGATGCTAAGTATTTTATATCTTTATTAGGTCTTAAGATGTTTGCTTAGAAAGAGTCCAAGCTAGAATGAACCCTAATGGAAGTCTCACTAGCTAAAATCAATCATAACTAAAATGAGGCTTACATGCATACATATATGATTTACATGCACATGCATATTTTAAATCATACATCATTCAAAATCATGCATCATACTTTTATAAATCATGTAGGAGGTTCATATCATATTGAAATATCTTTTGTAAAACCAATAATCGATTAAGAGGTATTTTAATCGATTAAGCATTGAATTCTTGGGATTCCATTAATCGATTAAGCATTTGATTCTTGGGATTCCATTAATCGATTAAGTATGGATTTAATCGAATAGGGTTGTTACTATTTCTCTTTTCTGGTATTTTCAAGAATCGTTAATCGATTATGTTTAAGTGATAATAGATTAACTGCAGTTGAAAATAGAATTGTATATTTACCCAAGTTTTTCATATTACTTCATAACATACATGTATAGATTTTCATAGAGTTAGAATACATACATGAAAAACAGATTTTACATTGTTCTGAAAATCATAGCTCTTTCACTTTCATATTTTAGAGAGATTTTCAAAGTGTTCTTTTGAAAAAGAGAAAAAGGTGAATCTTTAGAAAGATCCCCATAGAGCTTCATTGACAATTCTTTATGTAAAAATAAACTTTGCATCTCACATTTTTCTATATTCTAATTGTGAGATTTTTAGAGGGGTTCTTAGATTGTAGAAGAATGTTAATTCTGCATATTGAGGTGCACACATAACTTGAAAGATTCTACACAAGGCAACAACATATTCTCTTGGTGCGATTGATATCTCTATTGAAAGAGAATAGGTTTGGGAAAATCCTAGCTGCTGTTAAGTAAGTGTCTTCACGAGAAGCAAGAGGTCTTGGTTCGAGCGATACCTAGGTTGGAGCCAAATCGTGAAAGTATAGGAGATCCAAGTAGGCGAGTTTGATATTGCAAACCAAGGTTGTCAAGTTCGTAGGTTCCAAGAAAGGAGCGTCTTGTGTCTTGTATTGGAAGCTTGTTTGTAAAAGAACTCATAATTTCCATAGTGAAGAAAAATCTCCCAAGATTAGAAGGGAAGGCTTGGATGTAGTTTTCAAATGAACTCGCAAATGAATTAGGATAAAAGTTGTGTCTCATTCTTCTCAACCCTTAATTTTTTTTTACATTTTCGTATTACATGATTTACTTAACTTGACATGCATATCATTCTGAGTTAATTGCATATTCTTTTTTGTGCATTTACTATTCTTAATCATCTAAAAGATTGCATATAAGTTTAGTTGAATCTTGGTAATCTTGGATATCGAAAGAAAATTGTTTTCATAAAACAAGAATGAGTTAATCGATTAAGGTGTTTAGTTAATCAATTATCTGCAGAACATGTTAATCGATTATAGTTGTATTTAATCGATTAAATAGTGTGTAAATTTGTATAATTTATTTGTTTATCGAGCAACAGTAATTATGTACCGTATCACCTATTCACAGCCCCTCTAGGTGAGTTACAAATTCCTATGGGACCCAACAAAATTTTATCTCTTATCTACGAGGAAAGTAACAACGCCCATATATATCCCTACCATAGATAACCTTTGTTGTTATGATAGACACCGTCCTTCTAGCTTGTTTTTTGAGTGTGGAGGTTGCCGAGCTAGAGGAGCGAAATCTGGACAAGATGTCGCCTGGAAGTCGTCTGAATTGGGTTTAGAAGTTGTCTGAATTGGGTTTGGAAGTCGTCTGAATTGGGTCTGAAAATGAGAGAGATATGTACGTAGAGAATAAAATGCAAAAATGTAAGAGAGGGTATTTGGTATTAACTTCCTTATGGGGTTTCCTCTATTTATAGAGGATAATAACATGAAATATTCTCTAGTAGATGTTGTGGCATGGTCCACTATCTTGTCCTATCAATCCTGCCTAGATAAGCAAGAATTGCTTTATTTGTGTTGAGTGACTCTATCATGTCCGTACTTTATGGATAGTTGACTTATAGCCCGTCCTAGCTCTCATAGTCATAATATTAGGCTTGTTCTTCTCTCATGGTAGAAGGTGGTACAAAGTGCATGTGACATGTTCATTTGTGGCAGAGATCAGTCTTGTTGAGGTGATGTGCCAGTCCTATGTAGGTGGCATAATAGTCAGATGGAATAGGGTTGTGGTCCCTTATATTGTTGTTAGGGCTCTATCCGATCCACTCTATCCTTTAAATAGAGTAGTCTGTTATTCGACCGTGATCGACCTTCGCCCAGGGTTGGTTATTCTTTGCCCATCACATGACTTAATCTTGGGAAAACACGCCTGGTCATAATGTATCCTGAACCTTGATAGAATAGATGCCCCTAGTCTAATGGTATAGTAGGAAGACGAGTGTGGCAGTAGACTTGAATGTCTGACGTTGAGTGTTGTCGAGTACTTAGTTGGACAATATGGGAGGTCACATGGTGTTGGGGAGCGAGAACGTTTTTGAAAGTCGGACCAATGGTTGATCTACCATGGCATTTTATTGGTCTCAACATTATTTGTAATGTCGCCATAAATGTTGTAGATATGTTACACGTGGTTGGCTAAGGATGCTTGGGAATTTGTATGGTCATTGGGAGGAAGGCGTTTACTAACATGTGGTTTGTCCCCAAGTCCTTTCACTAATGCATTAATGGGACGCCTCGATCTGGGTAACATCGTTGGATATGTACCCAAGTGTCTTTGTATGGTCAAGATGTAGGCTTGCATATACAATTGGTGTCTTGTCATTTAGATTTATGTGCTAGCTATTAAGGTATACTCAAGTACCATTCTTGTTGTCTTAAACAAGCTTACTTTCATGTGACAGATTGTTATGTAGTGCAAGAGAGACTCCAACAAAACCTCTTTCATTTACTCCCAATTTCATCTTCAGAACAATATGTTGACCTCATAATAAAACTTCTTTTTCCTAATCTTTTCATTACCTTATTTTCAAGTTGGGAGTAATCAAAATATACTCTCTAGTTTGAGGGGGCTATTGTCAAAATACGTTGTCCAACAACATACAAACACTTAAACCCAACATCCCTTCTATTCCTTTTAAGGGTGGCAAATGGATGGATTTAGATGCTAATGGATAGATGGATGGAAAGTTATCCATCAATCTATGTAAATTCATTTAAACTATATTTTAAGTTATTCAATTCATCCATATTCAAACTTAATGAATGGATTCCAATCCATCCATGATTCCACTCTCATGGATTTGGATGGATGAATATCCAATCCATTTGATATTTTTATTAGAACTAAACACATTATTGAAAAAATCTTATTTTTAAAAACTACTATCTCAACAAACCAATTCTTAAAATCACCTTTTAAAAAACCACTTTTAAAATCATTTAAAAATCAATCTGTTAAAACATTGATTTTTAAAAAAGTGATTGTTAAAAAAAAGGATTTTTTGAACTTTTAAAAAATTGTAATATTCTACATGCATTCGAAGTTTAAGGTTCTACATGTAAAGTTGTTAACAAATACTTATAGAGTGTAATATTTATGAATTATCAATATAAAAATTAATACATAATCACTACATCATTCACCATTACTTTAGATTATTATTTTTTTTGAAGAGTCGATGATGATTAAATATAAATGATGGATGATGTAGTGACAATGTATAAAACTCATACAATGTTAGCGTATACATTTTTTTTATCATAATTATATGTTATGTACTTAAAAATAAAATTTTAATATTAACATGTCCTATAATTAATATCAATTTAATAAAATATTAAAAGTGAGATGTGAGAATTATAAAGGAATTTGCTTGAATTTAGTTTTCTAAAATATTAAATGAAATTAAAAAACAAAGAACATCATTTTTTAATTTCTCATCCACATAGATATACTAATGGATATTTATTGAATATAATGGATGAATTTGAATTCATCAATTATCAACAATATCCATTAAATTATATTCATTTATATCTATTAACTCTAACGGATGAATATCATTTGGATGAGTTTAATTTAGATGGATTGTGAATTGTGAATAATTTTACCCCCTCTACTTCCTTTCCATCTCATCCAATGTCCATTCTTCTCCACGTCAAGCTCAATATTAGCTAGCATTGGACAGCATGTATCTTCATCTTATGTTTTAGATTGCTGCATCATTTACTTTTGCATATAGGCTTGGAGTGTTCTAGATTAAGATATCATCCCTTTTTGACTTCCTCTTTGTAACAGTCAGTATGACACGTAAGTTAGTTAATTAACTGGCTTCTCTTTTGCTTGTTTTAGAAGTAATCTTCATTGCTTGTATAAATTGCCACTTTTAGCTCTTCCAATCAATAAGAAATGCATTCCTTTCATTCAGTTTTTGTAATAATCAGCTTAATGTTTAGTCTAGATATTTTAAATCATACAATAACATTCATGAAAAGAATAGAATATATCTAAGTAGTTCTCGTTGATGTAGGTAATGGGACAACAAATTTTAGTTCATACATTTCATCAAACCTGTAACAGTCAAACCAAAGTTTAGTGGAAACAATTGTTGGGGCTTACACATACATACTTCTTCCCACACAACACGTCATGTTTCTCGATTTCATCCTTCTTGTAAATTACATTGACATTGACCTAGAAGAATTTGATGATATACCTTCTTCTCTATTATAATTGAGTCATTAACGGTGCTATATGCACACCCTGGATTTAAAAAAAATAATATACTATCTACAAGGCATTGGAAAATGGAGAAATTCTAAGTGGGCAAGGTTTGAATCAAGAAACTAGTCTCAAGTGAGCTATTGATACTTGTTAGGTTCATATTATGCAACTTTGATAAATTTTATATTGATGTATTTGTTATATCTATTGTTGTTGAAATTATTAAAGAGAATGGATTAATTCCGGAAAAACGAAGTTAGATAAAATCGCAAAGCAATGACTATAGATTATGAGGGATGATGGATGAGAATCTTTATTGAAAGAGGTAATCTTATTTTGCAATATGCATGACATTGACATTCATGATATGGATGTTGACTTTTTTCCTTATGGTAAATCACAACGTGGAGGCAGAGCGCATGCTATTATTATGTTAAATTGTTTTATACTATTGTGAATATGCAACTTAAGGAACTTCATGATGAATTAAATAATCAACTATTTTTTTGGATGTATTGTTTAAGTCCAGCCAATTTGTTCTATAGTTTTGATAAGACAAACCTGATTGAATTTGCAAAGTTCTATCCATATGATTTTTGTCCAACTTATTTAGTGATGTTTCATTATCAACGTGAGACTTATATCATTGATATGAATTGCAATGTTTAATTTGCTTCTTTGAAATGAATCAATAATATTCAAGAAGTTGGTTGAAAGTGGAAGACACATTGTTCACCCATTAGTTTATCTTCTTTTGAAGTTAATAATTATTTTACCTGTTGCCATGACAATAGTAGAGAGAGCATTTTCAACTATGAATATTGTGAAAAATAAGTTGCATAATTGAATGGGAGATGCATTGATGAATGATTGTCTAGTGACTTATACTAAGCGAGAAATGTTCAATAACATTGACAATAAACTCATCATTCAATGAATTCAAAATATGAAATCACGTAGATATGAAATGTATAATTTATTTAATTAAAAATATTTAAATATGATTTTGACATTCTTGTTTTCATTTTTTATATATGAAGATATATATTATTTTTATTTTAATATATGTTCACACCCTACTTCTAGATTTTAGAATCGTCACTGAATTGAGTGGAACCTAATTTCAATTTTTATGAGGGTTTAATAAGTTTGTATTTTGTTATTGGTAATTTTAAAGTAATGAGTCCTCAAAACTGAAAATGTACATTTCCTTATCAATTGTTTCTGCATCCCACGGTTAAAACATGTTAGGTTTTATAATATGAATTTGTGATGGAAGATTGATTATGCTTCCTTATAAGCGTCATCCTTGAAATTCAATACCCAATTGTGCGTCGGTGTGGGTTTGGGATGGGGCACCGTGTTGACAATTTGTGTGTGGTGGTTCTGGTAGAGGAATTTTGGTGCTTTTGGATAACTAGATTAATAGGGGAGGGAAAAGAAGGTTAGGGATGAGAGAGTAAATTTTTTTTTTAAATGAAAAGTATAAAACTAGCCCCATTTCTAACTCTATTACAACTAAAATATGAGGATTAATTCTTTCCAAAAGTTTTGGTGCATAATACTAACTTACACCAACTAATAAACTTATTTTCCTAGGTTAGAAAAACCCATAAATATATATTTATGTCTCCCATCACTTTATCTAGGAAAAAATATTCTTACACATTAGAAAGTGTCACATGTCACATCCACAACTACAATTTTCCTGCTCAAAGAACTCTACAATCTTCAATACATTTCACCACACTATAACATTTGTTGTTGCACATCTCTTTATTCTTTATTATTCTCATCTCTTCCATATTTTTCTCTCATATTTCACTATTAAGCAGATACCCCCTCCTCTTTCATTCATTCATTTCATTACTCTTCTTTTCTTCAACCAATTTTTCTCTATTCTTGGTTCATATCATTTTTCTTTTCTTCAACCAATTTCTCCCACTTCTTGGTTCATATCATTCTTCTATTTCAAAAGTTTCATGTAGATCTGTTCATTGATTTTTTTCCATTGAAGATATTGCATTAAAATTCAATTTTTATTTATTTTGTAGATCTGTCGTTATTGTTGGATGAGATTATTGCAAAAACTGACTTGAAGGAATGCATTTCTTATTGATTGGAAGAGATGAGACTAAACATTAAGCTGATTATTGCAATAATGATTATTTTGAATAGAAAATCCTATAAACAAAGTAAGAAATGCAAAGAGATGTAGAAAACTAACCTACAATGATGCTTGAAGGGTGAACAAACAATAAGAGACATATTTCTCATTAGAGACATCCTACTCCTCCAGTCATCCAACAATAACGACGGATTTATTTTGTAGATCTGTCGTTATTGTTGGATGACTGGAGGAGTAGGATGTCTCTAATGAGAAGTGTGTCTCTTATTGTTTGTTCACCTTTCAAGCATCATTATAGGTAGTTTTCTACATCCTTTTGCATTTCTTACTTTGTTTATAGGATTTTCTATTCAAAATAATCATTATTGTAATGTTGAAAATGACATGAACAATAATGAGATGGTACAAAGGAAGGAAAAAATAAATGTAATGAAATCTCATGTTCTGATTCATCAAATTCCACCCATTCAACAAAAGGAATGTGAGTTTACATATGTTCCTTCAATTTCTTATTTATTCATTGTGTTTCATACCATAATTTAATCTTATGATTGTCATTTGTCATCTTATAGTAATATTGATAATAATTTGATTGATTAAAGACTTAAATGCTATGATTATATTTCAGTTAATATTGAAATAATTTTGATAATAATTATTTAATGATACATGAGTATTAAGGTAATGTTTATGAGCAAAATTCGATTTCATTCGTTGCAATTTAAATACGAATAAATGGACAATAACTAAATTTGATTCTAAGAAACATGCAAGTGAAGATTAATGCATCCTTTAAGATTCGGAGCAAAGGGATCATTTTATGTTGAACAATAGGAAAATGGCTTTCCATATGTTTCTTCCATTTCTTATTCATTCATTGAGTATTAAGGTAATATACATGAGTAAAATTTGATTTAACTCATTGCAATTTAAATGTGAATAAATAGACAATATCTCAATTTGATTCTAAGAAATTTTCAAGTGCGGATTAATGCATCATTTAGGATTTGAAAAAAATAAAAAATAATTGGGATCATTTTGTGTATTTTCCCCACTTAAATGTGTAAATATGTTCACCTACATTTTAACTAAGTGAATACACTGGTAACACATGTGTTCTTTCATTCCATAGTTTAATCTAATGGTTGTCATTTGTTGTCTTATAGTAATATTCATGATAATTTGATTGATTATGTATTTAAATACTAATATTATATTTAATTAGAATTTGAAATAATTTTGATAATAATTATAGAAAAAAGTGTATAAAACCTTCATAAACTTGATGACTTTTGCAAGTAGATACCATGAACTATTTTTCTTCTTAATTACTCATTAAACTTTATCAGTTTATGAAATTGGTCCCTGTATAAATATATTATTAAATTAGTCATAGATAACAAGAAAATTGTTACAATCAAACTCACAATAGTAGCAATATAACAATGTAAGTTAATCAATCATATTAAGAGAAAATCGCCATAAAGAATTCTCTCTCTTCCTAACCATGGTTCGTTACACTTAGGTTTACATTCAAATTACATTTTATACTTAAAGTCTTTCATCCCTCCATCTTCACACTTCAGCTAGACTTGCCTTAGAGAATTGTGAGAAAAAGAGTTGTAGATGGTGGAGATAAGTGCTTGAACCATCAGTCATGGATAATATTCTACCTAATGAACAAGGTACTAGTATCATTTTTATTCACTGCTGCTTTCTTGGATCTCATGTTTATAATGGAAGGGAACTTAGAACTCAAAATGTATTGCATATTATTTTCATTAGTGAAAGAGAACCAGTCATGGATGATAGTAGTTTACTTATTTTCTTCTCAATCAATTTTATATTTTAATGGTGGTTTTCTCCAAATATCATCGTTCACTAGCTTGCATCATTGTATTGTTACAATTATGAGTTTGATTGCAGCAATTTCATTGTCATGTATGACTAATTTAACAATAAATTTATACAGGAACCAATTTCGCCAACTAACAATGGTTAAAGGTTAATTAAGAAGAAAAAATAGTTCATAATGTCTACTTGCAAAAACCATAAGTTTAGGGGAGTTTTATACATTTTTTCATAATTATATAACAATACGTTAGTGTTAGTATTAATGTAATATTTATGAGAAAAATTAGATTCCATTCATTCTTCTTAATTCCCTCTCTCTTAATTTTTTTCGGTTGCATATCAAATTGCCTAAACTCTCTCATCTCATTCACTCTTCTTAAACGTAAGATTTAAAATATATTTGTTCCTAGTCCAAACAAACAATGAGACGACAAGACCATCAGACAAACCACCAGACAAAGGTGCACCTTTGTCATTTGATGGTATTAAGATGTCCTTAAGGGACAAGATTTTAGATGATAAGCATCCGACTCCGATTCGGGAGGATATTGACTTGTTGGCGAATGGTCTAGCACGTGTAGAACTGATTGGTTGAAATCGGTTTCTTCCTTCAATAACGTTTACTGATAGCATTATTAGTGAGTATAGCAAGGAATGACAAGATGCTTTCATTGTTAACTTGATTGGAAAGAGACTGGGATACAAGACTATGCGTGAGAGGCTCAAGATTACATGGAGGCTTACAAGAGACTTTGACATGATGGATATTGAAAATGGCTATTTCATGGTGAAATTCGATCATGCTCTAGATAGGGAGAAAGTCTTACATGGAGGATTATTGATGATTTTTGACCACTATTGTAGCGATTACTACTTGGACCCCCGATTTCTACTCCACATCTGCTACTATTTCTAAAACTCTGGTATGGATACGTCTAACTGGTTAGAATATGCTCTTTTATGACAAGAATTTTCTTATCCCTATTTCTTCAACGATTAGTTGTCCATTCAAAATTGACATAGAGTGGAATGTGAGGGCCTCCATATTATCTGTAGTTCTTGTGGTTGTTATGGCCATTTATCCCACAATTGCAATATTCGAAAACCAGCTAATGCCCACGTTTTGGCTAAGGATATGTCCTCAAGTGCAGTTACTGATGCTCGTAGAGGAAACACTTCTCACACACGGAGGAAGGTGGTGGCTCACTTCCTCCCGCGGTTCCAAGCATTAATGGTGTATTAAATGATGGCGTTAATCAAGCAACAGTCACTCCAAAAATGCATGGTGAGTGGTTGGTAGTGTCCCGTAAAAAGAGGAATGGAAAAATAGGCAAGGGTGCTAATTCTAATAAATTTGAGGCCCTGCATGAAAGAGGCAACTATTCGTTAGAGGAAAATCTTCTAGGTGAGCCGCATGGATTTAATGCACCAACCGTTGAGAAGTTATGAGCTTAATAAGAAAAGACTAAGAATTGATCATTTGGTAAAAAAATCTGCATCCCACAGTATTGATTGTCTTCACGGAGAACAGAATGTGATTGTTGCCTCTAGTGGACTGCATTTAAGCCAAGTTAATGATGGGAACATGCACTTGGAAGGCTCCACTGTGGGATCTCTTGGGAGCATTAAATCCCAGATTCCTTCATCCAAGCACAAGAATTCAAAGGAGCATTTAATTGGTGGGCCACCTAATAAGGTTTTGTTGGACCTGAATGAAAAAATCACGGCACCTACTACTCTTGGAATGGACAAAACTCGTAACAACTTGGACTTGGTCAACTCTGAAGTTGGAGCCACCATCCATAATTCTTTGCCTCCTACACGTGAGCATCACTTCCTTTTGCATGAAAATTCTTCATGTCAAAAAGCATGCCACATGTTGATAGGATGGACACATCCCATGCTAACGTTGAGGGTCTTGACCAGAAGCAAGATAGTTGTGATACACCATGGTTTTTAATTAGTGTTTTAATTGTTTTTGGGTTCTAACTTTTTTATCTTGTGACCAGAAGCAAGATAGTTGTGATACACCATGGTTTTCGGTCAATAAGAGTAATTTTTGGATTTCTGTTGTGAGTCGTTGTTCACAAGCTATTTCTTTGGAAATCCATTGCGGTTTGAGTGCATGGATTTGCTCTACTGTTTATGCTAGTCCCTTCTTGTCAGGAATGTGAGTTTTTATGGGAGCACCTGAAATCTCTCCATAATTTGGTGACCCTACTACCTTGGATTCTGTTGGGCGATTATAATGAAATTATTCTATCGTTGAAGGTTAGAGGGGGGCATTTTAACTATACTCGAGTAGAAATATTCTCCAATGTTCTTGAAGTTTTTGGTTAGATGTGGTGACAGATTGACATTATCCGTAATAGGACTTTCAGGTTTTAGGTTGCTTAGACAACCCACAAGGACTATCTCAATATTGTTCAAGAGGCTTGGAACCATGGTGCTCAAGATGTGGTTGGTGGCCTAACTAGGGTCAAGGAAGAGTCCATCATTTTTAATAAGACCACATTTGGAAACATTTTTCGAAGGAAGAGAAGAGTTGATGCTCGGATTAGAGGTATCCAAAGAACTCTCGAAGATTTTGAAGATCGTGATCTTATTAGATTGGAGGCTCAATTGAGGTGGGAATACAATCATATTTTGAGACAAGAGGAGTTGTTGTGGTTCCAAAAGTCTGAAGAGTAGTGAGTCAAATTCGGTGACAGGAACACTAAGTTCTTCCATACTCGAACTATTGTGCGGTGGACTAGAAACAAGATTCATGGCATTTTCTAAGATGATGGGACTTGGTGCATCGATCCTGAGTTGACGAGGAATGAAGTGAAAAATTATTTTGAGCATTTATTTTGTGACCATAATCATATTCAGTTTGACAAATGCAAAGTTGACACTCCTATTCATTCTCGTGTGGGAGTTAAAGCTCTATATGCCTTAGTCACAAAGGAAGAAGTGACCAATACTATTATGAATATGCAGTCCTACATAGCTTCGAGCCATGATGGTTTTCAGCCAATATTTTCAAAAAGTATTGGGCATTTGATGGGTGATGACATTTAGCATTTGGTTTATGAGGCCTTCAATTTTGGATTCTCTGATGCTCGCATTGTTGAAACTTTGATTGTTTTAATTCCTAAAGTCAACAATCTTACTTCCTAGAATGAGCTTAGACCTACTAGTCTTTGCAATGTTTAGGGTATAAGATTATTACGAAAGTGTTGGTGAATAGACTAAAGCCCTTTCTAGATGACTAGTTTGGTCCTCTATAAAGTAGTTTCATTCCAGGTCATAGTACCTCAGATAATATTATTTTGGCACAAGAGGTTATGCATTACTTGCATAAATCTAAAGCGAAAAAAGGTGTCATGGCCTTTAAAGTGGATTTGGAAAAGGCTTATTATAGAGTTAATTGAGATTTCCTTCAAAGTACTTTATTATAGTTTGGCTTCCCTACAATTACTATGGATTTGATCATGTGGTGTGTTCACTTTGGAGAGATGTCTTTGTTGTGGAATGACTATAGACTTGAAAGGTTTAAACCAACCAGAGGTCTTCATCAAGGAGACCCTATGTCTCCTTACTTATTTGTCTCTGTATGGAAAATTTGGCTTTGTGTATTAATTACAAGGTTGATATCAGCGAGTGGCATCCTATTAAGTTGTCTAGAGGTGGGCCCCTATATCGCACAGAAACCAATACTCAAGTCAACATGGTTTCTTCTACTTTAAATGATTGTTCCAAATCTATGACTCGACAGAGGAAGAATAACTTCATGAGCATATGTTCCATGTGTGTGGCCAGTAAGCATGGAAACTACTTGGGCATTCCGCTTTTTCATGGTAAGGTCACAAAAGCGGTTTTCGATCCTATCATGGAGAAGATCTAGAGGCACATTGCTTCTTGGAAGGCAAACCTTCTTAATAAATATGGTCGTCTGTGTCTAGCGAAGTTAGTTATGTCTTATATTCCTATTTATACCATACAAACAATGTGGCTTCCCCAAGGTGAATGCAATGATATTGACAGAATGACGATGATCTTTGTGTGGGGTGGAGATGTTAACAAGCGCAACCTTAACTTGGTGAGCTGGAATGTCCTCACTAAACATAAAAGTTGTGGTGGTCTTGGGTTAAGGAATTCTAGACTTGCTAATATCTCTCTCCTTGGTAAGTTGTGTTGGAACTTGGTCAGTAACAATGATAAGTCGTGGTGTAAAATATTAAAGGATAAATACCTTGGTGATAACTCTATGTTGTTCCCTCCTCTGAGGTAATTTGTGTTTGAGCTTAGTCAATAACAATGATAAGTTGTGGTATAGAACATTGAAGGATAAATACCTTGGTGATAACTACGTGTTGTCCTTCCTCCGAAGGCGTCAACATCCTACACTCGGAGAAGTATAGTTAAGGCTAGTCATCACCTCTAGGATGGTTTCTGTCTACATTTCGGAAGCGGGACTAAATCCTTTTGGTATGACAAATGGACTGGTTTTGGTAACTTTGCAACTAAGTTAACTTTGTTATATCTCTGATACTCAGCTTCGAGTAAAAGACTTTTGGCATGACGACAATTGGAATTTCGACATTCTTTACACTATGGTTTCTCATGATGTTACAAATTTCATTAGCTATACTTACCCTCTTAGTAATGAAAGCGCAAAGAGTCAAGACTTGCACATTTGACACTAACCCAAGTTTTGATGAAGACAACGAACATATAAGTAAGCTTGAAGATCGTACAACAAGATTAAAAGGGCGTTGTAAGTTTTACTTTTATTAGAAGTCTTAAGATGATTTCCTTAGATCAAGTCTAGGTTAGGTAAACCTAAGTGGAGTCTCACAAGAGCTTAAATATAAACAAGATTAAAATTGAGACATCACATCTAAATATCATATGATAAGTAGGCTCATGCATCTACATACATAGTCTTATGCATTAAAGGTATCATATTTGAAAAACTATATATGGCATGTTCACATATCATGTAGGTAGTTTATCATGCATCAAAAAACTATTTTTCATACAATATAATTGATTAAGTATTATGTATAATCGATTATCAAAATTACAGTAGCTAACCAATATAATGTTGTTCGTGTGTTAATCGATTAAAACACTGTATAATCGATTAAGACGTAACAGAAAACCAATTTTTAACAACCTGTTAATTGATTAAATGGATAAATAATCGATTAATAGTAGTATCAGTGTGTTCGGTATAAATGCTGGAATTCTGGCCCATGTGACATAATATGATATCATGCATAATTTTTTATAATCTTGCATAAATAGAACATCTTTGAATATACACTTTCATATAGCAAATTAGAAAAGTTTAGTGAATAGGAGCATGTTGAATAGGGCTTAGACATTCAAATTGTTTCATGCATCTCTAGGGCTTTTCATGCATTACATTCATTCTAGTGTTTCTTGATTTGTTTTAAAGTGAAAGTGAGAAAAATCTATTTTCTGGAAATTGTGAAATCTGTTTTGTGAAAACTTTGCATAATTTTCTCATATAGTATAGGTTCTTGTGAGTATTTTGCATAGTGTTTTTAAAGTTGAGTTTACATTGTAATATCCGAGTATTCAATACTCAAGAAAACTCAAAATCTATATCGAACAAGGAAAGTGATCTCTTGGTGAGTAACTTCACTTCAAGAAGAGATCTTGTTATTCTTCATGGAAACTAAGAGGTCTTGGTGCGAGCGATACCTGACTGTGGCCTAATCTAAAAAAGATAGGTGATCTTAGTAGGCGAGATAGAGAGGTCAAACAGAGGTTCTCAAGCTTATAGAGTCCAAGAAAGTAGCGTTTTTGTTTTGTCGTTTATTGGAAGTTTCTATGTATCAATCATTTTGAATAGTGAAGACGAAAAATCTCTCAAGATCAAAAAGGGGCTGGATGTAGTATTAAGGAGAAAAGGATAATCGATTATAAGCACAGTCTTAATCGATTAACACAAAAAACAGTTTTAAACAGAAACTATTTTAATCGATTAATAGAAACAGTATAATCGATTAACACAGGAATATTAATCGATTAAACAGAACCAGTAAGCAATTACAGAAACGATTAAATGCGAAACAAATAACCGATAACAGAACGAATACAGAGCTTACAAATTTGTATATCAGAATAGCTTGCAATACAACAAAAGAACAGAATGTATTAGTTGAATCAAATATACAAATTAAATCGATTGAAAAACAGTAAAGAGAGAGAGAGAAACAAATCCTGCAAATCGAATTTTTATCCTGGTTCGTTTGCTGTCCACTGCAAACTACATCCAGGCCTCCCGGCTGACTTGGGAGATTTCCTTCACTATAATCGAATCAATGTAATTTACAAACACATTATCCAATTACAACACTTAGCAAATGACAAGAAATCAAAGAAACTATCCAATGGTTTGACTCCCTTCCTACCGATAAAGAAAACGTTTCTTTCGGCGTAGCCCCAGCCAAAGAATCTCTCGTTCTTTCCTTTTCTTACACTCTAAGCTATGAAGAAACACACAATCTCTACTGGTGATACGACACCAAGAGATTCCCTTTCACAACAATTACACAAGAATTACAAGAGTAATATTAAGCTATACCTAAGCTCAAATACAACATGAAGGCTTTACTCTAATGCACATTTAACACAAACACATGTGAAATGACAAGTATTAGTTATGAAAACAGAAGTTACAGAATTATAAAATTCATGAAAAACGCATCAAAAATATGCATGAACATGTGAGGGAAAACATGAGAGATTATAACATGAAATGCACTCAATCCTAAAGCAAGGAATCTCTCATTTCTAAACTCACTAATGCAATTAACAAATAGATGCAGCAATTAACACGTAGAATGCTCTAACTCTCTAATAAATGCAACATGCAACTTATGAGATTAATTCTGAAAACGCAGTTTATAAAGAATCAGTCCAGAACCCCAGATAATCGATTAAATACCTTCTTAATCGATTAACGGGACTAAAAATCATAACTGATTCTGTTTTTCAGTTTTTCAGTTTCAACAACTTAAAAATCAGTTAGGTTAATCGATTAACGTAAACCTTTAATCGATTAACTGCATTACAAAAACGTGTTCCAGTGGCAACCACTTTACACAGCAGTTGGGTTAATCGATTAAAGGTATGGTTAATCGATTAACACTAAATAAAATGTGTATTTTCAAATAGAAAACATCGAATATGTTATGCACTTAGATAATACATGTTTGACACTTAGTTTTATGCCTAGAATGCATATATACATGTATTTATGTAATGCATGAACATATTATCAAATGAACATATCTCATGGATGAAATGATTTAAAGATAAATGCATGTGAGACATGTTTTAGGTGCCCTAAGCCTTCGACTCAACTTAAACTAGAAACTAGTCTAAGCCTAGTACCAAATAAAAGACTTAAGCACGTTGGATTGTTGGTTATCTTCAAGCACTTTTAGGCACACGTTGTCCTCATCAAAACCATGACGTTCAAGGAGAGCTTTCCAAAGTGTTCCTCTTGACATGCACACTTTCAGTTTGCAGTGGACTGCAAATGAACCAGGATAAAAATTCCTTGTGCTCAATTTTCTAACCCTAACCTCCTTTACTTTTGTGCTTTATATTCTTGTTAATTGATTTATTATGTGTTACCTTCTATAATCTATTTTAGTATCATTCTGTAACCTTTATAATCAATTAATTGTATAAGGATTGGTAATTGGTTACTTGCTTTGCAAGAAACCATAAAATCAAGAACTGTAAGACTCAAGGTAATCGATTATCCACAAGCATAATCGATTAAGTTCAGCGTTGGTTAATCGATTAAAACCAAGCTTAACCGATTAAGTACAATAACTTTCTGTTGTGCGCAAAATATAGGAAAAGCAGAGTAAGTGATCCTTGACACCTATTAAACATCCCCTTCTAGGCGTATTGTGACTTGCTAATACCCAACAAGTAATCTGAATGAAGAAGAGGGGTGGACTTGGGATGGTCATGCTACAGGTGCCTATTATGCAAGTTCATGTTATTAGTGGCTTAACTACCATGCTGAGGATAATGACTCTATTTCTAAGGTTTGGAGGTGGGTGTGGTGTCTTAAGGTTCTAGAGAAAGTCAAACTTATATGTTGGCTTGGTAATCATGAGGCCCTTCCTTCAAATGATTTTTATTTGAAGAGGAACATGTCTTCGAATCCGCTTTGCATCAGATGTCACTCTGAGAATGAAGAGCTTATGCATATTTTCAGGGACTATTGTGAGTCTTCAGCCCTTTGGAAGAGACTTGATTTCAACGAGCCTTCCTTATGGGATGATTGCTCTCTTCAGATAAGAATGATGGAGAATTACAAACGTCATACTGATCTTCTCTTTATGGTAGGTCTTTGGTAGACTTTGAGGTGGAGGAATAGCTCCATCTTAAGCAATATCACTTGGGATATTAATTTCGCTGTTCACAATATTTGTCATGATTTATGTGAGTGGTGTACCTCAGGGAAAAATGTCATATTAGAGGAGAATCTATCTCTGGTTCAATGGCTCCACCCTGTCCATAGCAGTTGAATATCAATGTTGATGGTAGTTGTACCAGAGGCTCTAATATTATGGGAGGAGGTGGTGTTATCCGTGACCATACGGGTCATTGGTTGTCTTGTTTTTCCACCAACTCTGGGGGTAGGATCTCCTATTCTAGCTAAGCTATTGGCTATGGAGTAGGGTTTGACTCTTGCTTGGAACTTGGGCTTCGAATAGATTATTCTTGAGAGTGACAATCTTGAAGTGGTGCAAATTATTCCAATTGGTGTACATATTTACTTGGACAATATTTTGCTTGTTTTCTCCATTGTTCGTTCTTAGTTGTCTCGCAATTGGAAGGTGGAAGTAAAGTTTGTTGCCCAAGAAGCTAACGAAGTGGCAGATTTCATGGCTAAGTTTGGATCGCATTCCCCTACAACTATCAAGACCTGGTCGCAGGCTCCGCAATACTGCCAACCATATTTAGATCTAGACCTCTCTCTGTTGTTTTAGTTTTCTTCTGTTTGGCTTTATTTCCATTGTACAAAAAAGAACATATATGGGGTTACATTTTTAAAGAAACATGAATCACGTGACATGATCACTGAATCATGATGTTGATCTTTCTAACCCTTACTTTTCTTGTGCCATATATGGTTGCCTCATTAAACCTAAATTTTGACAGTTATTTATGCCCGAAAGAAATATATATATATATATATATAAAAGATATATAATAATTTAAAAAATAATGTTATACTAAATATTATTTATCAGAAGGAAATATAGGCATGATTTAAAAGGCTGTTATGTTATTTTTAAAATTTGTCATATTACATGTAAAAGTTAATTACACGTTATAAAACTGTTATACATAAAAAAATTATATTTTAAATGAAATTTTTTATAAATAAATGATATATAAGGAGAGGAAATATATTATTACTATTTATAACTTATAATTGATTAAGAGAGAAAATATATTTTTAAAATAAATGAATCAATATAAAATTAAATGACAAATAAATATGTTATTTAAAGTATATCTTCCATTGATTTTTGTTTATTTCGTAGATATGTTCTTATTTTAAAGATAAATTCTCATTTTTCATTGATTTTTTGTATATTTGTTTTCTATACTTATTTATTTTTAGTAACACAATAAGAAATAAGAAACTAAATTATAATAATCCTCGTTTAAGAATTCAAAATACATGAAATATTTAATTATAGGCCTTTGAATACACAAGATTTACTTTATTTTGTTTCTTACATTTGTTTTTAACATTACAGAGATAATAATATCAATTGATATATTTTGCTACTTTGTATCAATAATTGTGAAACTCATGATCTTTCTGACCAAATATTTTTTTTATATCATCTGGTTCATATTACTATGGTAACAAAAGTTTGTACTCAATTATATATTATCATGTCTTACTATGTATATCTATGATCAATATTTTGTATGATTTGTCAATTTGTGGATGATTAATATATTATCATGCTTTACAATGTGAAAAAAGTTGTGAAGACATTGTGTCGTTATATGATAGAAAACATATCCAATGAAATTAATTCACAACGTTTGTATTTATATATATTTCATTTTATTTTATCAAATTATTATACAATATTACTAATGTATATCTTTAATAATATTGATACTTATGTGCTTCTAAACATTTTTCAAAATCAATTTGTCTCATGCGAATACTCGAGTGATATGTGTGATCTTAACAATATGAATGCACATGCAATATGTGTGTTCTTAACCATGTGAATACACGAGTAACATGTGTGCTTCTTAACCATGAGAATTATCGGTAACATGTATGTTCTTAACCATGCGAATAATGTACGGGTAATATTCGTGCTCTTAAGCATGTGAATGTACATATAACATATGTGTTCTTAACCATGTGAATGCACGAGTAACATGTGTGTTCTTAACCATTATAATGCACAAGTAACATGTGTGTTCTTAACCATGCGAATAAATGGGTAACATGTTTGTTCTTAACCATATGGCAAAACAATATTGTTCCATATACGAATGCATAATAACTTACTAGTTGTGAAAGAAAACAAAAGCATGTTCATACAAAAGGTGTAGAACATAACAAAATTAATGTTGTTTCTTCATTTGTTATTGCACAAACATGGTAATTGTTATTTGTTCCTTAGTATTGGTCGGGTATGGCCGAAATGGGGGATCCGTTTGAGTAGTTTGCTTCTAGAGACTGGCTGGTATGAGGCTTGGACCTGACGGTGGAGGTACCTGAAATGGTTCTCCGATGCTTAAGTTAGTATGAGTTTAAGGAAGATAAATGGAGAATAAATGTGAGTATATGAGAGTAAATGCTATCAATGAATGAGAAAGTTAATATGCTTATGAGTGTGAGTGAAGTATTTATGATGTAGGAGAATATGAATATTTCCTATAAGGATCACCACTTATTTATAGTAAAGGTTGTGGTGACGTGTCATTTATCTAGTGGCTGATGGCGACTTACTAGTGGGCATTGTAGGGGCATAGCAGGTCTGTCCCTACCACATAGTGAGTTCGTCTTTGACTACGTCTGTCAGAGGGGGTAGGTTGGAGTTGTAGGTGGCATGGAAAAACTCAATTGGGAAGTCATTGAATGAGGTTTCAGGAGCAGTGATATTTGACGTGAGGTGATGCAAGCCTCCAAGTTGGACTTGTTTGGCTCAAGCGGACAAACTCACTTTTTCTGGGGGCATAGCAGAGCCCAATTAGGGAATGCATTTAATGAAGTGTCAGCGACATTTATGAGGCTTATGCGAGGATGATGTCTATTTGTGCTTTGTTTGATTGGGTGGGTCACATCCTGGTCGGACGAGATGTCCGGTTTGACTAGGATGGAATCGTTACCCCCAGTCTGTTAGCATGCTCATCAATCGAGTGTGTTGGTAGACTCGCTTTGTCTATGGGAGATCTTGGGTGTCATGGGGTATGGCTATTTCGAAGAAAAAGAATCCTCTAAAGAGAAGTGTTACGTTGCCCGATCAGATTAACTTGTTTGGCCAAAAGTAGTTGGTTGGTCGGGATGATGATGTGGCCTCCGACCATGCAACCTAATTGACTGACCCATCCGATGAGAATTAGTTGGTCGGAAGGTCGACGTGGCACTTTGCTTTCTAGGTGACGTGGCAGAGTATGCCAAAAGTCTGTTGATGAGATTCGAATCGTTTTGGTGATAGTTGGCATGCGTGAGAGTTATTGTTATGCTTTATTGGTGGTTGACACGTGGAGCCCAGAGCCGCCTTTTGTATGAGGCATCCGAACGTCAAAGGTCATGAGTCATGATGGCTTGTTTCCCCTTTTCCACCTGTCCGAGTTTTGTGGTTCCTAGGGTTGGGCCTTGCAAGGGACCCTAGTCCCACTCCCCCTATAAATAAGGGGCCCCTCCTTCATTTTCGCTTCACTTTGTTTTCTCAGAATTTTTGGAAGTTTCTCGCAATTTGATGCTATTAGGCTGTCTTCATTGGTGAATCCTTATCTTGAATCCTTTTAGTCTCACTAACTTGGTAAGTCTCCCTGTATCCCATTTTCTTGCTACTTTTAATATTATACATGTATGGATCTTTGTTTTGAGCATGACTCGAGCTTTGATGAGATGGTGGTCTTGCCCAGACCACCACCATCATTCACTTTTGGTCAACCTGTCACTATCGGTGTATGAGTTTTGCCTTTGCCCGTGGTTATGGTCGGAGAACCCTTCTACAAGTACGAGTATGTTACTCATAGGATTAGGGTGAAGATACTCCTAAATGAATGGTATGTTGTCATCTTGAGGCATCTCCACGTAGCGCATCTCAACTACATCTGAATGCTTGGGGTTTATTCGAATTTTCAAGATCTTCTACGATGTGATGGAGTTGCCTTGCACCATCCATCTATTCTTTTGGGTGATCCGAGTAGGGCACAACACTAACAACGATGAGAATCAGTATGGTCATCGGGGGTAGACGGCCTCCAATCAAAGAATAAACACGTCCAATTTCATCCATTTGAGGGATCTGTAAAAACTGGAAGGCCAGTTTTTTACCAGGTAGAGGCTGAGGGAGTCGTCACACATGAGCATACGGGCCGGACGGGAAACCCTTATTCACTTTCTCCTAGGATGGTGGGAGCCATCAGAAGCCAGCTGGCAAGTTCAATTATGCTATCGCAGACTTGGATGCTCGGGAGGCACTTGTGGCAAGGGAGATGTTGGATTGGGTAAATAAAGTAGAAAAGAAATACACAAAGCTGTTAGGTATCAGTGGACAGAACACACCTTGAAGGGGGGGGGGTTGAATAGGTGTCGCGGTTCCCAAATACCGTTTTTCACACCAAAGCCCTATTCTGGAAAACGCCTAGTTAATCGATTAACTCACTGACTTAATTGATTCAATCGCACAAAACAGACAGTTGTTGAATGGCTTGATTGCACAGCCACTCACCGATATTATAGAAATGATACAACATATATATTTGAAAGAAATTAATCACTATATAACAGAATCACAATATTCAAATTATCAGCTAAAATAGGCAATTAAAACAACTTGAAAAAGTAAAGAGTTAAGGGTAAGAAACAATTTGCAACAATGATTTTATACTGATTTGTTTTACGGTCCACTACAAAACTACATCCAATCCTCTCCTTCCGATCTCGAGAGATTTTCTTTACTAAAACCGAAACAAATGTATATTACATACACATTTCCAATACAAGACCTTAGATGCTACCTTCTTGAATTCCTAGAACCCATACCTTGGTTTGACTCCTCTAATCACCTAGGAAAACCTTTCCTATGATCTAGCCCCAACCAAGAGTATGTTCTAAACTCAAGACCTCTAAGTCTTGGTGAAGACGCACTGAATCTCGTTGAAGGTAAGACACCAAGAGACGACTTTCCTTATCACAAAAACAACACAAAAACAAAGTATTATGAAGCACAATATGACTCAATTATTACAATTAAAGACCAACTATAAACCCTATACAAATCTCACAAATTATCAAGAATATGTATAAGATCCGAATCATGCAGAAACATGTAATTTCTACCGTACGAAATCTCTAAAAGAATTGAAAGAATCATGGAAGAAAAGATAGAATGATGAACACATTTGATCACATGCAATTGGATGACATTTTAATCCCTAAGCATGATACTATCTCTCACTATCTCACATGCAATTCTCTATGCCTATATGACATACAATGAACACGAAAATATGCAACTTAACAATTCTAAAAATGAATGAATGTATGTATCATGGTGTAAAAACATAGTTTATATAGAAAAGTTGTTTAACACCCAATTAATCGATTAACTGTCATTTTAATCTATTAACGGGCTATTGAGAATAACTGAATTATGTTTTTCAGTTATATGTTAAAACTGATTAAAACTGATTTCACGTTAATCGATTAACGCCTTGCTTAATCGATTATCTGGCATATTTTCAGCTAAGAGATTAAATGGTAAACTACCTATATGTTATGCTTATCAAATATACATGTTTTAACATTATGTTATGCCTAAGATACACAAATAATATGCATGAACATATAATAATCTAGATGGCATGTCTCATGTAAATGATATGGTAGTTTTTAGGACTTGTGAGATTTGCATATAGGTTTACCTAACCTAGACTCAATAACTAAGACACATATCTAAGACTACTAATGATTACTCTATTTATGACTTCAGTCTAGACATGAAGCTCTTGAGTCTTTGGCATGTTGATTTGTTGAGTTATCTTTAAGCTTTCACTAAATCCTTGTATTCATCAAAACATAGGCAAGCTAATAGTGCTATCTTAAAACTTTGCACTTTCAATCTCCCTCTTTTTGATGATGACAAACTCCACACCAATTTGTTTTTGATGCATAGCTTGAAGATGGTCATAGAATGCATAGTTGTTGATTTCAAAGTTAAAGCGCATAACTAGACAATGGAAGCTGAATTTTATTTACACCCTGCACACATTAAACAACAAAGCAACCTTTCTCCCCCTTTTGACATTATCAAAAAGATAAACTAATGAATTTTGGTCAAAAGTAAGAAGAGTTATGAAATGAAATCAAACTGTAATTAATCAATTAATATTGGGAATGTAATTAATCAACCAGTTGACAGAAAAATTGAACATGTGCACATATTGATTAGCATTGAATCGATTAACTGAATGGGTTAATCAACTAAACTAATAGAATATAGTAATTAGACATATTTAATGGCATGGAAGGTTATACAAGAACTAATCAAGCATGGAATGATCAAACATATTTATTATAGCATTTAAACATCAGGCTCAATTAAACATAAGAGATGCATATAACCAATCATGATCAAGTACCATTAAACATATATTCGTACTTTATTGACATAGATAAGCATGTTATGTACGCAATTTTAGAAACCAAAATGGTAATGATTTAAGTTCAAATGACATGCATATCAAGTCATAGTAGTTCAGCAAAAGCAGATAGTTAGAGTTACAACCTAAAAATCATAAGAGAAAATATGTCTCAAAAATACAAAGCAGCAAGAATCCTGAAAATTAGCCATATAGAAGAACTAAACCTAAGGAAACCTAGGGTCTAAGGACTTCTAATCTAGGGATTTGAAGGAAGGTCACTGTCATCAGGAACGGTCAGACTACTGTTACCCTAGATGAGGAATCTCAGCTTTTCAAATTCTGCACAAAACCTCTCATTCTGTGCCTCAGCAGTGTTCTGAACAAAGCCCCTCATAGCCTGATAGTGGTTATCAATGTAGGCAACCTGACGTTCCTCAAATTGCTCCAAGTCTGTATGGTAGGAGTCCTTCAGAGACTGAAAATATAGATACATTCTATTATTCAGCCTTTGCTCCATGCCATCCAATTGAGCTAATCCAAAGGATGGTTTCTGCGACACGTTTCCATTTGGCTCCCCCTGAGTTCCTGCATTAGGCTGATCTGTTCTAGCCCCTAGATATATCCAAATCCACGATAGTGAAATCCTCTTGGTATTTCCAAGTACTTCCATACTTGTAGATACCCATCTTGTGGATTAAGCTTTCACCAACAATGTGTTCTTTATCAGAAGTCTTCGTGATGATGGTGTCAGATACGTCAATATGCAGATAATCAATGATCCTCAAAATGAATATACTATAGGGCTGCAACTTGGATTGCGAGGTAGAGACATTATACATGACCTTCAGGATTTCTTCATGCCAATTACTCATAATATTTTCCTTATCAGCATACATGAATTTCAAATCATTCACAGTAGGTTGTGCATAATTTGTGTTCCTCTTAACTAAAATGTAAGCTATCAGATAGTGAAGCAATCTATTCTCTATAGATAGTGAATTAGCTTTTGTTACTTCTTCTTGGATATATAGATGGGGACCTCTCAAATATGATTTGCAAACCTCAACAGCATCAAAATCCTTAAGCCATTCACAATCACCTAGGCTAGCACCATTAGTGGATAAGCCATCCACATTCATAAAGATATCACTATCCATCTCAAATAAATTTTCCAGAAACCATAGACCAATACTTGTCATCCTTATATCGAAAGTTGGAATAAAATTCTCTAATCAAAGCGGGATACAAATTTCCCTTTCATTCTAGAAACATGATAGCTCCCTAAGCTTGCATACGTTACGGAAATTCAAAATTTTGTTCCACCATCTAGGTTAGATGAACATACCTTATGTAGGTTGGTTTCCTGCCCTGAAACTTTGACAACCGAGTCTCCTAAAGTATGAGAGAGTAGTAGGGATTTCCATGGTCGTGCCTCACACTCGGATTCAAAGATGAAGAAGTAGGACACCTGCGAGTGCGTTGAGCAGTTGTCTTGAACCTCGTCGAACGTCCTCTTTCCATTTATAAGTGAAAATGGTGAGTGTATGAGAGGAGAAGAAGGATAAGGGAGGGAACCTAAGATTAGAGTTTGGAATTGGGAATGAGATTTCTTGGATGATTTGAGAGAAAGTGGGATGAAATGAGGTGAATATGAGTATAGGTGAGGTTTAATTCTTCTTTTAAGCCAAAATTTGAATTTTTTGTTGTTACTTCTGAGATTTAGAGAGAAAAGGGGGAAGAGAGGGTTTGAAAAAATGGTAAAAACGGTATTGTTTCTAATTTATTTACTGCCGTTAATCGATTAAGAGTTGCATTTAAGATTAATCATAGTTAAAATTCCATATTTTTAGAGAAATGAGTCCAGGTAATCGATTAACTGTCGTGAAAAATAAAATGTTGGCTAATGGAACTCATTTTAATCGATTAAGAATTATGGTTAATCAATTAATTGACATCATATTTGTAGAAACACGAGGTTTTTGGGTTATAAAAGCATGCAAAGATTTCTAACATATATCAAGCAATATTTAACCAAATCGCACATTCATATAGAATTTATCATGTTAAGTCATGAGTTATATTAGGAATATAATGCATTCAACAAATACACATTTTGAAGCATATAAGACATTTAACATGAAAAGCACATAATAAAGTTTTAGACGATTTTAATCAAGAGAATTTTCATCAAAGATTCCAAGTTCTCTTCGAAGAACATAGAAAGTATCTCGTGAGAGGGGCTTGGTGAAAATAACAACTAATTTTTTAGTAGTTTCAACAAATTCAAGCACACAATCGCCTTTTTGGACATGGTCACGCAAGAAATGATGTCTAATTTCTATACGCTTGGTTCTCGAATGCAAAACGGGATTCTTGGATAGGTTTATGGCACTTGTATTATCACATTTTATAGGGATCTTTTCTAGATTAAGTCCAAAGTCCTTAAGTTGCTATTTCATCCATAGGATTTGAGCACAACACACACTGGCGGAAATGTATTATGCTTCGGTGGTGAACAAAGCAACACAAGCTTGCTTTTTAACGTGCCATGCAACTAAGGAACTGCCTAGTAAGTGACAAGTCCCACTAGTGCTCTTCCGGTCCAACTTACATCCTGCAAAATCGAAATCGGAATACCCTACCACATATAATGAGGCATCCCTAGGATACCATAATCCCATATTAGTTGTTCCTTTTAAATATCTAATGATGCGTTTAACATCAATATAATGTGAATCTTTAGCCAATGCTTGAAATCTAGCACACATACAAACACTAAACATAATATCGGGGCGTCTTGTAGTTAAGTATAATAATGAGCCGATAATCCCACGATACTTGGTTACCTCGATTGCTTTTCCCTTTTCATCTTTGTCTAGATAGCAGGCGGACGCCATATGTGTTGAATCTTCTTTACGCTTTTCCATGTCGAACTTTTTTAGTAACTCCTTGAAGTATTTCGATTGATGAACGAAGATGCCACTTTCCATTTGTTTGATTTGTAGCCTAAGGAAGAATGTCAGCTCACCCATCATCGACGTCTCAAATTCTCCATTTATCATCTCAGAAAATTCTTTACAAAGAATTTCATTAGTAGATCCGAAAATTATATCATCAACATATAATTGAACTAATAATACATGATAATCTAATCTACGGATAAAGAGGATAGTATGAACCATACCCCTCACGAACCCTTTTTCCAGAAGGAAAGAGCTCAATCTATCATTCCAAGCTCTAGGAGCTTGTTTCAGGCCATAAAGGGCCTTCTTGAGTTTATATACATGGTTTAGATATTTAAAATTTTCAAAGCCGAGAGGTTGATCAACATATAACTCATCTTGAATGTAGCCATTCAAAACAGCGCTCTTGACATCTATTTGAAAGAGCTTTGTTTTGTTATGCAAAAAGGAGATATGAATAATACCACATTAATATATATACATATATATACCTATATATATATGTGTCAGTTTGTATGCCCTTATCTCGATTTTATCCAATACTCAGTAGGACCCTTCCTAGTTTGGCGCTAGATTTCCTTTAGCCATTCTGATGTCGGCTCTCCGAAGAACTAAAGTGACGGGTGCAAACTCCCTAAGAACCATGGAGGAGTTGTATTTATCAGTTGTTCGTCATTTGACATATGCTTCTCTAATTTATCAGTGGTTCATCTTTTGACATATGTATTTATCAGTGGTTCGTCCCAGAATATCCATGCCCCATCTTGATGTGAACCTCTTGGATAAAAGGCTCTTGAACGATCTATGTTGGTTGGTACTTGACCAAGCTCACGGTTGACTAGAGCTTTTGAGAATAAAATAGGCAGTGGAAATATGAAATTGGATAAAAGAAGATGGAATAGATTTGAGGTGAAGGCACCACAACACTTGAGGTTTTGATAAGCCAAAGTGATGCTCGCCACAAGAACTTGGTTCTTGATAAGAACTTATAATCTTGGTTCAGTTAAGAAGGTTTAGAGAGTACTCTCACAAGGATACAATCCTCAATTCACAAAGAATTATGATTCAATTTAACTTAACTTATTTATTCCATTGCAAAAGTTATAGGCAAGCCACTAGGCTCCCATGGTTGGCAAACATTAAGCTAATAAGGCTAATGCATGGAAATATTAACATAGGATAGCATAAACCAAAGGAATCTACTCCTAAACTAGACTAATTCAGATGGTAAAGTCATGAGCACATGTATCTCATGTCCTTTATTACAATTGAAAGACAAACATAATGACTTATGCCTAGGATGCCTTGGATGCCACGGTTGGATTGTGAAGAGCATATGATTAAATTTGTCCTTAAGTACACAATTCACAATTAAGCACATGATCACTGAGACTTCATGACTCCATAATGCTCACGACTAGGCTTTGATGAGCTTTATAGGATTCTTGTTCGACTTCTAACTTGGCACATGTGATTTGTTAAAGTTAAGGTCTTCTTAATGGTCCTCGGGTGCACTTACGCTTGGTATAGGATTCCCTTTGTCAAGGAAGGAAATTCCCTTGGCTGAATGATGAGTAATCATGCACTAAATAACTTAAGATGTTGTTGGTGCAAGTTGGTAGGCTGCCAACGGCTAGAACATGTGCATAATGCACCATTAATGCACAATTAAGGTCTCCAATGGCCACATGCTAATTCCACATGAGCATCTTTGCTCCAACATCTCTGGAAGTGACTTAGGATTCCTCTAGATGAAATGTGCTCAGGTGAATTTAGCTCCAACGGTCCAGACAAGGTGTTTAAGCACCATAAATGCTCCATTAAGCTCCACCACGATCATATTTTGATTCCCCTCGAGCAATCCCCCTCCAGCGGCTACAATAGTCTTTATTTACCTACCAAATAATATTAGACTAAGTTAGAATGACTTTGGTTCACAAAAAATAAAAGTGGTCCAAACATTAAAGTGTCGGTTACACTTTTAGGCTTGGCTTGGTCATCCACGAGCCATTTGTCAAACTGGACTTTATTTATGGGCAGATTTATGATCAAAACACTTAAAATAAATTAACTAAGTGTTGCACAAAAATTAGCCCCCACATTTATTATCAAAATTAAAAATGTTCAATGCTAACTAAATTGGCTAGGATGGAGTCATAAGGTGGTCTGATGGTGAAGAGGGCGGTCGTAAGGAATGGAGTGTAGGAGGTTGTGGGTTCGAGTCCCACCATCAACAAAAATGGGAGAAGTAAGGGTGGTTTGATGGTAGGGTGTAGGAGGTTGAGGGTGGAGTCTCACCCACAACAAAATACTAACATATTAACAACTAACATACTAACATTTGCCGATAAAAAAAAACTAAATTGGCTAGGACTAACTCGGCCAGGCTATGCCCAATGGCTGATGCGACACGCTAGGTGCATGCGCCTCGGTCATATTTCCTGGCCAGACCAGATTGGCCCAGCGCCTGGTTCAGCACTTGGTGCACCATGGACCTCAACTCGGTCAGATTTGTCTCAGTCAGGTTTCACGCCTGATGCACCAGGGAGCTCAACTCGATCAGAGTTGTCTCGTTCAGGTCTCGCGCCTGATGCGTCTGGTTCCGTGCCAGTGTCAATTTTGGCGCCTGAGCCAGACCCGTGGCCTGTATCTTGTGCATGGCGTGGTTCGTCTTTGGCTCGGCCAGAACCTTGGACCAAGAGGCTAGTAAGCATCTTTAAACCCCCTTGGGCTATTTTTGGCTCATCATCATCGATCAACCCTATGATTTGTCCAAAGGCATTTTGAGCCCTTTTTGCCCTAGCCCTAGTCATAGGATCACTTATACCTTCAATGCCATCATAATCAAGGTTAGGCTCTTTGGGGTTCACATCATCCCCTCATTCTTGAAGAGATGTCGACCTTGGAATTGTATCTTCTTCACCTACATCAAATGGAAACAAATTATCAACTTTCATTAGATAAACATTAGGCAAATACTTCCCTTGTAGTTGGATGTTAGGTGATTTGGCACAATCTTTAGTAAACACGACTTGATTGCTTAAGCCATCCATGAGTCCAATCTCAAGGCAAGTCAACATTGTCTTGGCTCCCCACCAGTCATCAACTCCATTGATGATTCCAAGCTCCTGAAAAAATTCTACATATTTTGACAAAACAAAGTTAGTTGTGAAAAAAAATAGAGGTGTGATGGGTTGTTTTGTTAGGACACCCTTGTTGTCTTCCACTTTATCCATAAGATATAGTGGTTTCCTCTCCCTCTCTTTTTGTGTTTTCTTCTCACTTTCTTTTGTTTTTCTCTCACTCTTTTTTTTTTCTAGTGCTATTTTTCTTTTCAAGATCTTCTTGTCTTCAATGACTTGTTCGGGAGTCAATGGTGAAAGTATCACCCTCCTCTTGTTGTGTATTAATGTGTACTTATTTGTAAGTCCATCATGTGTTGCTCTCTTTTCATACTGCCATGGTCGGCCTAGTAATAAATGACTAGCCTCCATATCCACCACATCACATAGGACTGAATCTTCATAGCTCCCAATAGTAAAAGGGACATCAACTTGTTTATCAACAAGCATCTCGCCCACCTCACTCAACCATTGCAATCGATATGGAGTGTGATGTGCCTTAGTTTCAAGATTTAGTTTGGATACTAATCTTGTACTAACGACATTTGTGGAACTTCCACTATCAATGATCAAACAACAAACCTTACCATCAACTAGACACCTTGTATGGAAGATGTTTCCTCTTTGGTCTGCTTCTTGGTCTTTGATTTGACTTCCTAAGATCCTCTTCACCACAAGTAAGTCACCTTCAGGAACAATATCATCATCCTCCTCATGACCATCCTCTTCATCACTTGAGGCTTCAGATTGAGATTCTATCTCTCCATTAGTCATGATCATTGTCTTCCTTGTAGGACATTGAGAGGCAATGTGCCCAAGGCCTAAGCACATGAAACACTTAACATCTCTACTCCTTTAAATTTTCACCATGGTTTGTTTACATTGGCTTGTAGTCACGGATCCTTTGGTGCTAGGTGTAACTTCCTTTGTTGGGCCCTCCTTCTTAAGTTTGTCTGCCCAACTTGATGATTGATATTTGGAACTAGACCCTGAAGAGAATTTAGACTTCTTCCTCCTCAATTGCTCCTCTACCTTCACTGCTTGTTGAACTAGATCATCCAACTCAACATAGTGTTGTAATTCAACAATGTCTTGGATGTCTTGATTCAACCCATGTAAGAACCTTGTCATAGTGGCTTCTCGGTCTTCATGGAAATTAGACCTCAACAAAGCCAATTCTCATCAACACTTTTAGACCTTTGTGTGAGCCTTTGTAGTTTGTTGCAAATATCCCTTTGGTAGGAGTTAGGAACAAACCGTCTCCTCATAATCATCTTCATCTCTTCCCATGTATCAATTGGTTCAGCACCAATTCTTCTCCTCTCCTTTTGAAGTTGATCCCACCAAATCATGTCATACTGCTTGAATTCCAAGGTTGCCACCTTTACTTTCTTTTCCTCATTGTAAGAATTGCAATCAAACACTTGTTCAATTTTCAATTCCCACTCAAGGTAAGCCTCCAGATCATTCTTGTCAATAAAGGTTGGCACCTTTATCTTGATCCCATCTAGTTTGGTATCCTCCCTTCTTCTTCCCCTAATTGCTTCCCTCCTTTGCCTACCCATGCCTCCTTCATCATCCGAGTCACTTGAATACCTATAAGCATGGTTATCAAGCATCCTATCATACTCCAATCTTATTTGCTCCATTTGCCTTTGAAGTGTTTGAAATTGTGTTGTTATCATGGCATGTAGGGTTGCTGTCCTTGGGGACAATGGAGAACTATCACTTTTGTGATTAGACATTTCACTAAAACTCATGTGTATCACTCACTTTTTGTTTGTGGAAAATGGAGGAAATGGTGTATCACTCAACACTCTATCCTCCACTGCCTTCTTAAGTAAACCAAGTTTGGACCAAGAATTTTGTGAAAGAAAATCACTCTAACTTCTCAAAATTGGAACGTTGTGACTTGAGTTATACCTCAAAGAAAGAACTTGACACTTTTTGTTTAGACTCTTTTAGATTCTTTTGAACTTTTGTAGAATCACTTTAACACTTTGTGATTTGGACTATGACACTTTTGACACTTTTTGATTTTGTTTGGACTATTGACACTTTTTGATTTTGGACTTTTGAGACTTTTTGATTTTTGGACTTTTGAGACTTTTTGATTTTGGACTTTTGACACTTTTTTTTAAAGATTAAGACAAAGATAAATATACTCATGGCCAAGAAAAAGTAGTGAACACCAAGCAAGAGACTAGCTCTAATGCCACTTGATGTGAACCTCTTGGATGAAAGACTCTTTAAAAATCTATCTTGGTTGGTGCTTTACCAAGCTCACGGTTGACTAGAGCTTTTGAGAATAAAATAGGCAGCGGAAATATGAAATTGGATAAAAGAAGATGGAATATATTTGAGGTGAAGGTGCCACAACACATGAGGTGTTGCTAAGCCAAAGTGATGCTCGCCACAAGAACTTGGTTCTTGATAAGAACTTCTAATCTTGGTTCGGCCCAGAAGGTTTGGAGAATACTCTCACAAGGATACAATCCTCAATTCACAAGGAATTATGATTAAACTTAACTTAAATTGTTTATTCCATTGCAAAAGTTATAGGCAAGCCACTAGGCTCCCATGGTTGGCTAACATTAAGCTAGTAAGGCTAATGCATGGTAATCTTAAGATAGGATACCATAAACCAAATGAATCTACTCCTAAACTAGACTACATTCAGATGGTAAAGTCATGAGCACATGTATTTCATGTGCTTTATTACAATTGAAAGACAAACATAATGACTTATGCCTAGGATGCCTTGGATGCCACGATTGGATTGTGAAGAGCATAGGATTTTATTTCTGCTTAAGTGCACGACTCATAATTAAGTCACATGATGAATGAGACTTGATGACTCCATAATTCTCACGGCTAGGCTTTGATGAGCTTCGTAGGATTCTTGTTCGACTTCTAACTCGACACATGTGATTTGTTGAAGTTAAGTCCTTCTTAATGGTCCTCGGGTGCACTTACGCTTGGCATAGGATTCCTTTTTTCAAGGAAGGAAATTCCCTTGGTTGAATGATGAGTAATCATGCACTAAATAGCTTAGGATGTCATTGGTGCAAGTTGGTAAGCTGCCAACGGCTAGAACATGTGGATAATGCGTCATTAATGCATCATTAAGGTCTCCAACGGCCACATGCTAATTCCACACGAGTATCTTTGCTCCAACAGCTCTGAAAGTGACTTAGGGTTCCTCAAGATTAAATATGCTCATGTGAATTTAGATCCAACGATCCAGACAAGGTGTTTAAGCACCATAAATGCTCCATTAAGCTCCTCCACAGTCATATTTTGATTCCCCTCGAGCAATCCTCTTCCAACGGCTACAATAGTCTTTATTTACTAGCCAAACAATATTAGAGTAAGTTAGAATGACCATGGTTCACGAAAAATACAAGTTGGTCCAAGCATTAAAGTGTCGGTTAAATTTTAGGTTTGGCTTGGTCATCCACGAGCCATGTTTCAAACTGGACTTTATTTATGGGCAGATTTATGATTAAGACACTTAAAATAAATTAACTAAGTGCTGGCCTAAAATTAGCCCACGCATTTGTTATCAAAATTAAAGATGTTCAATGTTAACTAAATTTGTTAGGCTTGACTCGATCAGGCTACGCCCAATGCTTGATGCGGCACGCTAGGCGCATGCGCCTCGGTTAGATTTCCTAGTCAGACTAGATTGGCTTCAAGGCCATCATAATCAAGGTTAGACTCTTTGGGGTTCACATCACATCTACAGAATGGCCAAGGGATCATGGTGATAGTCAACTCTTCAAGCGGGGCTTTGTGAAAGTCAACAAAAAATTGACATGGTGTACACCTTTTGGTTAACTTTGAGGCATTCTTCTTGATGGTCGGCTAATAATAACTTGCTCGCAATACCGCTTTTACCATAGAGGCTGCCCCCAGATGGTGGCCGCAACTTCCTTCATGGATCTCCTGGAGCACATACTGCGCCCTATCGAGGCCGAGACATTTGAGTAATGGAGCAGAAAAGCCCCAACGATATAATGAGCCCTTCATCAACGTGTACCAGGAGCTATGTCGAAGGAATCTTTGCTTTTATTTTTGGTCGGCCAAGAGATCACCATTTAACAGATTCCGGATTATAGATCCAGTCCAATCGTCCGGGATGGCTACTTTTTCAATGGTCATGATGTTGGGTTTCAAGACGGTCCCTTGGGTTACCGACTTGTTGCTTTCTAGGCTTTTGGTGTTGGCTAGTTTAAATAGTATGTATGCTCAGACATTCTGTTTCTTTGGGACATGCTGGATGGATGCTTCATCCTCAGCTTGATTGTTGAAGTGGCGAAGGTTAATGTCAATGAGTGTTCAATAGTCATGTCATGACCATTATCTAGCAAGATTCGAGCCCCACTACCCTTGGGTTTGGATGACCCGTCCATATAGGTTGTCCATGTTTGCCCAGAATTATTCGGCTGGGTGGTCAGCTCGACAACGAAATCTGAGAGGACTTGACTTTTGATGGTTGTTTTGGGCTCGTATCGGATGTTAAATTGTGAAAGCTCAATGGATCAAGAGATTATCCGTCCAGCCAATTCTGGTTTGTGTTGGATATGCCATATGGGCTGACTGGTTCTTACTACCATAGGGTGAGATTGAAAGTATTGTCGTAATCGTCTTGTCGTCCTTATTTTTCTCCGCCTGTTAACATTTCTCTTTCACTAACATTAGTGAAGAGATTAGGACAATGACATGTATTGCGTGTCATCTCATGAACCCAAGGAGCGGATGCATATTTCAACTTCCTCGCCTATGTTTAACAATAAGGCATTAGGAATGACAATAGAATCCATACTCATCAATATCTGAAGATAATACCTATAATAGATTGCATCTGGGTTTGTAGTTTTGGATCTTGGTTAATTGAGATCCGAGATTTTAATACTTATTATTGGATAAGTTTGAATTTAAGTAATGGGTACTCAGATCCATAGGTAACTGAACTCATTATTCATTCATAAATCTATATATATATATAACAACATAATTGTAATATCATGTTAACTACAAGTGTAATGTTCTGTTAATCTATAAATGTGAATATTATATTGTTAAATAATAGTATTATATTGTTAATTCCTATATGTGATGTAATGCTATATTGGTTAAACAATTATTAGTAATCAAACTTTTCATCATATTGTTTTTATGTTGCTTTGAATAAAATGAGTTTTGTTTAATAGTCCATTTGAATTGTGTTTAAATTATGTTTCATTATTTTTTTCTCCATTTGATTGCTAACATAAATGATTATAGGAAACAAACATAAAATTGCATAAATTATTCACACTTATTTTTAATGTTTTTTGAATTTATTAGTACATACAGATCCGCTCGACACCCAAGGACCCGCGTCTTAAAGACCCTGTGAGTATTCAGGTAGATCTAGAGCGAGTCCAGATCTATAAACAAAGCAATGATATGGATCTGATTAGTGCACTACCCAGATCCATTTACATTACACATTTCACGTAAAGTCTTAGTATAATTGAGTGGACATGATTACAAAACTAGCAAAGGGAAGAATACATCTTTCAAGTAAATGAAGAAATGTATCTTAGAAGTTTATTTTGAAGAGTAAGTAAGGACAAATTGGATTTAAAATCAAATAGTTGTTATAAGTGTATTTGCATAACCTACGTCAGGGCAAAAAGGGTCTTTCTAGTAGTAGCATGATCTCCAAAAGAAAATAGGATAACCTATGGGAACAACAATAAAGTAGACAAGATTCAAAAATTGGCATGTCACTAAAATTCAAGCGAGCTTGAAATTTCCAAAGAGTTGTTCGAATTTAAAAAGAACATGAAGCAAGGTGTAAATGAAAAAGAGTTAAATCATGCTTATTAGAGTGGTAAACTCTCACCCATGAATTGTATTTTCTCTTGCTCTACTTGCATTTAGTTACTAAGAGAAATTTCGAGCGGTGATGAGATCTTAAGATCGAGCAGTCCAGACCGCACATTACTAACTTGTTATGGAAGCTAATGGGTTACTTCCAACATTTCTCTACACTAAATGGGTTACTTCATTTGCAACACTACTTTTTTTCTTCCCTCTTGAGACCCTTTAATTTCTTTTTGAGAAATGTTGGAGGTAACCCATTTTGTTCCTCCAGTAGTCTTTCGTCATTCTAGTCTCAAACCAAGATTGGTGGCACTAGCATAAAATGAGCTTCTCAGTTTCCATGGAACAATTGTAAGACGGACACATGGAAAACTAGGTGTACTTATGTCATGGGTACAAGAGAAATCTCATAAGCAACCACCCCTCTTTTCTAGATCACCTTATATAGGCCAAAATATCATGGGCTTAGTTTTTGTTAGGTATAACTGATCATTGTGACCTGTCGATCTGGTTGGAGCTTCAATAACACTTAGTCTCCCACAATGAACGTAATATATTTTCACCCATTTTGTGTCTATGCTATTATACATTATTGGGAACAGTGTAGATTTTGTTTTAATGTAGATGAAATTGTTGTCCTTAGCTGTAGGGTGTTTGTTACTAGAGCGATGTCGACCACATAGTGCTTGAGAGTGGGTGGTTGGCGCCCACATAATTCTTCAAATGGTGATATACAAGTATCGAAATGGCAATTACTGTTGTACTAGTATTCCTTTAAAGGAAGGTGGCAATATCATTTGCTCGATTGAGATCCAGTGAAACAACGTAGTTACATTCGAAGACATGTATTGGCCACTTCTGTTTGACCATCAGTCTGAGGATGATAGGCCGAACTAAAACAATGAGTGGTGCCAAAGACCTGAAAGTATTCTTTCTAGAAAGAACTAAGAATGAGTTTGTTACAATCAGATACAATGGATCGTGGGGCACCATTTAGTCGGACTATCTCCATCAAAAATCTATGAGCTAGAGTCTCTACACTAGATTAGGAAGGAAGAATGACAAAGTGAGCATATCCACTACACACAAATGATATTGTGCCCATGAGAAAGTGGTAAGTGAGTTATAAAATTCATTGAAATATCATCCCAAGCATTTTAAGGATTTTTCGGTGGTTGTAACACCCTATTCTATTTTGTAGAAACATACTTGTTGTATTGACGAGTGGTGCAGTGGTAGATAAAGTTATTTGTCTGTTTGTAGATGTACAACTAGTAACAAGAGGGTGCTAGGCGTTCCAAAGTGGGCTTAAGACTTGAGTAACTAGAACTAGGTGTAGAATGATACTCGGTGATGAGGGGCACATGATGATCATTAATTACAAGTATAAAAATATAGTGCTCATAAAACACCAACCCTCTAGAGAAATGGAATTTCTTTTGCATAATGGTATTTAACTTTGTCTTTTGGATACATTGTATGCCTTCTAGGATGGTCTAATAATGTCGCAATTTTTCAAACAATGTCGGTATGGAAGAGGATATGGAAGAGAAAATTGTGATCTCCTCGCTTTGGCATTAGGAAAATGCATCAACCATCCTATTTGAGGTATCAGATATGTATCTTATTTCATACTGAAATACAATAACTTTGGTTGCTTAGTTTTGTTGCTTTGGTATGTGTAATCCCGGTGTCATCAGATACTTTGAATATTGTTGATATGTTAAAATGTGAAACTGCCTTCTGATTAAATGTCGACGCCATTTTTTTATAGCCTTAGTGATAGAAAACATCTCTCTGCCATATGCCAAGACGTGTTGCATGTGGGATGACAAAGAATGTTCGTTTTGGGATAACACGACGCCTATGGCTATTTTAGAAGAATATATTTTCACTTCAAATGTCTGGCAAAAGTTTGGAAGGTGTAAAACAAGGTTTTTATTATTATTCTTTATCATAAATTTGTAAAGCCCAACTTAGGTGTTGAAGACCATGTAAAACTGTCATGTTTTAGTAGACCGGTGAGTAAGATGGTGAGTGTGGCATGATTGTTTACAAATTTGCGATAAAACTTGGTGAGGCCTAAGAATCCCATGAGCGTCGTGAGTGGACATGGTTGAGACTAGTCTAGTATAGATTGGATCTTATCAGGATAAGGTTACACCTGCCTCACGAAAAAGATATGTCCCAAGTAACTCACTAATTCAACCCTGAAATTACAATTGGACAATTTTGCGTAAAATTGATTAGATACCAGTAGGTCCATCATAATCTTCAAATGTTGTAAATGATAATCCAAACTTGAACTATAAACAAGTATATCATCAAAAAAGACTAGGATAAACCACTATAGGTATGGCCGCAAAAAATCATTCATGGTAGCTTGAAAGGTTGAGGGAGCAATTGTGAGCCCAAATGGCATCACCATGAACTCATAATGCCCATCCAATATGAGGAAATTTGTCTTCTGGGTGTAATCTGATTTGGTGATAGCCAAACCACTAATCAATCCGAAATTGTAATATTCCCTAACTAATTCAAAACTCATCAATAGTTTGTATGAGAAAGAGATTAGGGATACTAATCGAGTTAAGGGTTTGATAGTGATAAGTGCCAAAATACCTAATTTTCATACACTTTTCATGGCACTTATCCCATGCAAATCATACAAAACCAACTTAATCAACACTCTTTAGATAAATTGCCACAATTTGATTATATATTTTGTCCACCTCTTTTCCATGTCTTTGTGTAAAGTTTTTAGGAGAAATCAAGAGAAAAAATCAAAAGAATAGTTCAGCCAAGAGGTATCCACATAAGCCGAATTTGATGCACACATGGCAAGCTAAGTGCTTAGACTAAGCATGGACCAAAAAGATGAAGCTACTCACTAAGTAGCCTGGCGTGGACCAAAGGGCCACCCAACATGACCTAACACCAACTTGACTCGATCAAGAACAAGCATGAAACGGTCAAACTCAAGCTTGGCACAAGCCAGCCTGCTCAAACATGCAGCTCAACATGCACCTGAACCACCTAGCATGGAACCACACACCTGACTAGACATGACAACCTACTCACCAAGCACCTACATAGCCTGACCAACCTGCTCAAGCAGGCAGCTTAACGATGCCACATAGGAGCCTAGCGATTTTCACCCAACAAGTGGCCAACTTGACTTAGCCACCAATCAAATAATACATCATGCATGACCTTACTTGACATGGCCCCTAAGCACTTTTCAATGTAGCCCATAATAGCTTGGTCAAGTAGCTCACAAATAGCTTGGGTGAGTCAACAAGAAGCAGTTGTGTAAGTTGCTTGGACAAAGGACCAAACCAATGTAAAGGGTTTGGTTAGAGCCTAGCATGGACCAAGAGGGCCTAACGGTGTCCAGGGTGCCTATAAATAGAGGCCCTCTTCTATACTTTCAAGGCATTCATTCTTCATTCCATTTTTCACTTCTTCTCTCCACAAAACTTCTATCTAGAATTTTTCATCTTGGGGCCATAGTTCCAAGCTAGTTACTTAGGTAAATCCTTGTAATTTTCTTTTAGAATTCAAGAGGAGAAATAAGTTGGCAAATGGGATACAAAAGTTGATTTTGTAATCTCATTTAGTTCCAAAAGCATCCCATCCTTGGATAGATGGCTCATGCTCCTACACATTGGTTTGGATTATGGTGTAATGTTATTTCTTTTCTTCATTTGTATTATCTTTTGATTTCAATATATTCAAGTTATTACTTTTGGTTATTTTTTATTCTTTAAGAAGTTCTTAACGCGGTTTTAGCTTGTTCACCTAAAACTTGATTTAAATATCCAAAAATGCTTCTTCTTAAGGTATTAACAAGTGAACTAAAAAGTATAACTTTAGTTCATTTTCCATATCAAAGCATCCATTTTAAGCAACTTGTGTTCAAGGCTAAATAAAGTTAACAAAGTCTAAAGTAGGGTGTGACAACCTACTCCGACGAGTGATAGTTAATTATTATTTAATGTATTATACAAGGTTTTATACTAGGACACTTGATGGAAAGTTAAAGATATGGTGTTCGAAATTAACCAAAGTATAATACATAACTTGTTTAATGTTCTCAAAATCATTTGAGTTTAGAAATAATTCCATATTTCAAACCACTTTTCTCCTCAAGAATTTGTGAATATTAGTTAATCTTTCTTTGTAAATTTTTATGCAACAACACAAAAAAAACCATCAAAAAGTTATTAATCATTATTTTTTGCTATAATATGCCTATATGATTATCTTCTATTATGCAATTCCTTGTGATTCGAGATAACCCTATATTATACTACAATTGAATCTTGAAAGATATACAAGTGAAAATAGTAAAGTGTTAAACTTATTAATTTATTTGTTGAAACATAAAATATTCATAAAAGTGCACATCAATTCATGAATTATAACTATGTGAATAGAAACAACATACAAAAAGTGAAATTCAATCAATAGATTGTTACTTGATAATAAAAGAGTGATGAATAATAAATCTAACTGATAACATTTATTTTTTGTCATTTAATTTCCGCAACTAACATTTACTTTTTGTTATTTATTTTTCGCAACTAACATTTCCTTTCTGTTATTTATTTTTCGCAACTAACATTTACTATATGTGATTTACTTTTCCGCAACAAACATTTATTTATTATTTTATTCTATTATTCTTTGATACTAACCTTTCGTAAGAAATGTTATGGTTAACTTAATAAAATGAGACCGACCTTTATGGTATGGTTAAAAGAAACCCGAAAAGGGAATAAATAAATAAATAAAGTCACTAATTAAATAAATTGTTTATAACTCATCACTCTAATTAAATAAATAAACTTGCAATATTGGAGTAAATCTCCTTTCAACAAATTGACCATTTGTTGAGAGGGAAAAGCTCTAAATTACCTTTCAACAGATAGTCAACATAAAATCTCAAATTGCCATATTTTTTCTTACTTGGAGAACTAGGAAGGAAAAAAGGCTAGCACTTAGGATGAGAATCCCTGATTATAACATCTCTTTATCAATTGATGTCATAATCTCTTTTTGAGAATGAGATTAGCAGTATGGTTTGATATTCACTGGTGGAAAATTTGGGTGGATGAGAATCACATGATCATGGGTTCTAGGTGAGGTAGTATAGTAGGTGTTTGGAAAACTGAGTCATAATCTAGGAGGAGTTTTTCAATTGGTGGATGTGAGTTGGGAGTGGGATTGGGTTGGGTGGGTCTAGGGAAATGATGGAGAGAGCATGATAAGTAGTAAAGCTATTAGTTTGGAAAAGTCTAGTGAATTGGTATAGGGTAAAAGATTGTAGGTTGTAAGAGGATTCACTAGTGAGAGTAATAGTTGTCTGCCCAACAAAAAATTTCATAGATGGCAAAAAAAAATCATAAAAAATTGGACCAAGTGTTCACAACCATTCAATACCCAGAACAACATAAGCCACTATAGTAGATATGAACCCCATTACCTACCATCATCAAAAATTGAGGGATTTGGATGATTAGCAAGTGAAGGTTGCTGGAAATCTTAGGTTACAAGATATTATGAGAGCTACCAGCATTGACAAAAAAAGAAACATTATGACCATGGCTGGAAACCAAAAATTTCAAGGTTTTAGGTGAAAGATGGCCTCTAATGTCTTAGTTATAAATGTGGAAGTGAATTAGCTTGTCGAAACATGGCTTGATAGAATGTGTGGCCAAGTCCATACTAAAAGGGTCCATATAGTGGAATGCAAAATTAAGGTGTGGGTTAATGAAGTCTTCCAACAACAATACAAATTTCTTGGTTTGACATCTATGGCTAACATGAAATTTTTCATCATAGTTATAAAACAAGCCATGTGCACGCATGAGTAGTAGAAAGGTGAGGAACGAGAAGCGAAGGGGAATTAGTGTTTGGGGTTGGATTCAGAGTAAGGAAAGTAATAGGTTTGTGAAAGTAAGGGGATTTAAGGGATGTTGAAATATGTAGCCTTAGGATTAGCACATGTAGCATCCAAGGTTTTGGATTCCAATAATTTAGCCAAACTCAAGGTATCTGAGATGAATTTAGGGCATAAAATGGCTAAATCATGTCAAATATCAAGGGAAAGGCCAGAAATAAAATAATAGAGGATTACCTCATGAGACAAACCCCAAATTTTGTTATAGTTTTTCAAATTACTACTGGTAGTCATCTAGTGTCGTCATTTGTTTTAATTTGAACAGTGCTACTTGGTGGTTGGTGTAGGAGGGAAATTCAAAATAGGTCTCAAGATCTCTAGTAAATGAGTTCCTATCAGAGAGTTGAGAGTTATAAAATACTCATTTGGACCAACTTAGTGCTTCCCCTTGTATATAAAAGGAAATCATGGGTAAATGTTGGTATGTGGTTACCATGTAGAGTTGAAAAACTGTTCATATTGAAATATCTTGTTAAGAGGTTTTGAATCATCAAAGGAAATGAGATGCAATTTTGGTGGTCTTGGTTGTGGAGCGGTATGCAGAAGGTTCTAGAAATTTGGAAATGATGGGTGTGGGAAGGGTGGTGGTGTGGCAAATGGGAGTGGGTTGTGGTTGGGGGAGGGATCAATGACAATGGGGTTGGGGGATGGATTAGTGGCAATGGAGTTGGAGATGCTACGAGTGAAGTGTGAGTGAAGAAGCCTAGAGAGGGTAGCCATAGGGTGGGTATGGAGGAATATAAGAGATAAATTTAAGTTCAAGAAATTTATATGTAACATTGTGTAAAACAATAATGATAATATCATGTCTAGCATCTTCTTGCTCTTAATTTTCCCTTAATTTATCCATGTGGAGTTGAGTGATGGAGTCATATAATTCTTTTTGTGAGGTTTTAGGAGGAATTTTGAGAGGAAATGAAAGCACCAAAATATTAGGAAGAAATTAATTCAGGTAAGAATAACAAAGTAGCTAAGAAAAAAGTACTTTTACTAGAAAGTTCTATATCCATTTTTCATTAGTACCACCTTTCTAAAGCCAAAATACAAAAAGAGATAATTGATCCGGGACATACATGTGGTTAGATCTTACATAAGGAAATAATTGAAATGCTAGATAATTTTAAAGGATAATAATCCGGTACATAAGGAAGGTTTTTGTGTCTTCCTTTTGGGCCTTCCTAATTCCTAGGCCCCAACAAGAAGATAAGGTAACCCATAGATAAAATAAAAGCTAAAAAAATTAAAAGTTGCATGACATTTATAATTTTGAATATAAGCCTAGCCATTAGTTTGGATCTAATGATTATAAATAAAAGTTCTCATTTCTCATCATAGCACAATGTTCTCACATTACTCGCTCCTTATATCTATATTTTTTTGGGTACTACCAATGGTATCATCTCATCTTTTTTGGGTAAGGAACTAATATCTTTCTGGATTTGGGGTTGTCCCTCCCAACAAGTATCACTCATAGGAATCAAACTCTCGACCTTGAGGATCCAGTAAGGTCTTACACCACTAGATTAACGTCTTGTTGGTCCCTGTATCTATATATGTATACATATAAGAAGTGACTTAAGTGAGAACAATTATTATTATGAGAAACCATTGGATCTTATTTGAATTGTCAAAATTAAAAGATAAATGCGCATGAATTTTTAAGTGATTATTTGATCATTAACTAACTTTTAATATTAATCATTTATGTATAGTTGTATAACATAGATTTATTGTTCTCACTGTTTTTATATAATAATTATTCTCATTTTTGAATTAGTCTTTTTATATATAGAGATGTAGAGTTGTTATATTTACATTAATATTATTAGCTTGTTCTACATGGTATGTATTGGATTTGATTATAGTTCATAATTTTATTTTTATTTCTTAGTTTGTTCAATAATTTTATTGTTACATTCATTTCTTTGTACTGAACATGTATCTAAATTAGTTGATTCTTAGGTGAATATATTTTGACCATATTTCTTTCTTTATTGTGATCTACAAAGTATATGAATTTGAAAAATATTTAAAAACTTGATTTTCATGATTGAACTATGTATTGTCCAATATGAAATAAAAATCGAGTACATAGAGGAATTGATTTATAATCTAACTTTCAAAATCGTGTAAAAAATATCCAGTTTGAAGGATGGATATCAAGTCGGTAAGGGAAGAACTAATTTAATTTATATTTTCGACATTGTTTTACCATGAATATTCTCAATTTCAACACTGTCTAGAATGATATCACTATCACTCTCGATTTTGATATATGAAATCATTTTTCTACTATATTAACCAATCTTTGGAAGCTAAGGCACGTAAGAAGCATATAGCTCTTGTTGGGACTGATAGGGATGGTAAAAAACCTGCAATGGGTACTCACAATACACTACAAAACAAAGGGGATATAGGCACAACTTTTTTGCCACACTTACAGAAACCATGACAAGCTATAAATTGAAACCCAAAATTACCATTGTATATGGGCCCAAAGTTGACATTATATATAAAAGGCACCACACCACTTCATCATTCCCTCCAAAATCAGGGACGCTCTCTCTTTTCTAACACGAACTAGAGTTTCTCTTCCTCCAAAATCACTTCATCTCTTTTCCATCAAAGCTTCTCCCATCGCCGCTCAAAGCTTCTGCCATCACCGCTCAAAGCTTCTCCCACATGCATTTGCAGCTTCTTCACAGGTATATTAACATGCCTTTTTCAATTTTATAATTTTTTTTTCAAATTTTAGGAAATATTATTCTTTCAATCTCAATCCCTAATTTCAACTTCTTGATGTTTGATTTTGTTCCTCTTCAGTAATTTTATACACTTACGAATGTTAAATTAATGTTAATTAACCCTAACTTCACAGGTATATGTTAGTTTCTTAACTGAAACTTGTGAATTCCCTATTTGTTGTTAAATTGATGTTAATTAATCCAATGAAACTTTTGATCTTAGTTACCTTTTGCCTTATCTTGAAAACTTGTGATTTCTATGTAGGTCCTTAAACCTTCCCAACAATACAAAGTAAAATCATTTAATTTGTACTCTGATTTATTTGTTAGATAATTTATGAATTTTTAGGTTCTTCTCAATCATGCAAAACTATTCTAGACATAATTGAACATCATTAATCATTTGAACTGCTAATTTCTTATCCACTTCTTATTACGACCTCAACTAGACTTAGTATTGTCATACTCATACTCGAGGAACTGTGTTTTTTCCATAAAATTATTAATCAGAAAGGAAGCTTATAAGCTTCACATTAATTCTATCATTTATCATATGAAGAATACATTATTTTTTCCCTACTTCTCATTTGTACAGAATAAGGGAAACTAAGACAGAAGACTAGAAATGGAAATTTGGCATAATTTAGCCAACGTGTACACTTCATATCACTGTGGCAGGATGCTGAAGTTTGTCGTGCAATATCTCAGACCATGAATCCCTATTCTACTTCTAGTTGGCATTCCACAAGTATGATTCTTATCTTCTTTCGATTCATAACTCATCATTCAATCTTGATAGTTATATATATTTGTTTAGTTTCCTTCCTGTAATCCTATGAAGCACAGTTACCGATACGAGTATCAGATAGGTTGATACACGTATTCTTTAAAATGCAGGATACGATATGTATGGGATATACGTAAAATTCATAAAACATAATAAACATATAATTAGTTTATGAATTTCCAAATAAAAACATATTTCTTAGACATCACTAAATACGAAGTGAAATTCATATTGTCATAAGAAATCATTGTTTAGTGTCGATAAATAGGATCTTGTTTAAGTATACTGTTTGTTGAGTATAATGATTCATAGAATAGTCACCCACATTTATGGTCAGTTTCAGGTTATAGCAATGGCTTTATTTGGTAAACTTGGGAATATACTAAGACATGCAGTAGCAAACATTAAGCATGGTGAGTTCTCTGAAACATAAGAAGCATTTATATGTGTATTGTATATATACTATTTAATTTCACTAAATGTCAAAATACTGGCCATGAGGATAGAGATAAGCAAAAAGATTTTCATGATATGGAGTCTAATCTAAAGGAGCTCTTAATATTGTTGTTGAATTCTTTGACTCTATTTTAAATTTCCTTTTACATAGTACCTTAATTTTTGAGTTTCTCAGGACCAAGTTTCATCTCGATTAGTGGAACTGAAAAGTCTTCATGTGGAAAGAATAAGAATATTACAGTAGTTGTGTGATTTGCAGTTTGATTTTCCTTAGTATTTATTTTCCACTCCTATATTATTGCTTGTGGTCATATACTTTTGATTTGCAGTTTCCCGTGACCAAGTTTGATTTTAATGTATATTATTTTCTTGCATTCTTTTCAGTTGTAGATGAGTATTTAGGGGGGATTTCTCAACAATTTGGGTAGATAGATATATTTACTTGCACAAATATAGGTGTTGGGATAGTCGGGATCGCAACAGCAACACTAATTATGGTTGTTTTACCATTGTTGCAGTTATGTCATGAATTTTAGAGTCATATCTTGAAATTTGGTTACATTATTTTTTAAATATTTCATATTAAATCTTGTTCCCCATCCTATTAGAAAATGTATCTAATCACTGATTGAGAAAGATACTCACCAATTAATATATATCTTTTGCAGGCAAGTCCAAACGTAAATAGTGAGAACTGGGAAGGTATCACAATTGTTGGACCCTGGTTTAGGTGATAATTATGATCATGAAAAGATGGAAATGATGGTGTTAGCTTAGAAGCTACACTTTCTCTCATACACGCTCCAAGCGCTAGGCCACAAATCAATCAACATTGTAAGTGATCTAATATTGAAAATTGAGTAATCTAGTTCTTTAGTATATAGAAATAGGAGGAAAAACTTTTGTTACATGATAGGAGTTTTTCCTCCAAGACAATGACCTTTGTATGTTTTGCTTATTCTATAGTTATATGTTTTGCTTACTCTTTTACTTTATCTTATTAATTTATCATTGTTCAAGTAGGCTCGTTTCATTACTGTATTGTTAATCTCGTATATTTTCCATTGGACCAGATCTCAAACCTCCTTCAAGGTGATGTTGAAGTGATCAAGTGGGCAAGGCTAAAAATGGCATGTGATTATGTGTGAAATATGTGCTGTACAAATATTAATGCTCTTGTATTTGTCTTTCCTCATAGTTTTTAACCAAATTTAGAATGTTTCAACACATAATATGTGAACATATTAATGCTCATGTCTTTGTGAATTATTTTAAGATGAAGGTGATGATAATTTGAGATATTGGGTCCAATTTCGTAGTATTATTTTTTCTATTAGTTTTAATTTATATAAATATTAATTTCTTTTTATTTAATTTCTTAGTATTACCTTTTACCATTATATTACTGAATATCAAATTATCAGGAGAGGAATACATATGAAAAATGAAAAAATTGTAACTAATTTAATTAGCGACGGTTGAAGTGTGGTAATTATTTGCCCACAAAAATCATCAAATCAGCCATGGTTGATACCGTAGCAGAATAAATAAGGTTGTGGCAAAGTAAATGTTACCACACTCCAGGGAAGCGTGGCTATATTGCAAAATAATCATGGCTAATATTTAGCAACGCCACAAGTTGCTTCACTTGCTGTAACCGTCGCAAACCAAGTTAGCTACGGTTTTTAAGAACATTAGCCACGGTTAAGGATATTTTGTTGTGGTGATAATAGCTTATGAGTGATAACGAATTTTATAATATTCCGCCCTGTGTGTACCAACAAATTTATATTTTAGTTCTTAATTAAATTTTTATATATGTTATAGATTTTTATTATTATTGTTTTTAGATTATATATCATATAATTTTTTATTTCATAATAAATTACAACTATTTGATTATAAACATAAATTTATCATATAAATATCAAATTATTAAATTAATAATTATTTTTACATATTAATTATTACAAAGTATATAAATATATACTTAAAACTAAAAACTCGTTGGGACCCGCAAATACATGATTCTTGTACGAGTACCCACAAATATTATGGGTTTGGGAAGAGCAAAGCACTACCCACGCTCACCCGCGTCGTTGCGATCCCTAGCTGGAGGATTATCTTAAACAGTTTCGTACTAGACTGAATTTGCAACATCATTGTGTTAACCTTCCTTCTAATGACACCCCTTGCATCTGTTATAATCAAGCTGGCCAAACTGTTGATCACTTGTTTTCCGAGTGCAAATAAGTTCTCAAATTTCATTTGGAAACATTTCGACATTTGGTTAGGGATAACATATTGTTAGCCTCGAATGGACTTTACCTATAATATGTTCTTCTAGTAAGAGATAGAAATATTGAAAGTTTAAGGTCTTGGTTGTGGTTTGGAATATACATTTTTGTAGGAATAAATAATCTTGGGGAAAATGCATAAAATCGCCCAAAATTTTATGCGTTTTGTGAGTAGTGTTACTTTAAACTATTTTTTCTTTTGAATGAACTATTAAACTGTTAGGATGGTTATGCTATTTTATCACTAACGAGCTAAGGATGCAGAGAATAAACTATAAATTGCTAGAATATAGTTCTGGAAATTCCTCATACTCATTCATCATTCATTCTTCATTAATAAATCAAAGTATAGAAAGATAAAAATGATCTAGACCGTGCATCTGGTCAGATAATACAATAACAACAACTGAAAAAGTAAGATATTTTGGGAGGAGTTTTAATCGTCTGCATAGTCCTTTATCCAGGAAGGCTTCTTTGCATCTCTTTTGGGCCTCTCTACATTTTGGAACCTAACAATGTCCACCTCATCAAGCAAAACCTTGTCCTCAAGTTTAGAGGAATGGGCCATGTTGGTGGAAGAGCCCATGTTAGGGCTATCCAGAATTGCATCCTCTTTAGTTCCACGTGCTGGGCACACTGGCTGGTCTAGGCGAGATTTTGAAAAGCTTGGGCAGGATTTTGGCAAGGAAGGATCCGGGACAATCTATGTGGCTGGTGTAGAAGGAGTTAGCGCATTGTCCTATGATAAATCATGTGGTGAGTAGAGGTGTCGTGTGGGGACTGTGTTCTGAGGACTTAGGGAATTGTTTGATTTAATCACATCTCTTGGGTTGGGTATAGTGGTCCTTAATGTTCAGTGCATCTAATGGCTCAGTGGGAACATTAAAAAAAAAGTTTGACTCATTAATGACAAATGGAAAATCCAATGGCTCCAAAGGTGGACCATTAGATTGCATTTCATCATTTTATTTTGCGCGGTCCAGCAAGTTTCTCAGTCGGGTCCACAAAGTTAAGTGGATGAGGAGTTGAAAAGATATTGTGAACACATTTACCTTTATTCACTTCTATTTTGGAGTACCATTTTTTTGCTCTACTCAAGGCTGGGCTTTTGGCCAATTTTTCTTCCCCCTTCTATCTCAACCACTTCATGTTCTTGCATAACATGATTTTCTTCCTCTTCTTCCCTAAACTCAGAGTGAAGTAAAGGAATAAATTGAGTGTGTGGTTGGTAGTCATAGTTCATAGGCTACCATCCTTATTCGATGAAGGACCTAATAGGGACCGAAATATTTAGGACTGAGTTTTTGAGAAACATAACGGGCCACGGTCACTTGTATGTACGACTGAAGTTTGAGAAGCACCCAATCACCCACAGAGAAGGTAATGTCTCATCTCCCTGTTTGAGTTTGCATAATCATTATTTGTGGAGCACGGAGGAGACGTTGTCTTAACACTGTAAGCATTTGTTCTCATTGTTTCAGGTTGTTTGGCATGGTTGGTGTCGAGTAGTTGGTGATTGTGTAGTGTTTGAGAGTAGCAGGTGGACGTCCATACAGAGCTTCAAATGGAGATATGCCCGTAGCGGAATGTCGATTTATGTTGTACCAATATTCTGCTAAAGGGAGGTGACGAAACCATTTGGTCGGTTGGATACCATTGAAACATCGAAGGTATGTTTGTAAGCATCTATTGACAACCTTGGTTTGTCTGTCGGTTTGAGGGTGGTACGCCGAGCTAAAACACAAGGTTCTCCCAAGGAGCCGAAAAAATATTTTCCAAAAAGTACTGCGGAATAGCTTGTCACGATCGGAAACAATGGATGGTGGTACCCCATGGAGCCGGACAATTTCTGTCAAGAACCGGTTAGCAAGACATTCAACATTGAACTTAGAAGGAATGCCCACAAAATGAGCATATTCTGTAAGGCGATCCACAATCACCCAAATAATAATGTGTCCATGAGATGAAGATAAGGAAGTGATAAACTCCATCAATAAATCATCCCAAACATTTTGAGGGATTTTCAACGATTGTAAGAAGTCATTCTGTTTTGTAGGGACATATTTATTATATTGACAAATGGTGCATCTCCGCATAAAGTCTCTGGTATGTTAGTAGATTCCCGACCAGTAACACAAGGTGACTAGGCGAGCCAAGGTGGGTTTAAGGCCGGAGTGACCCACAGTTGGTTGAATAATATTTTGTACTAAGGTCTACTCGAAGTCCATGCATATTAGGTACACATATTCCTTTTCTCATAAACCATTAACCCATTGCAAAAAAAAAAATTTGTTACATAGTAGTATATGAATCTGCTTTGTGAATAAATTATGGTCCTTCGGGAGTGGTATAGCACTGCCTTAGTTGATCCAAAACTGAAGGGAGTGGAGAAGAGAATGAAGAGAAAATTGCCACATCCTCGACTTGACACTGGGACAAAGCATCAGCCACACGATTAGAGGTGCCAGTTTTATATTTATCTCATACTAAAACCCATTAAGTTTAGTAGTCCACTTTTGTTATTCTGGTGTATGTAATGCTTGTATCATTAGGTGTTTTAAACTCTGTTGGTTTGTTAAAATGCAAAACTTTATGCCGATGAGATATTGACGACATTTTTTTATTACCTCTGTCACATCAAACATTTCTCGGACGTAGGCGGATGCGTGTTGCATGTGTGAGGACATTTTTCTGTTGAAAAAGGCTAGAGGATGACCATTCTGGGACAGCATAATGCCGATGGAAACATCAGACTCAAATGATTGTGAGAAATCCGGAAGGCGCAATACTGGAGTGTTTATCATTATTGTTTTTAAGTTTGTAAAGGCCAACTGGGCTTGTGGATCCCATGTAAAATTATGTTGCTTGAGTAATTCAGTGAGAGGAGCGGCGAATGTGGCATAGCTTTTAACAAACTTACGATAAAAGCGGGTGAGCCCTAAAATCCCCTGAGTGTCGTGAGTAAACGTGGTTGTGGCCAATCGAGCATAGCTTGAATTTTATTGGGGTCTGCCTATATCCCACCATCTATTATAATGTGCCCCAAATAACTCACTAACACAACCCGAAAAATACACTTGGACAATTTGGCATAAAAGTGATTAGAAACCAATAGGTCTATCACAATATGTAAATAATGTAAAAGATGTAAATGAGATTCCAAGTTTGAACTATAGACAAGAATATCATAAAAAAGAACTAATACAAATCGCCGCAAGTGAGGCTGCAACAAATCATTCATAGCCGCTTGGAAAGTGGATGGGGTATTTGTGAGCCAAAACAGCATCACCAAAAACTCCTAGTGCCCATCGAATGCGTGGAAGGTTGTCTTCTGAGTGTTTGTAGGATGCACTCTTATTTGATAATAGCTGGATCGTAAAATCTTAGAAAAAATTGTAGCATTTCCTAGCTCGTCCAACAACTCATCAATAGTAGGAATTGGGAAACGAACAGGGATAGTTATTGAGTTGAGGGCGTGATAATCTATGCAAAATCTTCAAGTCGCATATTTCTTCTTGACTAGTAAGACTAGGGATGAAAAAGGACTAGTGCTTGGGATAACAATCCTAGTGTTTAGCGTCTCCTTTAGCATATAAGTCATAACCTCCTTTTGAGAATATGGATAGCGATAGGGTTTGATGTTAATTGGTGTAGAGTTGGGAATGAGTGGAATATAATGGTTATGGTATCTAGGTGGGGGTAGTGTAGAGGGTGCAGAGGATATTGAGTCATAGGTTTGGAGTAATTTTTGTATTTGGGGGTCTAGAATGTGTGTGGTGTTAGTTAGGTCTAGGAGTAGGATAGGAATGGCATGGTAAGTGGCTATGCTATTTGTGTAGAAAAGTCTAGTGAGTTGGTGGAGGGTTGATGGTTGTAAGCTATAGGAACATTCCCCAGTGAGAGTTATAGTAGAGTCTCCCATAGTGAACTACATGGATGGTACATATAATTTTGAAATAATTGGACCAAGATTCTGGAACCATTCAATACCCAAAACAACATCATCACCTATGATTGGGGGTAAATAAAAGGGAATAATGAACTCTTGATTTTGCAATGTAATAGGGGTATCATTATATAGTCTAGTACAGTATGTGTGAGCATCATTACCGACTATGACAGGGAAATTAGTTGTTTGAGTAATTGGAAGTGTAAAAAACTTGCAATTCGGGGTTGTAGAATGTTGTGTGAGCTATCTGTGTCCACCAAAACAATCACCTGATGAAGTATGTACTACTGTGGGTTAGGGTCTGCATTAGATCAGGGTCGTCCATAGTTTGTGGGACCGCTTCCCAAGTCTGGGAAGAATCATCCTCCAACATTAATAAAAAAATTTGGTTGACAATAGTGGTCGGGAAGAAACTTTTCATCGCAATTGTAACAAAGGCCCGCAACATGTTGTTCTTGCATTTGTGCCATGGATAAACGACGGATGGGAAGGGAAGAGGGGGTTGTCATGGCGGGTGGGTACGTGGCAAGTTGGGGTAGGTGGCTTGAGAAAATTAGAGTTGTGTAGGAATTTAATAGGTTTGCGGTAGACACGACCAACATCAAGGAGTTTTGCCTCCACCAACTTAGCTACACCCAAGGCCTCCGATATGGATTTAGGACGTAAATGGCTAACCCCCTTTTAATTTCATTAAAGAGTCTAGAAATAAAGCAATTAAGAATTACCTCTGAAGACAAACCCGAAATTTTGTTACATAGTTTTTCAAATATGTGTTGATATTCTACCAATGTCCCCATTTGTTTGAGTTTAAATTGTTAGAAATTTATAATTTTTAATTAAGGTGGACATCATATATTTGATACAATGATATCAACTATTTATTTCCGGAGTTACATTATAAGTGATCTAATTATTGGCTCCCCTTAGATTTCTAAAAGCTGATAATAGATATGGGCTTAATGGGTGTATATCCATCATGTTAATCCATAGGGGATAATGAGAACCCTAAAAGTTAACGCCTAAGGAAGGTTATGGTTTCCAACACACCAAATCAAATTTAGTTTTCTCCTCTCCCCATTAGAGAGAAAACGCAAGTCCTAAGAGGAATCAGGGATTTGGTTGAGGAAGGCCATCATACCACAAAACCTCTTTCAGAAACGTAGATCAAAGGAGCACATCCAGGAATATGGATTCAGGTATGACACTGCACCCTTTGTTTCATATATGTGTGTGAGAATCATGAGATTCAAGATCCTAGGATTGGTATTTCACCAATCATAAGGAATTCCCAACAAGTGGTATTAGAGCATAGGTTCTGAATTTTATGATTCTCCATATAGGGTGTTTTCCCAAATCTTGTATGAACCCTAATTTTAATTTGGGGATTTTATGATTCCGTTATCATGTCATAAAGATTAGGTATTTAGGGTTTGAATTGTTTTTCAATAAAATACTGGTTTTATTATATGCTTCTGCAATCTGAATGTTGCATTACTATCATGGATTGCATTACTAGCATGCATTACATGTGAAAGATATTGAAATTGAATTAAATATGCAAGATTTAATAGCTTTGTGATAAATGTAAAGAAACATTTTGTGATAAATTCAGAAGTACGGTGTTGTGTGGTATTCTTTTGTCATATTACTTTTGCTGATTGTTGCAGAATTTTTATAACTTAAATTTATGCAATTTGATTGATGGTACTGTTCTATGATATTAGATTGTAAACAATCACCTATTTTTTTTAGTTATGCATTTTTTTGCTTCCGCTGCAAAAAGATATATTTGTGAAAATTTTGAATTGTGCAATTGGATTCAAGGTACTATTCTCGTGCCGCACAATTTTTTATGTGTGGTGAAATTATCATATTTATTCTATGATAATCAAAGTGTGCGTACTTTTAGTGACTTATATTGCTATTGTATATGTGCAAATGTTTATATCCAAATGCTTTATTGGCACTATTTCTTTAAATAACTTGCTTTATTTTGATTTGGAATTATATGGAAGGAAATTGTGGAATTAGATTTGTTAATCATAAAAGATATCAAAACTGAATTCATTGATGGTAATTATTTTAATGTACTCATATTGTTTACCTTTTTCTTTAATGTACTCATATTGTTTACCTTTTTCTTTCTGGTAATTATTTTGAATTCATTGATGCAATATGTTGCCAAAGTAACATCTATTGTGGAAATTAATTGAAATTACACAGATGAGTATGAGATTATTTATGCGAATTGTGTTCGGCCCAAAGGAAGACACAATTTGGCCAAATAATAACATACATGTGATGATAAATATGTAACAATTATAATTTTTTTCCATGTGAATAATAGTTGCTCCAAATAAAGGCTATTGTTTGACAGAACTAATTGTTAATATTTGATCCTTACACTGAGAGTACCACTTACAAATTGATTTCTTTGTCCAAAGACTAGATATTGATGTTGTGTTAGGTATCTTGTGATGGGTCTATTATGTGAACATGTCTTGTTTTTTGTATAAAATATCACAATCTTGTATATTTGTATGTGTATTTATTTTTTATGTAATTTGTAGGATTTAGAATGAAGAAAAGAAGAGAAAAAAGACTCAGGGTCAAAAAGACAAAAAAGTCAAAAATCAAGGTACTCAACCAGGCAGCTAAGCGTGGACCAATCCCCACTAAGCTGACCTAGACACCAGCCTGACCTGGACCAAGCTACTCAAGCAAGCAGCTCAGCGGACCTGCTTGGCCGCTCAGCCTAGGACCAGACTAGTCCTGGCATGGTCAAAATTCAGCTTGACATGGTCAGACACAAGCTTAGCACATGCCCAAGCTACTGAACAAGCAGCATAGCGGTCCAACCAAGCAGCTCAGCGGAGAACCAGACTCCTGACCAGATCAGCAAGCACCAGGCCACGTTCCAGTCAGCACGGTCAAAGCTGTTGAACAAGCAGCTTAGCGGTGCAACGTGTGTCTTAAGCGGTATGCACCCAGACTTGGCTTAACCATCAAGCCAACCATGAAGTCACCAATGACCTCACCTCAAGTAGCCCACCATATGCTTTTCAGAGTAGCTCACAATAGCTGGTTTCATAGCTCACAACTAGCTTTGATGAGTCAAGCATAAGGAGGTGACTAAGCTACTTGATCAAGGGACCAAACCCATGTTGAAGGTTTTGGTCAGCTGCTTAGCGGGGTTGACAAGCAGCTCAGCGGCCCAGAAAGAATTTCTATAAATAGAGAGCATTTCACTCGAGCAAAAATACTCCATTCCTCATCTAATTCACATATCTCTCACTAGAAATTCTTCTCTGAAAGTTCTCTCTTCATTTTCTTAGTTTTTAGAGCTTTATTTCAAGTAAGTTTGTAATTTTAGTTTAGAATTCAAGAGGAGAAAAGGAGAAGGCAAATGAGATATAAAAATCAATTTTGTAATCTCATTTGGAACTCAAAGCATCCAATCCTTGGATGAGTAGCTCATGCACCTAACAATTTCTTTTGAATATAGTTATGTATTTCTACTTCTTCTTATATTCTAAAAACGTTTGAATTTTAATCATTCAAAATTGGTGCTTTGGTTAATTTTATTTCTTTGAGAAGTACTTAATGCTCTTTTTAGATTGACCACCTAAAAAATGATTTTAAGTCAATAAAATTACTTGTCTCAAACACTTAACAAATAAACTAAGAAGTAGTTGTGCTACTT